>NC_057718.1:33627850-33721745 GCF_004010195.1 Chiloscyllium plagiosum | reverse complement strand
AAGTGGGCAGGGTTGTTAAGAAAGCATATGGTGTTTTGGCTTTCATTAACAGTGGTATTGAGTTTAAGAGTCGTGAGATCTTGTTGCAGCTCTATAAAACTTTGGTTAGACTGCACTTGGAATACTGCGTCCAGTTCTGGTCGCCCTGTTATAGGAAAGATGTGGATGCTTTGGAGAGGGTTCAGAGGAGGTTTACCAGGATGCTGCCTGGACTGGAGGGCTTATCTTATGAAGAGAGGTTGACTGAGCTTGGACTTTTTTCATTGGAGAAAAGGAGGAGGAGAGGGGACCTAATTGAGGTATACAAGATAATGAGAGGCATAGATAGAGTCGATAGCCAGAGACTATTTCCCAGGGCAGAAATGACTAACACGAGGGGTCATGGTTTTAAGCTGGTTGGAGGAAAGTATAGATGGGATGTCAGAGGCAGGTTCTTTACACAGAGTTGAGAGAGCATGGAATGCGTAGCCAGCAGCAGTTGTGGAAGCAAGGTCATTGGGGATATTTAAGAGACTACTGGACATGTATATGGTCACAGAAATTTGAGGGTGCATACATGAGGATCAGTGGTTGGCACAACATCGTTGACTGAAGGGCCTGTTCTGTGCTGTATTGTTCTATGTTCTTATCAAAGGCATTTTAAAAGCGTAAATATCTTAACACCTATCAAACTTGTTTTATCTTCAAAAAATTCCATGAGGTTAGTTAAGCAGGGCTTCTAATTTTGAAATTCACAATGACTTAATGTTATAATATTTTTGCATTCTACATATTTTTCTTTTCTCATGTTTCAATTATCTTTGCTACCACCAAAATTAAGCTGACTGTTCTATCGCACCCAGAATAGGTTTATCTCCAAGAAGGAAGGATACTTATTGGCTGTCTACCAGTCCTCAGCCACTACATTTTTCTTTTAGCAAAGTTTTAAATATTTGTTGTGTAATCTCTTCCACATGATCTTTTAAAACATATGAATGCAAACCAGTCAAACCTCTTTTGTTTTTAATATTTAGTTAGTTAATTTAACATTCCTCCTCATTGATTTTCAATACAATACTAGAATTATAGAGGTGTACAGCATAGAAACAGACCCTTCAGTCCAACTCTTCCCTGGCGACCAGGTATCTTAAATTAATCTAGTCCCTTTTGCCAGGACTTGGGAATTAATGGAGACTCAAGAATTTAATGGGAGTTGCAAGGGTCTCTGAACTCCTGAAAGCAGCCCAGTACCCATCAGGTTTTCTTTTGGTCTTGTAAGGGAGGCCATCATTCACAAGCATTTAGTTTCTAATCAAAGGACCCAGTATTGGGAAGCAGTACTGAAAGCTACACCATTTCCTTGCATCTAATCCCTCTACCCTACCACCGTCGCCAGTGAACCACCTCGCCCCTCAAAAGGTACCTATCCTACTCCAGTGACAATTCATGGTGAAAACTTCAGTAAATGATTATTAACTGACACTGCCCCCAGGAGCATGGCTTGTCTCTGATTGGCAGCTCCCCGAAGATGGATTTTGAACCGAACTTGGGGCGTTAATATAATGGGAAACCCAGTGCTGTCCATTTAGAGTCTGAATGCAGTCAACTAGTATTGGGCCTCCTAGACAGAAGCAATGCAAGGTCCCTGCCAGTTTTGCATTCAGTGGGTTGGGGGTGGGAGACTACCAACATAAAAACTAAATTCACTGACTACGGAACACACGGTCTGGGAATAAAGTACTGATGAAATACTTATTTTGTGGTATGAATTTATGGAGATGCCAGCACTCTGAAAATAGTGACAGGGTACAGGCAGTTCCAATGGCTTGCTACAGTTGACTGTTCCAAAATATTGCATATGTTCAATACTATCTAGAAACAAGGATGGGGCTTGTTGCAAAGTTTTCAACAGGTCACTTAAAACAGTTCATGGTTATTAAAGTACAGTTTCCAGGTCACAGTTAGAGAAGACAATAGACAGAAATTGAAGTTTCATGAAGAAAAGAACTGTTTAGCTGCATTGCTGAAAATGTAACAAAGCCACATGGAGTGTGCAGTTGGACACTCAGTGACAATTAAGAGCATTGGATGGCTGTATTCTTATAACTCAAGAAAGTTGTCGGAGGTAAGAGTTTGCAGCCAGCGATCCAGACAAGTGCTGGGAGCAGCAAAGGCTCAGAAGAAGCCATATGCCACTAGTAATGCAGATTAGCTGAGAAAAAGGGCAAAGGAAACCCAAATCTGATTAGAATTCAGCATGGGCTTGTGAAGCTTACAGTTTGAGAGAAGTTGGCGGTTGCTTGTGAATAAGTGTTGGACAGCAATTTCCAAGAATCTAAGACAGTATACTCCCAGAAAATGAAATTGAACAACCAAAATGGGAGCAAATGTTAGGCAGTCTGTGATGGAGCTAAAATTGAAGAAGTTTCCAGGTCAGATCATGAAAAATGAAATATCATAAACTCATGAAGTTTTATTAAATGTTTGTGACTCAGTCTGTTGATGGTGATGATTTACTAGAGCCCCTTGCGATCTCTCTCAATTGCAACTGCTGTTTGCTGTGTTTAATGGTGGTGTTTGAGTATTGAACTGTTACCCATATTTGCCTCATGTTAATCTTAGAACGTTTGAACATACTCCATCACAAAGTTTGTACAGTTTAAACTTTTTCTGTCTATAAACTGGTCATATTACCAACTTAATTACATATAACATTTTTTTTGTAACCAGTGGAGTAGTGGGACTGGGAAGAATCCGTGCATCTTTGCAACTCTCATCATAACATAGTGGAAGTAATTAACAGTGGCAAATTTCAAAAGGAAGCTGGGGTGTAGTTTTGACAAGACGCATCAGCAAGGAATACATGAAATACAACCTGAAATATCAGAATCATCTCCACACCGCAAGGAAAAGCAATTATTTCAGTTCTATCACTGCCAGGAATGACAATAACTGTACAGAGATAAGAAAAAAGTTAAATCGTATTTCAGCTTCTGTTACATTCAGAAATAGACCTGCATTAATAACTAGTTAAGAAGAAGATTTTAAAGAACATTCTTAACAGGCTCCACCATTAAAATATAATCTAACATGTAGAAACTATAAATTTATGTCTCTTTGCTACCTGTGGAACAGAGGCAGTCTCATCTTGGCATTTTGATGATGGTATGGCAAGTGAAATCAGTTCCTTCATTGTCAGTTTCAGGAGACTCATATTGGAGGCTCTAAGTTCTGAAGACACTAAGGCCTGTAGAGGGAGAAAAATAAAATGTATGATTTTTAAAGACATCTTCTCTCCTTTCACACATGAATGGGATGCCTTATCTTTAAATTACATCAGAATTAACTAGATTTGGTTTCTGATTACTTTTTTTTTCATTCTGCACATAAATGTATCTGTCTTTCTCGAATACCTTTCCACACTTGATAAAGTAAAAGATATTTTACAGATCAGCACAGAATTCATGTCTTAACACTGCATAACATTAATAATAGGTATCCTGAGAGGAGCAGCTTCCCACCTTGCTTTGCTGTCAACTGAGACAAAGCAAAAAAATGAAGAAAATATAACTATTAGGGATACGGTCTATTGCTGATCACATTTTCTTAACATGAAATGTAAAGTTACACTGTCCAAGTGAATTTAACAAAATCAAGCTAAAATATTGTTTCATAATTTTAAAAAAATTCAGATCTACTCATCTCCAATGATAAGGTTGTGGCATTTTACAGTTTCATAGAAAGCAACAGGGTATTTATGTTAAGCAACAAATCCAAACCTTCGCATACCTGAATATAAAATGGAATGCCAGCACTACGTCGGGTGGCACAGAGTTTAGATGTAGGGATACTGGACTTAACCTCATGTAGAACTTCTTCTAACCACCGCTGAGGTAATTTCTGCAGATCGCTATTTTTACAACTAAAAATAGGAAAAAAGGCAATATCTTTAATTGATAGCTGTAGTTGCTATTGTTCTTCTAAACTTTAAAAATCAGCCTTACATTCATGCTCGCAGCTTCAATCTGCGAACCAAATTGACACGGCTTACTTTGAGGGCTTTATTAGGAATAGGTTGTTCATCATTTTCAACAGGTCAGGTGTGCGCTGTGGACATCTCTAGAAAAACCTGATTCAGTATAAAATATTTTACTGTGATAAAGGTGTACAATACATTTAACTTCTTTTTGAAAGAGATCAGAAAGTCATTTGGAACAGTGACCTAAATACATAATTTCCAAAGCATTTTGAAACTCCTAATTGTCTGGCAGAACACCTGTGCTGTTAATGAATGAAATCTTTATTGTGTTGAATTTATGATAGAGTAAACAAATCAAGGACCTCTAGCCTAGTTTTGACTTCAATTTAGGAGTACCATTTCCTCAGAATAGAAGAATCGAGTTTTCACTACAGTAGAGAGGTCTCCCAAGTGCAAACGTTTTAGTTTGTAGTCTCTAAACAGTGAGAGGTTGCATAGAAGTTTTCAATTGTTGAGAACGGAGAAGAGATTTAGGCCAGCAGAACTGGAAGTAATTTGTAAACATATCTCACCAGTCCATGGAAGAGAACTAGAAAGAAATTAAAGAACTCAGAGCAGTAGTAGCTCTCTGGAATCGAATGCCTGTAAAAGCATATTAAGGGAAACAGGATGAATCTTTGTTTTGATGTTAGTTTAAAAAGATGTTAACACAGTCATTAAAGCATTTTTTTCCTCATGTAATAAGCTTGTGTTCTTCTGTTGACATTGGCAACCTCTCATCAACGCATTCAGTGACTGACCACCATAGTAATTAATTGCAAACATTAAACTTATGAACTGTAAAGCCAGGTTTCACTCTGATCTGACTTGTTCAGTATTATCATCAGCAAACAGCACAAGAATGCAAGTCCCGCTTAGAATAAGGATCAATTTCTGCCCACTTATTTTCAGGATTAGATACCTCAAAATATATGTATAGAGGAATCAAATTTCTAAGCCAAATTATGAACATAATATCTAGACACCAAAAAAAAGTCTATTATTAACACTCAACACATTAAACTCATCTTCTCACTGACTTGTACATTTCCAGTAATTTGTTTTCAATTCTAACAACTTTGACCTGCCAAAGGTAGAAATGATCAGTGCATCAGATGTCAAGGGAATTCTTTGACTTATTATGACCAGATGTAAAGATGGAATGGTTTTCCATGTTTTCCTTTATTATTTGACTGAACAGATATACTTAAAATTTTAAAGGATGGCATTGCCAATCAAATGTATTCACTTTAGTGTTTCCATGGATGTTGTAAAGAATTAGCCAGACAGGATTTAAGTTTTAACATAGTAAGAAGCCAAGTTTATGTCAAGTAAGAACATTAAACAGTTAATATCAGTACCGAAATGCAATGAATGCACATGAAATCCATGCTATTGCAGATTAGAAAAATAAAAGGTAAGTAAATCATGAAAAATATGAGACAGTTCATATTTACAGCTTATATCCTAGTCTAGCTGTGAGTCAAAGACTGTTATTTGCTTTCAATTATTTTCAATATGAAGCTGAAATTTTCCTTTCCTTCTGAAGACGTTGCTCTCAAAATTCTGAGGTACAGATAGAGACTCAACAAACTCAAAAGAGGAGAGAAGTTTTTTTCTCATTCCTGCTGTTACGCACAAAGCTTAGCTGGTAACAATAATTTCTTCAAGACATCAGTACAAGTTCAAAATACCACTGCATATTCCAAAAGGTATCTTTGCGTTAGTTCATATAGGCAGTCATTTTAGTAAGTTTTGTGGCCTTAGATAATTAGCTTTTGATGCCATATTTCCAATCTTCATTTGTCACAAGACTGAAAAGAAGTTGTTTTCACCTCTTCAGTATCTTTGATAGTCTTCGTGAGTTTACATGGTGATGTAAATTGGCAGCCAATTTAAAGGGAGTTAGAGTTCCATTATTTCAGTAAAATGTTGCTTTTCCAACAAAAAAAAAACTGCAAAATTCGAATCCAGCCAAAGCAATATAGAATTAATATTTTATATAACATACCTTCATGGCAATATATAAGGTTTAAACATAACTACGTCAACTAGAAATTAATCTACTTTGCCATGGACTTTGACATCTACAATGCTCTTCTGCATTACTTTCAGGATGCATTACAGCAAATTACCAAAACATTGAAAGTAACCCCCTTCCGTTCTTGGGACCTCCACAAAAGAAGGCAAGAACAAAGAACAATAAGATGTCTGTTTCATTTGGAAATGCAAGCTATGTCATGTTTATCACGTGCCAAATGGATGATCCATCTTGCCTCCTGATAATGTTCTGCATTGCAATTGTCCACTTTCATTCAATTCCATTCAGTCCACATAACATCAAAAAAACAACTGAAAGGCAATGGATACTGCAAATGTGATCTAGTAACATCCCATTAATAGACCAGAAGATTGTGCTCCAGAATTAATCACGTCCCTCAACAAGTACAGCTACAACACTAGCATCTTACCAAAGATGAGATATGGGCAACAAATGCTGGAGCTGTCAGTGATGAACATATCCCATGAAAGAATATTTATGAACCTTGCTGGTACCAAATTATTTAATGCATAAAAAACAAATACACTGAAAAAGGGTGTACTAAAATCAAATTCTTCCGTATGACACAGTTATTTATGTAGAATGAAGTTTATCAGGAGACTCTCTGATCTATCAATAATCTGACAGAAAACCGAAGCAAAATTGGTGGAGCCAAACAAAACTCTTATAACGTATGCAATACTTCTCAAATATTGCTCATGTGTTTTAGCAGCCTGATGGCTTTTCAATCTCCTATTTGCTGCATTATAGTCATGCTCATATTGTAAGCACATAAACATCTATACTTTGCCCTTTCTGGTTTTACTTTGGAAGGCAGAAGCCATCTATGCTTTAACTGATACCTCGACTAACCACACCCTCACTATTGTCAATCTTCCACTACGTTTCAGATTTTCTATGGCACAGATTATTGCAAGAGCTTGAAGTAATGTTCACGATAGCTAAACCCAAAACAATTCTACTGAAATGCAGTTGGACATATTCAATTAAAGCATTCAAGAGGTAATTGGTTATTTAGATACAAATGGTGTACAGAGATATAAGGGAAAAGTTAGAAGATTTGTACAAGGTAACAGAATCAGTGCAAGCATATTGGACAAAATGGCCTTCTTCTGCAGCCTAACAATTCGATGATTCATACAGGGTGATTGACTAATCAAAGTTGCTCATTTCTGATACTGCCAACTTTATTTATTTATGAATATATATCATGAGCTTGTTTTAACGAAACAATGTTTCACAGTTAGTCCCAATTATACCTGAACAAGGTTGCACACCAGCTTGAAGCATGTTACATGCCTTCATACACAAGTTATTCAAGGTCTGCAGGCTGTTCTTCTCAAGCAATTGCATTGTAATTCCCAAACAAAGCATTCCATATTTCCCAATTTATTCTTTACCGTTAGGACCAGTGAGATGTGATCTCCCTTTGAAAAGAGGCAGTCTTTCTGAAATGCAATTTTAGGAGGACAGTGGAAAGTTGATAACAATTCCACATTTTTCTAGTTTCCATTTTCAAAGTGAGTAGCGAACACTAAGCAATGTCAATTCATCAATTTCTGTTTTTAATTCTGGACAGAACTGGGAAAACATTGGTTTAAAGACCAAGACTTGTTGAAGGATTTCTGCACTTTTTGAAAACAAGTAATGTGACACCCATTGCAAGTATTGGTTTGCACAGTTGCTTAGTCAAGCAATGGAAGCCGTAGTGACTGTAATGAGATCAGACAGTGGACCTTATGGAATATGAGTTCCTTGCCTGGGGCTGTTAATCTGGTCCAATCAGGGAGTTTTGGCTGACAGATAAGAATAGGAGTGTCAAAGGTTCTGTTGACTTGAGAGTTGGCTCTGGGGAGCTGGACCAGTGTCAAGGACTCTCCATGTGTAAATAAACTGAGTTAGTGACAAGATACCAGCCTCAGTGGTGATGAGAGAAAAGCACACTCCTGAAGAAATTTGCGTAAGACAGTTGTCATTGAGTTGGGGTAAACATTTCTGGCGTCCTGCCATTATTTAGCAAGCTTGATTTGATCCTGCCAAAGACTGGGCCCAGCATGTGGAAAGAATGCATTATTTTTTCCAGGCAAATGACACTGGGACAGATGAAAATAATGAGCAATTCTCTGAACAGTTTGGGGCCTGCAACGTTTTTGGTTATTAGGAGCTTAATTTTCCCTGAGGCACAACATACTGTAAGCTTTCAAACCATTGATGGATTTAGTTAACAAATATTATGACCCCATGCCTTCTGTAATTGTCAAATTCCACCAGTTGCAATCGGCAATTTGAGAAACAGACAAATCCATACCGGGATTTGTGACTAGGTTAAGACAACTGGCTGAGTCATATGACTTTGATTTAATCTTTAATGGGATGCTTAGTAACCACTTGGCATATGGGATTATGTAATCAAGCAAAAGCACCTACTCGTGGATGTCCAACTGGACCTTAAACATTGACTTTGTCATTAGAAAATGCAGCAAGTCAAACAAATGAGTTGCAGGGTATTCTAATGTAAGTGGACGCCTTCATCAGCCTGATCGAACTTGGAGGACACCACTTGAGTAAAGGCAATTGTATAGCCTCACTCATGACATATTCTGAACAAAGGGACTCGAGGTCAGCCCACAGCAAAACCACAAAACAAAGCCAAGCCTCAGCCAAACATTTAAAATTTTCTTCAGGATCCGGGCGAACAAACCATTGTAGTTGCTGCTTGTAGGTAGACTCAAAACCGCACGAGAGCCCCACTTGACTTAAATCAAGTAGGAGAACTCACAGGTTGGTATTCAGGAGGGCGCACACCCTGGAAAGTTAATCGACATCTGGTCTGGACCAGTTAAATTGCTTAGCAATATCCAAATCAGAACCAATCAAAATAAACGTATAGTTAAATGGTCACCCGGTTCTAATGGAGGTCAATACCAGCATGGCAACTTCCGTGACTACAGAATCAGTCTTTAAAGACAATTCGCTCTGGGCTCCAACCCTCAAGTTTGTGCAAGACCTTGGCTAGACTGAGAATCTATATTGGGGAACACTTACAGATTAAGAGTACAACTTTAGTTCCGATCTCTTATGAGAAGCAGCTGGATCAGTTACCACAGAGAGTTATAAAAGACTTGGGCTCAAGCTTGATGTGGTGAAATTGGTTAAGAATGATTCACCTGGAATGGCTAAACATTTTTCGGTTAGAAAAATGCTGCCTGAATGAAGTCGTAATTAAATACCCAGAAGTTTTTCAGAAAGGTCAAAGGACTATCAAAGAATCCAAAGCCACCTTGCATGTTGAACAGAAATCAATTCCACGATTCTGCTAGGCCCACCAGTGTCATTTGCCTTACAGGAAAATGTAGAGGAGAAAATGAGGACTGCAGATGCTGGAGATCAGAGCTGAAAATGTGTTGCTGGAAAAGCGCAGCAGGTCAGGCAGCATCCAAGGAACAGGAGAATCGGCGTTTCGGGAAGAAGGGCTTATGCCCGAAACGTCGATTCTCCTGTTCCTTGGATACTTCCTGACCTGCTGCGCTTTTCCAGGATAAAGTAGAGGCAGACATCAGAAGGCTGGAAAGCATAAGAATCAGCAATCCAGTCCAATTTGCAGTATGAGACAAAAAACTGAAGATGCTGGATTCCAAGACAGATAAGCAGGAGGCTGGAAGAACACAGCAGGCAGCACCAGGAGGTGGAGAAGTCAACATTTCGCGTGTAACCCTTCTTTAGTTTGCACAATGGCAGCATTGGTCATGCTGATTCACCTTTCTGGGTGTTTTAAACGAATAGTAAACTGCTTTTCGAAGCTGAATAAATATGCAAAGCCGGGTTGGGGGCACGGCGGGGGTGGGGGGGAGGGAAGAGGAGGAGGAGCTGTTCTTCAAGAAGCTGAACTTGAGCCATGTGTACTTTCAACTGCAGTTAGACGATTCCCAGATTTATGTTATAATTAATATCTAAGAGACAAGACTGCCATTTAGGGTATTGTCAGCCTGTGCAATTTTTCAGTTGACAATTGAGATCACTTTACAAGATCTATCCTTGATTGCCATTTATGTAGATAATGTGCTAATAACAGGGAAGACAAATAAGGAGCATTTAGAGAACTTGGACTAGTCCTTAGACATTTTTCCCAAGCAGCATATGCCTTCAAGGCCAAATGTGACCTACTTGGGCTACAGACCAGGTTACACCTGTTGGAAGATAAAATTTGGGGGGGGGGGGTGTCAAAGCCGTCCTGGCTCCCACAGCTGTAGCAGAACTTAGGTCTTTCCGTGGACTGCTGATCTTTTACAGAAAGTTCATATTTAATCTGGTCTCCATCCTTGCACCATTGCATCAGTCTTAAAAAAGGATCAGCCTTGGAAATGATTATGTAGCCAAGTCGTAGCTTTCAAGGAAGTGAAAAAACAGCTATCATTCTCTAAGGTGCTAGCACACGAAGATCCCAAGCAAGATTGGGTAATGCCTCCCGTGCTGTATCAGAGTCATATTAGTTCATAAGTGGCCCATAGAGAGGAATGCCCAATAGTATTTGCATCCAGGATTTTGGTTAATGAAGGGCAAAAATAAGCCCAGATATAGAAGGAAAGTTTGATGGTCATATTGGGAGTCCAGAAGTTCCACCAATACCTTTAACAGATGTACATTTGTAATAATAACAGCCCACATAGCCGTACTAGGTCTACTTCAAGATGACAAGGCAGTGCCACCAATAGCTTCAGACCAAGTTCAACAGTAGGTTCTAATACTAAGTACATATGATTACAAGTTGGAACATTATCAGGCAGGCAAAGTAGCAAATTTGGACACATTGAGCCACCTCCCACTGGCAGATACACCATTGGTGGTACCACCACTGGAAGAGTACAGAATTGCAATTTTCTGGACACACTTCCAGTCACAGCTAACAATATCAAACTTTCTATGCAAAAAGAGCCAGTTCTGCCCAAACTGAAACAGCTGGTAATGATGGGGGAAACCAAAGCAATTTCACAACCGGAACTGAAACCTCTTTGGACATGGAGAGACCAGATCACCGTAAAGGATGGCATATTAATATGGGGAGCAAGAGGGATTGTCCTGAGCAAAGGCCGCCTTCAGATATTCTGAACTCCACCAGGGTCACCAGGGGTTTCCAAAATGAAGATGCTGGCAAGAAGCTATGTCTGGTGGCTGGGATTGGATGCAGACATAGCCACATGGATCGGGTAGTGCCCAGAATGCCAACAAGAACAAACATTATCACCAGCAGTTCACCCACATTCGTGGAAATGGCTGGATAAACTCTGGACTTTGTTACACATCTACTACACAGGTTCTTCCGTGGGCTCAATGTCCTTCAACATTGTGAATGCCAACTCATACTGGCTGGACGTGCATAAAGTTCATTCGTCAAACATAAGGGGTGACGATAGAAAAATCGTGCACATCGTTTACAATACAAGGCCTCCTGGAAACAGTCACAGAATTATCAAATTCTGAGAGTGAGAAAGTTGACCATGTAGCCCATCTAATCCACAAAGACCCTCCAAACAGCACACCGCCCAGACTCACCCCCTAACCTATTGCTGTAACCCCATATTTTCCATGGCTAACCCACCTAGCCTGTACATCCTTGGATACTATGGACAATTTAGCATGACCAGGCCTGCACATCTTTGGACTGTGGGAGGAATCAGGAGACAGAAGGAAAGTGTGCAAACTCCACACAGACAGTCACCCAAGGCTGGAATTGAAGTGCTGTGAGGCAGCAGTGCTAACCACTGAACTACTATACCACCCTGAAAGAAAGGAGGACCATGCATTGACTGGGAACGTGTTGGTTACAGATAAAGTGTCATCGATTACCAGCAGGGAATGTGAGTATTTCCTAAAGTTGAATGGTATTTGACATACAAGGACAGTTCCATATCATCCATCATCCAATGGTGTAGCAGAAAGAACAGTCCAAACTTTGAAGGCAGGTTTAAAGAAACACCTTACAGCTTCACAAGATACCAAACTGTCCCGGATTCTATTTGAATATAGGACTATCCCTCATTAGCCTCTAGGGTTGCGCCAGCAGATGTGCACTTAGGAGTAACGGTGTGCATGTATGGTGAAACAGCATCAGGAATGCACAAGCCAGACACAAGACTAAGCAGGGGACGAAGTTTGGTGTGGGAATCATAGAATCAACCCTGCATAGGTAAGAGGTCAGGTCCAGGGATGAAAAACGTTTGGGTAGGTGCGATAGTACCGAGCAAACACATGGACTGCATGAAAGCTGCACAAAGCCATCACTAATCTCAATGATATACCATTGCATACCAGACTCCAGTCACACAAGTAACCTTCCACCATACTGTTTCAGATCCAACTTGCCAAGTTACGCTGGACCCCAAGAGCTTTTATCTTCTTTATCAGCTTCCCACATGGAACCTTGTGAAAGGCCTTGCTGAAAACTTGTCAGACCACAGGAGTAATGCTGTAAACAGTTCTGGGCCAATTATCAAAGGAAAGATGTACTGGTATTGGAAGCAGTCCAGAGAAGATAGAAGATTCATCCAGCTGATACCAGATATGGAAGAACTGTCTTGAGTAATTGGGTAGTCCAATAGATTGGGCCTATATTCATTGTAATGTGGAGCTAAGGGAGAGTCTGAACAGGCTGGGCCTGTTTTGGGTATATGAATAGGAAGGGTTTGGAGGGATATGGGCCGGGTGCTGGCAGGTGGGACTAGATTGGGTTGGGATACCTGGTCGGCATGGACGGGTTGGGCCGAAGGGTCCATGCTGTACATCTCTATGACTCTATGATGAAGAGTGAGAGGCAATTTTATCAAAACGTACAAGTTCTTAGAGGATTTCAGTGCAGATGTGGAAAGGTTTCCTTTCTGGGAGAATCTAGAACCAGAGGGCATAATCTCAGAAAAAGGGGTTGCACATTTAAGACAGAGATGAGGAGGAATTTCTTCTTTCAGAGGGTTGTAAATCTGTGGAATTCTTTACTACAGAGGTCTGTTGAGGCTGGGTCATTAAGTATATTCAAGGCTGAGGTAGCCTTTTGAATCAGTCAGGGAATCAAGGGTTATAGGGAAAACATGACAACATGTTTCTCTGCTGCAGCTCCATTTTAACCTGGTGTGGATCTAGCATCTGTAGATAGCAAAAATAAAATTCTTACCAGAGCACCTAAGGAAGATTCAGGCAATTTTATCTCCCTCTCAAGAGAGATCCAAAATTTCCTTCAGGGATCTGCAGAACTTCTGTTCTTCCCTGACCACACGAAAATCCTTAAAATGTGGAAGGAATCTTTTACTGGATTTAGGAATCTTTTACTGGATTTGGCAGGCAGTGTATTGTGTTTGCAGCAACTTGTCCTGGCAACTTCACCAATATGAATCACTGCCCTATGGCTCAATAATTACAGAAGCCAGAATGAAATGGTTGGTGCTCATACATTTGCATACTAATAATTGGTCTCAGTTTGCCTATGATAGTCAACCACAATGTTCCACAACATTCAGGAGTTGAAATAGCAGCAAAGTGGGTTGAAGAGGAATGTTTCAACGGTGTTAAGCAAAGTGTCCAACTGCAATTTTAAACCCCCCCCCCCCCCGCCTCATTCTACTCATCCCATCAAGCAAGATTAAAAATCATTAAAATGAAAAGTTTGTATGTGTTATCCAGCGAAAATGTCACCAGTTTATATGCACTTCTTTACCAAAGTTAATTCAGAAGAGAGGTGCAATTAACACGTTCTCCCAACACACATCTGTAACGTAAAAAGTTTGTAAAGAATTTCATCATTTACAAAATGTAATCAGCTGACAGCACAGCAAACAAACTGTCTTAACTGTTCATTTACATAGAAAGGAAAGTATTGAATCAGAAGAAAAACACTTGGTCTAACTGCACTTTACCTGGTAAGTCTTTCAGTGAGTTTTACAAATCCAACGTATGCTAATTCAAATGCACCTCTATGTCTGGATTGTAGAAGCTGACATTTAAAATACTCTCCAATTTCTCCAACCTATATTACAAGAGAAAAAGTCAGAAATTATGTTTTATTTAAAACATATTTAGTGCATAACATGGTCATTTTATTCTGAAAATCTCCATTCGGGAGAATGGAATACAAGTTGTCAGTTTCTGTGCAAAACATTAAGTAATTGTCATATAATTTAACTCCTTTAAATTTGCCCATGGAATGGCCAGTGTTGCTGACTGGGTCAGCATTTATTGCTCATCTCCAGTCATCCTTTAAGGTGGTGACAAGCTGTCTTCTTGAATCACGATGTCCAAAAGCTGTAGACAGACCCACAATGCCCCAAGGGAGTTCCAGAATTTTAACACAGCAATACTGAAGAAACGAGTGACTTGGAGGCAAATTGCAGGTAGTGGTGTTTCCACATATCCTTGGAGCTTAGATGCCTTTAGCCAACAAATACAAATATCTCCCTTTTGTACCAGCTAGGGCTTCAACCAGACAGTATTCCAAATTCCAACTGATGTCCAGTTTTGCAAAGGTTCCTTGATGCCATAATCAGTCAAAGGCAGCCTTGATATCAAGGGTAGTCACTCTCACCCCTGGAATACAGGTCAGTGTTCAAAGTAAGGCTATAATAAGGTCAGGAGACAGTGGCCCTGAAGGAACCCAAACTGGGTGTCAGTGAACAGGTTATTGCTGAGCAGATGCTACTTGACAGCATTGTTGATAACTACCTTCCATCAGTTTACAAATGATCAAGAAGAAACTGTTGAGGTTGTTATTGTATAGGTTAGATTTGGCCTGCATGACATACATGGGCAATTTTTAATATTGACTGGTGGATGCCAGTGTCGTAGCTATACTGCAACAGTTTGGCAAGAGATGCAATAAGTTCTGGAGCGTACGTCTTCAGTAGTATTGCTAGAATGCTGTCAGAGCCCACAGCCTTTGCAGCATCCAATGCCTCCAACCATTTCTTCATACCACATGATGAGAATCATATTGGCTGAAGATTGCCATCAGTGAAGTTGGAGATCTCGGGAGATGGCGAAGGTGGACCTTCTACTCAGCATTTCTGGCTGAAGAGTACTGCGAATGCTTCAGGCTTTTTTTTTGCACTGATGTGCTGGCTCCCCTATCATTGACGATAAGGATGCCTGTCAACACTCCTCCCCCAGGGGTTATTTAACAAAATAATGTGGCAGGACTGCTGGGCTTAGATCTGATCCATTGGTTGTGGAATCACATGGCTCTGTCTATCACTTAGCTCTTATGCTGCTTCACACACAAATAGTCCTATTTTGTAGCTTCACCAGGTTGACTTCTCACTTTTAGAGATGCCTGGTGCTGTTCATGGCATGCCCTTCTGCACTCTTCATTGAACTAAGATTCATAGAATCCCTACAATGTGGAAATAGACCATTTGGCCCATTGCTGCCACACCCACCCTCCAAAGACCATCCCGCCCAGACCCACCCAATCCCTGTAACCCTGCATTTTCCATAGCTAATCCACCTAGCCTGCACATCCCTAGACACTATGGTCAATTTAGCATTGCCAGTGCACCTAACCTGTACATCTCTGGACAGAGAGGGGAAACCCGAGCATTTAGAGGAAACCCACACAGACACACATAATGTGCAAACTCCACAGTCACCTGTGGGTGGAATCAAACCCAGGTCTCTGGCACTATGGGGCAGCAGTGCTAACCACTGAGCCAACGTGCCACCCGTGGATGTGCAAATCAGTCGTCTGACCTTGATATGGGGCAAAAGACTAATCAAACCATCTAACAACTAGTTCCTTCCAAATTTTCCCTCACAATAGCTGGTGTTATCCATCTCAGGAAACCACAAGGCACAATGAAGGTGAAGGTCGACAGAGGCCAACCAAAGTAGGATCCCACCGCCCGGCCTCACCGGTAGCAGTCAGACATGCAAATTGGCCACCCAACCTGGGTATGGTGGCAGATCCCCTGTCTTGATGGTAAAGTGGGGATATGTCAGGCCATCAGGTTGCAGATCGTGTTTGAGCAATATTAGAAATATTGAAAATAGAAGCATGAGCAGGACATTCAACATCATGGCTGATCATCCAACTCAGTACCCTATTCTCACTTTTGCCCCATATCTAATCCCTTCTTGAAAACATTCCAAATTTTGGTTTCAACCACTTTCTGTGGAAGAGAATTCCACAAGCTCACCACTGCATTTTTCCTCACCTCAATCCTAAATTGCCTATCCTAAACCCTGGTTCAGGACTTCTGATCATCAGCAACCTCCTTCCTGCATTTACTCTTTCCAGTACTGTTAGAATTTCATGTTTCCCAAGATTCTCTCTCATCCTTCTAAACTCCAGTGAATCCAGTCCTCATTGATCCACTCTTTGTTCATACGTTAGTCCTACAATCCAGGAATCTGACTGGTAAACATTTGCTGCACTTCCTCCATAGCCAGAACAGACTTCTCAGATAAGGAAACCAAAATTGCACACAATACTTCAGATGTGGTCTCAGCAAGAGAACCCTGCTCAAATCCTCTTACTATGTAGGCCAACATACCATTTGCTGTCTTATTGTTTGTTGTATCTCAATACTTACTTTCAGCAACTGGTGTACCAGGACATCGAAGTCTCATTGCACCTCCCTTTTTTTCTATCCATCCATTGTCATTCAGATAATAATCTGCCTTACTGCTATCAAGGTTTACTAATGTCTACCCATTTATATGTCCTCTGCCATGCATTTACCCACTCAATCAAGTTGCTCAAATCATATTAAAGCAGCATTGCAGTCTCCTCAAAATTCACCCTCCCACCTAACTTTGCATGTATTGAAGACATGACATTTCATTTCCTCATCCAAATCATTTATATATTATGAATAGCTAGGATCCCAGTATTAATCCTTGGGATGCCCCACTGGTCACTAGCTGCCACTCAGAAAATGGCCCATTCATTCCAACTTGTTACTTCCTGTCTGCCAACAGTTCTCTATCCACATTAGTATACTAGTCCTAATCTCCTGCGCTTTAATTGTACATAGTCTTATGTGCGACCTTATTGAAAAGCCTTCTGACAGTCAGAGTAACATCCACTGTCTCTGTATCAACTCTACTAATTTCATCCTCAAATTCCAGTAGATTTGTCAAGCACAATTTCCCTTTCACAAATCCATGCTGACCCTGTCCAATCTTGTCACTGTTTCCAAGTGCTCCGCTATTAAACCTTTTATAATGGACTTCTGCATTTTCCCTCCGACTGATGTCAGGCAAACTGGTCTGTAGTCACCTGTTTTCTCTCTAGTGGGAGAACATCAGCTACCCTCCAATCCAAAGGAACTGTTTCAGATTCCATAGGATCTTGAAAGATGACCACCAATGCATTTCCAAGACAACTTTGTCAAGTACTCTGGATGTAGATATCAGCTTTTAGTCCATTCAACTTCTCAAAACCATTTCCCTACTCCGATTGCATTCAGTTCCTCACACTCAAGATTCTGGTTACCCAAACATTCTGGAATGTTATTTATGTCCTCCTTTGTGAAGACAGAACCACAGTATGCATGTATTTGAGCTGGTATCCCTTTGTTCCCCATTGTAACTTCCTCTGTTTCTGATTCTAAGTGACCTACATTTGAATTACTAATCTTTCTTCCTCACATATCTACATATCTATAATAAAATTCATATGTCCACACAAACCTATTCCCGCTCTATTTTCTCTCTCATAACCAATCCATTTGTCTTTTGCTGGAATCTAAAGTGTTCCTAATCCTAAAGTCTGCTGTAATTTTTTGGCCCTTTCTTTGAGTGTAACACTATCTGCAATTTCCCTCATTAGCCATGTCATGGCATCCAGAGTGGAGTAATCTGAACTCACTGCCTACAAGTGTGGTAGAGGCAGAAACCCTCAGCATTTTAGCAGCATTCAGGTGTGCATTTATATGCATTGGCATCACAAGGCTATGGACAAAGTACTGGAAAATAGGTTTAGAACAATTTAGTGGTGGCTTATGACCGGCAAGGATGCAATGGGTCAAAGGACCTTTTTCTGTGCTGTATACCTCTATGATTCTATATTGCTTGACCAGTCTGAGACAGCTCTTCCAATTTTGGCACCAGTCCGTAAGTCGCAAGAGCAGAAATTGGGCAATCAGCCCACTATATCTGCTAAGCCATTCAATAAGTTTGTGGCTGATTTGATAATTCTCAATTCCACTTTCTACCTTTTCTCCATAACTCTGAAGTCTCTCTTGATTAAAAAAATTGTTTATCACAGCCTTGAATATACTTGATGACCCAGCCTCAACACCTCTCCACTGTAAAAAATAAAATCCACAATTCACAACATTTAGAAGGAAGGTTTCATTGCATCTCTGACTTTGTCTCAAACATGCAACACTTTTATTCTTAGATCATGCATTTTGGGTGGTAAAGATTTCCATAGATTTAGAGAAGAAATTCCTCTTCATCTCCATCTTAAATGGGTGACCGCTTATTCTGGAGATTAAGCTCTCTGGTCTAAATCTCAACCACAAAAGGAAACAACTATCCACACTGACCCTGGCAATCCCATTAGAATCTATGTTTCAATAAGGTCACCACTCATTCTACTACATTCTAAAGAGGACGAGTTCAATCTATTCCAATTCTCAAAAGGACAGCCACTCTACACCTGGCATCAGTCTGGTGAAGTGTGCAGGGTTAACATGACTGTTTGCCATTGTCCCTTCCAGTGCCAAGTTGTTGCCAGGTTGTCTGTCCAGTTTCATTTTTTTTTAAAACAGCTTGTCGAGCAATTGAATTATCCTGCCCAAGTCGATTTTTTCAATTACCATTCTCAATGTGCAATCTTGATGTGGTCAAATATAATTTATTGTCTCAGAAATGTCATCCAAAAATGGCTTTACTTCTGAACCTGCTTCCAAATGAGAATCTTTATGCTTTATAATGAAGGCAGTTGTACTATTTTAATTTGAAGCAGCTTCTGGTTAAAAAGGTCATTATCTTGCTAATCGGTACTTGATAAACCACACAATTAAGAAAAACAAAAAGAACCAGGAAATTACAAATAATTCCATTCCAACCTCTTGATATGAGCAGGAAGGAAACTGTGTGAAAATACCAACACTAAATTCTCATGTAATTGCTGCCCCTGCATGCATTAAAATGACAATGAATTTGGAGAATACATATTGTAGTTAAGCATAAAACTAACTAGGAAAGTATCAGATTAAATTCCAGTTTGTGCTGAATTAACTGATCTCTGTCAAGTTAAAACATTGTAACATCGATGACATCAGGGTCCCAACTTTAATGAGTTGGTGGGGATGGGACAAGAGTGGAAAATGTCAGTCAAGGTTAGGGTTAAAGCCAACACAATTGCTATCTACTAAGTAAAAATTTGGACGCAGGTGAGGAGAAATGGGAATTGTTTCCACAGAGATCACAGCAATCAGATTTAAACATACATCTTGTCAATTAGGTTAGGTTCTGACAGTGACTAGCACTAGTAAAACTAAATCTTTGCCAGTAATTTTCAAAAGGGTGGTGGAGAATTTTGACTGAAAAATAACTAAGGTTTTCAGAAGCTAAGACTCACTACACCAAGAGCAGCTGTTCTGAGCTGAACCTTCTTTTATTTTTCAATTTGTTATTAAAAAGGGGCAAATGATAAGCTGGTTCCCTCATTGTCTGAATCTAATTCGCATTAGTTATTTCTGCCCAAAATCATATTAGATATTTAAGTATTGTCCGATATTTCCATTTATGTTATTTCAGGTAAAATATGACTACCTATATTTTCAGTGTTTAAAAAGGAAACTTACAACCAGGACTGGTGAAACACTGTTCATAAGATAAGATGAGTGAGAATTTGAAGCAACGTCGCAAGGAAACTCTGAAAAGGATTAAAAAAATACTGATGGAGGTTTAGCCAAAAATATTTCACGAGAAGTTATGAAATCAAGGGACACATAGTTAACAAAAAATCTCCTGAATTGACATTCTGGCCTTTTCATAACTGAAATTGTCTGTTAGTCTGCACAGAGTCCAACATTCCTTTTAGGCATTGAAATATTAGTTACTGCGCATATTCAGTTTTAGAGCAAGTCCATTGTAGTAAAACACAAGGAAATGTTTCACTTACTGGTCCTAGTAATCATTAAGAAGAGAAATTGAGTATTTCAGCTAATCTATGGAGAACAATCCTTAACTAACTTTTTTTTAAAAAAAGGTACAGATTACGTGAGTTAAGATAATCTATAAATGACCTAAAAGGCGGTAATTAACAGTAAAACCATATGATGCTGGAGCAGAGGTAGGTCATTCAGCCTGTGGAATCTGCTCTACCATTCAATGAGATCATGGTACTCTGATAATTCCCAACTCCAGTTTCCTGCCTTTCCCCCATAACCTTGGATTCCTATTCTAGTTATAAATCTGTCTCAGCCTTGAATATACTGAATGATCCAGCTTCTATAACCCTTTGCAGGAAAGAATTCCACAGATTCACTATCAACAAAATTAATTCCTCCACAACTTATATGGGTGACCCCTTATACTGAGGTTATTCGCTCTGGTTATAGACTCCCCCACAAGAGGAAACATCTTTCCACATCTACTCGGTCAAGCTCCCTAGGAATCTTCTATATTCCAATGAGTTCATCTCTCTTCCTCTAAATTCCAATGAGTACAGGCCCAATCTTCTCAATCTCTCTTCATAAGACAGTCCCTCCATACCTGGTATTAGTCTAATGAACCTTCTCTGAACTGCCTCCAATGCCAATATATCTTTTCTGAGATAAAGGGGCCTAAAACCCTTCATAGTATATACAGTTATGGTCTGACATGTGCCAACACACAGGTTTAGCAAGCAATCCCCTCCCCATTTTTATACTCCAGTCCCTTCAAAATCAAGGCCAAAATCCCATTTGCTTTCATTATTACTTGTGTGCTAGCATTTTGCAATTTATCACAAAGACTCCCAAATCCCTCTGTGATGTAGCTTTCTGCTGGCTTTCTCCATTTAAATAGTATTCAGTTCCTCTGTTCTTCCTGCCTCGGTGCATTTCCCACAATATATTCTATGTCCTAAGTCTTTGCCCATTTGCTTAGCCTGTCTATATTCCTCTGCAGATAGAGTCATCCTCACCACATGCCTTTCCACCTATTCGTATGTTAACTGCAAATGTGGCTATAATGCATTCACTTTCCTCATCCAAGTCACTGATAGTGATGTAAATAAATAATTGTAAATATTGTGGCCACGAAAATCCCTGTTGCACTCTACTAGTTACACTAGTTGCACTCCTTCACTCAACTGTTTTCTACTAGTTAGTCAATCCTCTATTCATGCTAACATACTACATCCAACACCTTGGGATTTTAAATTATTGAATAGTCCAATATGTAATATCTTATCAAACACCTTCTGAAATTCTAAATATATTATATCCGCAGCATCTTCTCCTTTATCTATCCTGCTTGTTACCTTAAACGAATTCTAATAATTTGGGTTAGGTATTATTTTCCCTTTCTGAAGCCATGCTGACTATGTTTCGTCATACTATGTATTCCTAATTGCTCCGCTATTGTATCATTTATAAGAGACCCTGCCATTTTCCCCCAACAGATGTTAAACCAACTGGCCTATAGTCATCTTTTTTGTTGTCTCATTCCCTTTCTAAGAAGGCAGTTTCCAACGCTCTGGGATCTTTCCAGAATCAAAGGATTCTTGCAAAATTACTACCAGAAGTCATAGTTCATGGGCAGAGCTGGGTCTCCCATTTTGTGACTTTAGAGGAATAAACATTTAATTGAGGATGTATATAACAGATATTGATTAAACCTTACACTAATGCTAGGTCCTTCAAGTAAAATAGTTGATTTGTTGAATTCAGAAATGTGACCGGACAGGCTGCTCAAAGTGATGAGTTTAGGTGGATTTTGCAATTGATCACAAAGACTCCCAAATCCCTCAAAGATTGGACAATAACAAAATCATGCTTGGAAACTAGGGCAAGCCTTGAGCAAAGTGCCTGTGCTAATAGAAATGCTGCAGAATCCAGACCGGCTGCTGTTACAAGCAGAGAGTATACAATCAACATGACCACACAATACACACTCTAATTTGGGTTTGAATGGAAACGACCAGAATGCACTCCTCAAGGTGTGTACCAGACACAGGGGTGCCTCATACTCTTATTTGGAGGGGGCTATATGCACCCAGAACCTCCAGGGATGGATGCCTAAGGACCACTCTATCATCAACATATGAACATCTGGTGGAGTACAATCAATCAGGGTAATCAAGCCTGATTGATCCATTGGTGGACAGTAAGGACCCCCGCTAAAAGTCACAAAGACTTTCAGGTACAAGAATTGTAGCAACTCCACACTCAGGGGCAGTAACACAAGACCAACCACTGAGAAGAAAAGACATCCATGCGACTGCTAGGAGGAGACTAGAAGATCATCGCCACATGGATCAAAGCCAAGATCTAGTGTGGTGGGGTATGATCATCCAGAGTGAAGTTAAAGTACAAGATAGATTTGTGGTGTAGAGCGTTAGTAGATAGAGTATTCTGTTGCTATAGAATTAATGGTGTCAAATAAATGAATACTATTGTTTATTGTTGATAGGAGTCGACTTGCAGTTTCTTTGCTAGATATGAGAGTTAAACACACTACATTGCAGATGTAATAGAGAATACGTTTCATGCAAGATTTTGATGATTTGGAATATTAAACTGGACATTAACAGAAGGCAATGAAGTCATGCCTTTTCATCTATTTGCAGTTCACAACTACATTGGTGCACCGAAGATCACAGGCTCTTGTCGAGAGTGACAAACACCTAAAAGTCTAATAATGTGATACTCTCATATCTGTGTGGAGTTTGCCCATTCTCTCTCTGTCTGCTTGGGTTTCCTTCGGGGGCTCTGGTTTCTTCCCACAGTGGAAAGATGTGCAAATTAGGTGGACTGGCCATTGAAAATGCAGGGTTACAGGTGGGGGAGTATCTGGGTGGGATGCTCTTTGGAGAGTTGGTGTCGACTTCTTCGGCCAAATAGCCTGTTCCCACACTGTAGGGATTCTAAGCAAAATAGGAGCAAAACCACTAATGAAGCAATTATGCTAACTTCCAGACCATGAATTGCATACACTTTTGATTGTGTATATTAATTTTGGAGTTATGTTTGCAAATTCACTGCAACTTAAATTAGATAATCCAAAATATAATCAACCAGTGAACCCATACAACAAAGTGCAGTCTCTTGCAACAGAAGCAGCAAAAATGTTGAAAGTTGTAGCACAAAATTAAAAAAGGCATCAAAGTTTCATTGAAACTGGACAGTTTGCATTAGCAGCAAACTAAGTTTATTTTATACCAGCAAAGCAAACTCATTCTCAGGCTTCAAATTTCAGGTACTTATGCTAATGAACAATATAACAATAATGATCACCTAATCCTCTGCAGTAGACCTGATGCAGATTACACAATGCCCATATTTGTGTTTTCTGTTCTTGCAGTAGACTAATTATTAGTTGACAGTATCCAGAGTCAGTCTGCATATAGTCCAAATGCAATTAGAATACTTTTGTATCACCAATGATTTTTTTCCATATCTGTAGTTACATGCAAAATTCCAAAAACATGAATAGACATCTGCACCAAAGCAAAGCACAACATATACCCATAAAACATGGGATTTAGATCCTGCACCATGTGTATCTATATTGATCGGATCCCAACTAATGGTACAAGTCAGATCCCAATGATACCTGACTTGAATATCATATATTCAATTCTTTTAGTTGGCTAAAGTGGTGGTTAGTTAGAGGACGATTTCCCATGAGGCTGCAGGTGTTCTCGTACAACAGAACATAAGTTTATTGTACAAAACAAAACAAATAATCTAAGCCATATATTGTAGTTAGAAAGATCTGAACACAAAGTTTCAATGTTTCCCAGACATCTGTTAGAGACTTAAAGCTCAGAGAAATATTAATCCCATCTCAGCTTTTGAATATTTACCGCATTGAAGATTTCCAGTTTCTCTAGTTTGAAATGTTGAAACAATTTTACTATTCCTTCCAGAATCTAATGACATGAATCTTTCATAATTCTTAAATTCCAAACTTTTTCAGTGCTAACAATGTGAAGATTTCTATACCAAACTCTCCTGGCTTGGAAACTTCACAAACTAAGGTGACTGGTTTGCCTGAATGGAACAGAACAAAAACCTCCTTTTCAGAGATGCCGTTTCCTTTTGAAATAAACGCTTGCTTTCTTCTGACCTGATATCCAAACAAAATTAATGGTTTTGTTCTGTTTTCTCTACCTGTCAAACTCAGAAGTGTAAATATATTTTTCATTAAGACTATAAGGGTTTCTCACAGGCCTTGAATGTAGCCATATGCCTTCTCGGAACTAATGCATTTCAGTCAGTGTCCAAATTGATTTCTGACTTGTTTGTTTAAAAAACAACCTCCACATCCATTATTCCATCAATGGAATATTACACTGCACCTGGTGGATCATCAGTAGCCCAACCTTTAAGTCAGGTATTGACTGAAGAGACAAATGTTGACACAAAAAGTCTAAAAGCAAGGAGATTTCCTTCATAATTCAACAACATACATGAATATATTTAAATGCCAAAGGATTTAGCACGTATCAATATTTTTCTTTATTAATATGATAATATAATCTAATTAAAGATGTTTCATATATTAAACAAATATGAGTAACTTCTGTTTATGTATCTTATCTGATATCTTCAACAGAACTGAACAGGGAGGCACGATGGTCTAGTGGTTAGTTCTGCTGCCTAACAGCACCAGGGACCCAGATTTAATTCCAACCTCTGACGACTGTCTGTGTGCAGTTTGCACGTTCTTCCCATGTCATAGAGTCATAGAGATGGGCAGCACGGAAACAGACCCTTCGGTACAACTCGTCCATGCCAACCAGATATCCCCACCCAATCTAGTCCCACCTGCCAGCACCTGGCCCATATCCCTCCAAACCCTTCCTATTCATATACCCATCCAAATGCCTTTGAAATGTTGCAATTGTACCAGCCTCCACCACTTCCTCTGGCAGCTCATTCGATAAACGTACCACCCTCTGTGACAACATTGCCCGTCAGATATCTTTTATATCTTTCCCCTTAACCTATGCTCTAGTTCTGGATTCCCCGCCACCCCAGAGAAAAGACTTTGTCTATTTATCCTATCAATGCCCCTCAATTTTGTAAACCTCTATAAGGTCACCCCTCAGCCTCTGACGATTCAGGTTAAACAGCCCTAGCCTATTTGAGCTCCCTATAGCTCAAATCCTCCAACCCTGGCAACATCCTTGTAAATGTTTTTTGAACCCTTTCAAGTTTCACAACATCCTTCCAATAGGGAGTCGTCCAGGGCTGCAAGCAATATTCCAAAATTGGCCTAACCAATTTTACAGCCACAACATGACCTCCCAACTCCTGTGCTCAATGCTCTGAACAATAAAGGAAAGCATACCAAATACCTTGCTCACTATCCTATCTATCTGCGACTCTACTTTCAACAAGCTATGAATCTGCACTCCAAGGTCTCTTTGTTCAGCAACACTCCCTTGGACCTTACCATTAAGT
Source organism: Chiloscyllium plagiosum (assembly GCF_004010195.1). Lineage (NCBI taxonomy): Eukaryota > Metazoa > Chordata > Chondrichthyes > Orectolobiformes > Hemiscylliidae > Chiloscyllium > Chiloscyllium plagiosum. The sequence continues at coordinate 33,696,076 of NC_057718.1, read as the reverse complement.
GTCTAAGTCCTGCTAAGATTTGCTTTCCCAAAATGCAGCATCTTGCATTTGTCTAAATTAAACTCCATCTGCCACTCCTCAGCCCACTGGCCCATCTGGTCAAGATCCTGTTGTAGTCTGAGGTAACCTTCTTCGCTGTCCACTACACCTCCAATTTTGGTGTCATCTGCAAACTTACTAACTATACCTCTTATGCTCATATTCAAATCATTTATATAAATGACAAAAAGTAGTGGACCCAGCACCAATCCTTGTGCCACTCCACTGGTCACAGGCCTCCATCCTGAAAAACAACCCTCCACCACCACCCTCTGTCTTCCACTTTCACATCAGTTCTGTATCCAAGTGGCTAGTTCTCCCTGCATTCCATGAGACCTACCCGTGCTCACCAGTCTCCCCTGGGGAACCTTGTCAAACGCCTTACTGAAGTCCATGTAGATCATGTCCACTGCTCTGCCCTCATCAATCCTCTGTTACTTCTTCATTAAACTCAATCAAGTTTGTGAGACATGATTTCCCATGCACATGTCTTCATAGATTTTCTCTGGGTGCTCCAGTTTCCTCCCACAGTCCAAAAATGTGAAGGTTAGATGGATTGGCAATGCTAAATTGCCCATTGTGTCATGGGACTTGCAGGCTCGGTGAGCTAGCTAATGGGAAATGCACATTTAATGTCTGAATGGGATGCATTTTGGAGGATCGGTACAGTCTTGATGGGCCAAATGGCCTGCACCGTAGGGATTCTATGATTCTAGGAGAACTGAACTTCCTCATCTGATACCATTCTAGTAAATTTCTTTTATACCCTCTCATCAAGCCACATCATCTTACCTTAAAGCGTGGTGTCTAAATTGGGAAAAATAGCCTAACAAGTAAAACTGTTCATCAAAATGTCATTGTTTTTGCAATCTTAAGCCTCTATTTATAAAACCAAGAGTTTTATCATCTCTGCAGCTATCCCAACTTGTCCTGCCACTTTCAAAGACTTATATCATATCATATAAGAGATATCATATGCAACAATATCAAATAGAAACAGAATTCTGAATAATACCTGGTGGATCATCAGTAGCCCATCCTTTAAGTCAGGTATTGACTGAAGAGGCAAATGTTGACACAAAAAGCCTAAAAGCAAGGAGATTTCCTTCATACTTCTCCAACAACATACGAGTACCATCTGGGCAGTAACCTGGCAAAACTGGCCTGCCTGATCTGCATATGATAAACAAAGACAAGTATAAAAATCAAACACTACTTAATTTATCAATAGAATTATTACAAGGCTGATATCCTCAATCCAATTTTTAAAGAAGTGTTTTTTTTAAACTAAATCAGTGAGCAACAATTATTGGCACCCATCCTTAACATAATTTGTATTTACTATCCAAAAAGAAAATCTTCAGACTCTTATTGTTTGCATCATCTACGTTATGGATACATCCAATGCAGAAAGCAAAAAGGGTTCTCCCAAAGTTACTCAAGTCAACCACAAAGTTGAAAGAGCAATTGACACATTTTATTTCTTTTCCTTGCACATCTTACCAATAAAATGTTTAACCTCAACAACCTCACATGTGGCATCCTATGAGCACAAAGTCCTATCAGGTTGCTCTGGATGCAAACAAATGAAGGTACCCATCATATGGCAAAACTGCACTACACAGAAAACACACCTGTTATCACTGTACATGGAAACAAAGAAATTGCTTGGTGATGTTTACAGATTTACTTTGCTGGAAATGGAGACAATCCAATTAACTAATCACTCATTGGATGCAGACGTCACAGGCTAAGCCAGCATTCATTGCCTATCTTCCACCCCCCCACTACAAATCAGGTTGGAGTGTGGCTTGGAGACGATCCTATAGGCACCATTACCATGCATATGTCCACGTCCTCGCAGGTGGCAGAACCTGTGGGTTTACAAATTGTCTCAGAAGTCTTAGTCAGTTGTTTGTGCTGCCACTCTGGTGCTGGGAGTGAATGTTGAAGGTTTTAGATGAGGTGTCAATTAAGAGGACTGCTTTGTCATGTTAGATGTCAAGATTCTTTAATATTTATCCAAACAAATGAAACGTATTCTATCATACTCCTAACATGTGCTTTATAGATGATGTACAGATTCTGATGAGTCAGGTGAAAAGTTACATGTTTTTACATTGGCATGCTGGGCTCCCTCAGTGAGAATGGGAATGTGTGAGACACTCTTTGTAAGTTTAATTGTTCGCCATAATTCACAACTGGATGCAGAAGAACTGATCTGTTGGCGTCCCTTAGCTCTGTCGATCGCAAGTTTTTTTTACACTTTCTGACATGCCCTCTTGCAGTTTTCTTTGAACAAGGACTGATTCCCTGACTTGGTGGCAATGCTACAGTGGAGAATGTCCTGGGCTATATGGTTACAGAAGGTGGAGTGCAATTCTGCTTCTGCTGCTGACCTGCAGTACCTTACAGATGCTCTGAACAGATCTAGCAACTCTAATCTAAGTCCACCCCATTCAGCATCATGGGTATGCCACACATCATGATGGTAGATATCTTCAATTACAAGGCAGAACTTCATCTCCACAAGGACTATGCAGCATTCACTCCTACCAATATTGTCATGTACAGATGCATTAGTATGGCTGATTAAGCTAACTAGTGAGGATGAAGTACACAGTTCCCTACTTCATCACCTGCACATGCCCAGTTTAACAAGTCTGTTATTAAGGATTCTGACTGCAGTGGTGGTACCAAGTTACTCAAAGATATCAAAATCCCCTACCCAGGTAGGATCTGTGCTCTTGTCACTCTCAATAGAATCCTCCGAGCATGTCCAACGTGGTGGAAAACTATTTCAGCAGCTGAGGCGGTGGCGAGAAGTGATTACTAGCAGATTTTCTTGCCCAGTAATAAACCTGGATTTATTTTCACAAATTTTGTTTTTGTAGTATGAGAAATATCAAATAATAGAGATGCTTAACTGTATTATAGCGCCACCAAGTGGCTACATGCTTTTAATTTCGAAATGAGTTCCTGAAAAATGAACTAAACATGATATTGATGTAAAAAAAATACATTGTTCTTTGCACTATGTTTTTCTCATGAAGTAGAATACTACTTAGCAGTACAGCAGGCACAAATGAATGGAGGCCGGAATCGATAGAATCAATTTACGATCTAGGTCTATTTACTTAGTACTGCCATTTGAACTCTCAAACGTGCCACCAGATGGAGCTTCACCCAGAAATAAACAGCATGTCCGGCCATCGCAATAGAACAGGAAGTCAGTGCTACTGACATCAATGCTGCGCACTGGGAACAGCAACCATTCTGTCTCTGGATGCATGCCTGGTTTAGCTGAAGTATACGCTCATTGTCCATTGAAATGAACGTTCAAACCTGCTTGTTTGTTCTGTGCCTGCTTGACACTCCTGCCGTCGCCCCCTACTCAAAAAAATTGAACATTTCAATCAACATAATTTAAAACTTCGATATATATTGAAGTACAAGTTAACTGTTGATGTAGAAAGCACAGTTTATTTAATTGCAAACCGAAAGGGAAAATGCTGGAAAATCTCAGCAGGTCTTGCAGCATCTGTAAGGAGAGAAAAGAGCTGACGTTCCGAGTCTAACTGACTCTTTGTCAAAGCTCTGACAAAGGGTCAGTTTGACTCGGAATGTCGGCTCTTTTCTCTCCTTACAGATGCTGCCAGACCTGCTAAGATTTTCCAGCATTTTCTCTTTTGGTTTCAGATTCCAGCATCCGCAGTCATTTGCTTTTAATTTAATTGCAACGTGCCTCAATGCAGACAACAACCTGCTGCATCAATGACAGAGACATTGTAGGCACTGCAATTGCGGGTACAGCGAGTGCATTGCCTTAGTTGTTGCAGCAGCAACCTGCCAAAATAAAATGAGCTCCTTACAAACCAATCACACGGTTGTTATATCTCTATGACGCTAACCTACATCAAACAGGCCTTGAGCAACCAGCATCTGCTGCAGGAAAAACTCCAAGACACTGTCAGTAAGGTGGCTCTCAGCTAAACGAAGCAGTTAGTAAAAGACATATACAAATCAACTGGTCCAATGCTGCAAGAGGCCAAGCAATCTTCATGTGCCATAATTACAGTACTAGTGGTTCAGTGGTTAGCACTGCTGCCTCACAGTGCCAGGGACCAGTTGAATTCCAGCCTTGGGTGACTGTCTGTGTGGAGCTTGCACATTCTCTCAGTTTCTGCGTGGGTTTCCTCCGGGTGCTCCGGTTTCCTCCCACAGTCCAAAGATGTGCAGGTTTTGTGAACTGGCCATTCTAAATTGCCCATAGTGTTAGATGCATTAGTCAGAGGGAAATGGGTCTGGGTTGGTTACTCTTCGGAGGGTCGGTGTAGACTTGTTGGGCCGCAGGGCCTGTTTCCACACTGTAGGGAATCTAATTTAATCTAGTGAAACCTTCTCGCTCACATACTTCAAATCCTGCCGACATGCTAAGTCCATATGTTTAGCAAAAACTGACTTACCAAACATGGAAATCAGAGCAACTGTTGAATCTGACTTTAAGTTTTAAATCTCTTTATTTCAGAGAAAGAAATTTTTGAAGAAATCCACATTGGCAAAATCTTAGAGACGGATCTTACTTTCATGCTAAAAGTTTATTTTATCCATACCTACTTACAACCTTTATTTGTATTTTACTTTTTTTAATTAAATAACTTTCATCAATAGTTAGATTAACCTTTTGTCTTGTTTACTAAAATACTAAAACTGCTCAAAGTTATTTTCATATTGAAATACTCAACTGAAAAAAGGCTATAAATGGACTTTAAAAACATGCAACACAGGTTGCTGTGGTTACATGTGAAATGCAGTCATGAAAAAAAACCAAAGGTACAATTATAAAGGTGATACAGGAGCAGAGCGATGTAGTGGGGCATGTGCACAAATTATTAGTCGAGCAGGGAAAAAATATAAATCGCAGGGCTATCTGCATTTGTGCTAAGTAAATTGCTCTTGCAAATAATCAAACAAGATATAGGGGTCCAAACTGCCTCCTCTTGTACATAACCATTCTGTGTCATACTAGCACCTGTTTGATGTGACAGTAGCTTCATATAGAAACACAATTTTCAAAATATCAAATCAGCAAACCTCCTTCACCCCATTACCCCATGGTATAGCTTGAAACTTAAAGTGGAGCTGATCAGTTTAAAGAGTTAATAATAGTGGCTTTTTGTCATTTCTACCATATACAACTGATGCAGTAAAAAACAAGACAGTGTTCCTCCAGGACCAAGGGTGCTACAAAGACGGCACAAACTACACACAAAGTACTTAAGAGTGCAAAACATACAAGTTACAGTATGACTGTAGAAAAATGATAAATAATAGATATTTTTCTAGCAGCAATTCAAAGTCATACAAAGAATTTCAGATGGGAAAGAATCCGATCATACTGTATTAAGGGACCTGTTGGCTTAGGGGGAAGAAACTGTTGCACCGAGAAGCCATGAGAGACCGATTAGTCCGGTATCTTCTGCCAGATGGCAGGAGGGAGAAGAGTTTGAGTGAGGGGTGTATGGGCTCTTCCACAATGCTCTTAGCCTTTTGGATGCAGCATGTGGTGTAAATGTCTGTAATGGAGGAAAGAGAGATCATGATGATCTTCTCAGCTGTCCTCACTATCCGTTGTAGAGTCTTACGAATTGAGACGGGTGCAATTCCCAAACCAGGCAGTGATGCAGTAGCTCAGGGTACACTCGATGAACCCTCCGTAGAATGTGGTGAGGATGGAGGGTGGGAGGTGGGCTTTCCTCAGCCTGCGCAGAAAGTAGACACAGCTGGGCTTTCTTTGCTATGGAGCTGGCGTTGTAGGTCCAGGTGAGATTCTCCACCAGGTGTACACCAAGAGATTTGGTGTTCCTCATGATCTCCACGGGGGGAGCAGCGGATGTCCAGCAGCGGGTGGTCGCTCCGCATCCTCCTGAAGTCAACAACCATCTCTTTCGTCTTGCCACAGTTCAGAGACAGGTTGTTAGCTCTACACCAGTCAGTTAGCCACTGTACCTCCTCTCTGTATGCTGACTCTTCGTTCCTGCTGATGAGACCTATTACAGTCATATCATCAGCGAACTTGGTGATGTGATTCAACCTGTGCATCGCTGCACAGTTGTGTGTCAGCAGTATGCTTTGATCATAAAAGAAAAGGGAAAACAGCTCTTATCTTGCATGTTCTTATCTGGCCACTTGTGTCCACCTCTGGATCTGCCATCCTGAAGATGAGAGGTGGCATTCAGAATTATTACCATTTTTCTTCACGTATTATGCAAGAAAGCCTCTTCCAGGTTTCCTCTCACGGACCCAAGTCTTGTTGTATTCATTCATTACTGTTGAGGTGATTAAGTGTTTCTTGAAATCACTTCTGAATGGCTTAGCTCTAATTTTACTGTTATGCCTCTATTTTTTCCCCCGAATTTCCTACCAGAGGATAGATTCTCTTCATTTACCCTGTGAACTCTTTAGGCATCTTAAACATGTCAACAAGACTGCCCTTCAAATTTATGCACTCAAGGAAATAAATGCCTCTGCAACTTATTATTTACTTTTTTCTTAGCCAAGTAGTATTCTGGTACCATTCTGTTCTCATCGAAGGCCAAGGTATCCTTTCTGAGGTATAGAAAAACATACAGTATTCAGTCTCAGTCTAAGCAAAGCTCTGTACCACTACATCACAAATTCCAACCCTTTGCATTTCAGACTTTGAGATAAAGAACAGCACTCTATGTTTTTAATTTTCTTAAATCTGCTAGATTTAGTGAATGCTGTATTTTGACACTTAAATCACTTGCCATCCTCACAATTCTTACCATTATCGTTGTGCAGGAATACTTTTTGAAGTGGCTAAACCAGTACTTTGACTTTTTTTGCCCAGTGTGACCAACGTTAATGTCTCAGATTTAATGTAACATTGAGATTAGAAGTTGGGAGGGTTTGAGAGTTGTAGAACTAGAGAGGTTTCAGTTCCTCAATGGGTGGGTGGTGAACAATTGGAAGGAGGGGTCGGAGAGCAGCCGAGCGAGGGGGAGATGGGGGGGGGGGGGGCAACCAAATAGCAGGAAGTTGAGCAGGAAGTGGGTGGGAATGAGGTAAGGTGGAAGCTGGAGGGGAGGGCAAAGGGGAGTGAGGGAGAGAGGACAAGTGAGCAAAAGGGAGAGGAGGGGAGATGAGTTGCAGGAATTGAGGGAGTGCAGGCAGGTAGATTGAGGGTGAGGGCTGGACAGAGGGAGGCAAGTTTTATTTTTCTTATACAATTGTTGAATCTCGAAATTATCCTTATATGTACAAATGTTTATACGAATATTTGACCCTTACCCATCATTGCCATGCTCAAATTTTCAGAAGGCTTGCAATCATCAAAGGCATTTTTGCCCAATTCTTGGTCTTCCTCATTTTTCAGCAGTTTTGCTTGAGTAAAATAATCATTTGTGTCCCATGGTTTTATTTCATTTAGAATCTTCTGTAGATTTCTGGCTGTCTCTAAAAAGAGATGGAGATGTTGCTGTATGACTTTTTACTTTATTACTGGTGAATGTTATTTATAAAGCAAAGAAAAACAAAGAGCCAAGAAATAGAATCCTTTTTTACATTAACTGCTACCAATAAGACCGATTAGGCCAGCTATCACAGAGTAAGTTTTGGATTGAATGCTAATTGTATCACCTCAAAGCTTGATCTAATCAAAACCTGAAGGATGATTGTGTGTGGCATGTCTGTTTTCACATTAAATCTGCTTATAACTTCACAAAATACTCATTTATGAATCTTAAAAGTCACACTTTTTTTCTTAAAAAAAATTATAAAAACTACAAAATATGATTATCTTCAATTGGGAGAATTAATTCTATTACAGAGTTACAAAAAAGGACATTTTATAAGTTACCCAAAGAAATAACTAATACTGTAAGTGGAGAAATTCTACCCACAATGCAGATCAAACAATCCACTTATTTTTTCTTTTTGTTTTATAACTTACTTTCCTTGTTTATATTTATTTATATTTGCAATGTGTTGTTCTTTATCACAAAAGAAAGTAGTATGATTAATGGTGGCTGGAGTATCGTTACGATTTGAAGCATCTTTTGAACTTCTCGTTGTCCTGAAAGTAGTATATAAAATTATGAGGGGCACGGATTTGGTGGATAGCCAGGGAGTCTTTTTCACATTTTGGAAATGTAAAATTCTAGGCAGCAAGTGTTTAAGATGAGAGAGAGCGATATTTAAAAGATGTGAAAGGCAAGTTTTTTTTTCCACACAGGGTGGTAGGGGTGGAATGCGCTGATAGCGAATGTGATAACAATGCAGAAGAGGCATTTAAACAGACATAAACAGGTAAGGGAGACAGAGTTGGCATCATAGTGAATACAGACATGGTGGGGTAAAGGGCCTGTTCCTCGGCTGTACTGTTCTGTGTTGTCAGCTGAAAGAACTTCAGTACAAATTTCGCATTTTAAACAAAAACTCCTATTGTAAAAAAAAATTAAATAAAGGTATAATAATTTAACTCTCTCTCTTTATATAGGCATTTTGTAAAACTTGAGAGTTCCCAGATAATTTCCAGGATTTTAAGGGTTCTTTTACTTCACACAAACCAAGATACGACATGGTTTTCAACAATTCACCATGACACTCCTCAGCTTTCCAGTCTGTTGCTTAGACTTTCTGTCAGGACACCACTATCTTTTCCATAAACTTTATCAAGCAAAGCTAATCATTTTAATTCCTCATTAATTTTGAAATTCTTGGAGAGTATGGGCCCACTCTCAATTCCTTATGAGTGACTTTGGATCCAAGAATATCCTTGGTTCCTAATGATCTTTACACTCCTCGTTCTGGCTTCTGGCAAATACACAACAGCTTCACATTGTCTTTCAAGAAATCAACTACTTCTGTCAGAAAAACACACAGATAAACCTCCAACATAAGACTTTCTTCCTGCTATCAACCTCCATGGCAACAGCACATCTATGATCGCGCAAATATAGATTTCAATTAATCACCTGCAATTCCCAAACTTTTTCTTTGGTCAGAGAAGTATATAGATATTTCAATTTTTACTTGTTTACCCTTTGCTTTCAAATGCCTCTTTCCTCTGGGATCCACATGGATAATTTAAACTGATAATAAAAGTAACTACAGATATATTGTCTTTATCAAGCAACATGGAAAGAGATTACCTATTGGTTAGTGGTTTCACACTATTTCTGAACTTTTTAACTAAACATAGAATGTTTTTGTGAATGCTGTTGTGATGATGTAGTGGCAGCATCCCTACCTCTGAGCCAGCAAGCCGTACTTGCTCCAGAAGTGTATAGTAGTATCTTCGAACACCATTTTTAAAAATGTCTGGAATATCCTTTGAATGGGAAATGTCACAAGGGTATCTGCCAGTGTTCAAATCCAACTTTTTCCACATAATCTTGAATTTAAAAATCCAAGTTCCCCAAAACTAAATGTTATATCCCTGCAACCTACGTTCCCTGTAACATTTCCTGCTGCCATGAGGACCTCAAAGTCTATGCACAGTAGTGATTTCCAGGACTGATATCAATTCACTGGCACATGGGGATTCTGCACATGTCAATCTGAGCAGCTGGACAGCTTAGGAGGGAACATCGCCTGTAACACATGAAACAAATGGAATATTTCAATTTGTACCTCAGTACCTTGATTGCTCCAAGTTTTGATTTGACTTATTTTAGTGGTACAAACGTAGGCCAGACCAGGTAAAGCTGGCAATTTCCTTCCCTAAAACATGACTTACACTACTGAGAATAACCTTCAATTCCTAATAATATAAACGGAATGCATATTCCATCTTCTGCCATGGCTGGATTTGAACAGGTATCACCAGAGTGTTAGCTGGGGCCTCTGGACTACTAGTCCAGTGACAGTGCCACTACATCACCATCTCTCTACTAGATGGCACAATCTGTGGACTTTGGAGGTGCTACTGCAGAAGACTCAATGATACACTGCAGACAGAACACACTATTGCTGCTAGTGCGGGAAGTCTATATTTAATGTTACTGGATGAAATGCTGACAAGGTGGATTGCTTTGTTCTAGACGGGACTGAACTCCAGTATTGTGTTAATTGGAGAAAGGAAGAACTGATCGATTCCATTTCTGTACTTTAGGAGTATTAAAAGTATCCACAATATTTGTCAAGTGTCAAAAATATTATGTTCACAGATTTCACTCAATCCATTCACCCTGTTTGAAGGACAATATTACAGATTTAACAGATTTGAAAGTGTTGTAACAGAGTGTGATTAATTCAAAGTTGAACTGTATTAAATCTGGAAACAAAGGTATCAAGAGTAAAACAGCAACAAAGGAAAATAAGAACACGAAAAAGGACATGCAAGCCCTTGGATGGCAAATTTCCAATTTAAGGCCTCTTAATGTGAGGCTTCAAGCAATTCCAAAGAAACGTGAAGTTACTCTACAAAACATAGAATCCTGCACATTGGCACAAATAGAGAATTGGCTAATGGGCATGAACAACAACACGACCCGTGACCAGTGGGGTTCCACAGACGTCAGTGTAAGGAATGTAACTGCTTGCAATATTCATTAATGACTTGGAGGAAGTGAATACAGAGTACCCAAATTTGCAGCCGACACAAAAAATACATGGAAAGGCAGGTTGTGAGAGGAAAACAAACAGTTTACAAAAAATATTAATAGGTTAACCAAGTGGGCAAAAAGTTGACAAGTGGAGTATAATTTGGGAAAATGTGAAATTGTTCTTTTGAAAGGGAAAACAAAAAGAACAGATTATTATTTAAATGGAGAAAAACTATAACTAACACTGCAACAAGAGAGACTTTGGGTACTCCTGGATGAAACACAGAAAGGTAGCATACAGGTGAAGCAGGTAATCAGGAGGGCTAATGAAATGTTGGCCTTTATTTCAAGACAGTTGGAGTACAAGAGTAGGGCAGTCTTGCTACAATTGCACAAGATACTGGAGAGACTATATCTCGAGTTCTGTAAGCAATTTTGGTCCTTCTTTTCAAGGAAAGATATCATTTAATTGGAGGCAATTCAGAGAAGGCTCACGAAGACAATTCCTGGTATGGAGGGAGTGTCTTACCAGCAAAGACTAAACAGATTGGGATTCTACTCACTGAAGTTTAGAAGAATGAGAGATGATCTCATTGAAACATATAGGATGCTTAAGGTTCTTGACAGGGTAAATGCTGAGAGGACATTTCCCCTTCTGGGAGAGTCCAGGACCAAACGGCATAGTAACAGAATACAAGGGTGCCAATTTAAGACTGAGATGAGGAGGAATTACTTCTCAGAGTTGCAAGCTATTGGAACTCCTTGCCACAGACAACTGTGGAGGCAGAGCTCTGGTGTATATTCAAGGCCGAGTTGGCAGATTCTTGAACAGTGGGAGAAATCGAGGGTCCAGGAAGAGGATGGGAAAGTGGACATGAGGAATGTCGGGTCAGCCCTGATCCTATTGAAAGGCTGAACAGGTTCGAAGGGTTGAACAGCCTACTCCTGTTCCTATTTCTTATGGTCTTAAATTCACCTTAAATTAAGCTTAAAAAGCAAAAAAGAGATCCTACATTCAATTAAAGTTCAATGCTGTCAACAACATTCTAGTAACATTCTGCTGCACTATCCTGCAGATTTTAAAATGTAATGTCTTACCAAGGTCTGTATCCATTGGAATTAGTCCTTCTGGTGAGGAACTTTGACAAATAGGAGATACAACTGCAGACAGATGGAAGGCCATTAAAATCAATGTTGCTACAGTCTCCCTCCACTCTGCTACTTTTGATACTGACCTAAAAAAGACATTAAAACCACTATTAATATAAATAACAACATAGTGTGTAAGCAAACTGGTTATTACTAAATGGTTATATTAAACAAGTTAAGGTTAAGGTTAATTTAAGGATGGTCATCCAAGTGTCAGATATACAATCAGCTCTCTTCAATTCAAGTGTAATTTGAATTTAAATGTTAAATTGGGCTCTTTGGATAATATATAACTAAATTATATATTTAAATATGCATTACAACAATAGCAGACATGGAAATGTGTTGCTGGAGAAGCGCAGCAGGTCAGGCAGCATCTAGGGAACAGGAGAATCGACGTTTCGGGCATTAGCCCTTCTTCAGGAATGAGGAAAGTTTGTCCAGCAGGCTAAGATAAAAGATAGGGAGGAGGGACTTGGGGGAGGGGCGTCGGAAATGTGATAGGTGGAAAAAGGTCAAGGTGAGGGTGATAGGACAGACCTGGAGTACTGTGTGCAGATTTAGTTTCCTTAATTAAGAAAGGATGTACTGGCACTGGAGGGGGTGCAGAGGAGGTTCACTAGGTTGATTCCGGAGTTGAGGGGATTGGCTTATGAGGAGAGGCTGAGTACGGCCTGTCTCCCCAATATAGAGGAGGCCACATCGGGTACAGAGGATGCAATAGATGATATGTGTGGAGGTACAGGTGAATCTTTGGCGGATATGGAAGTTTCCTTTGGGGCCTTGGAGGGAGGTGAGAGGGGAGGTGTGGGCGCAAGTCTTGCACCTTCTGCGGTTGCAGGGGAAGGTGCCGGGAGTGGAGGTTGGGTTGGTGGGGGGTGTGGATCTGACGAGGGAGTCCCACATGGATGTTAACCTCAAGGGAAAGAGTGCGGTCACAATGCCAGAGTTCGAGCCAATGTTGCATGGTACACCACCAATGTTGCAATCACAACATTACCTACAGAACTGACATTCTAGGTAATATAGATGTTTCAGAAATGAGTTTACCAGAGACCAAGACCAAAGTTAGTATCTTCAAAACATTTGACCTTGGAATGTTGCAACCTAGTCGATGTTAAACAGAAAGATCACTTACTTTAGTGACAATTGTTGTAGAGCTCCAATAATGCAATGGACTCTTCCATATAAGGGGTTGGAGGCTGCAGTATGCACCAATGATCTTTCAGCCTGCCTGATCTCATCTGACAGACAGTTTAGTAGGTATTTAATAACTAAAAAATTAGAAGGAAAAGTGAATACAGACTAAATAAAAACAACAAGTAAGTATTCTTTCTATATACCAAAGTATTTTCTGTATAGCTTAATTGTTTCTCTATATTAAGACAAGAAGGTTTAAAGCATCTGTTAAGGTTTCACATTTACGTTTTAGTTATGATAGATTAGGTTTTATAGCAAACTCTTCATGAAATTGCCTTCATATTTGAAATAGTTTTCATATTGCACATTTATCTGTCCCAAAGTTCTGCAAAGTTTTTATTAAAAACCTTATTAGCAAGAAGCCAACTGCTGCCAAAAATGTACAGCCACATCCCTCAGTGATACATGCCAAAAGGAGAAACGTAACTTAAATAAAGAGCTTTTCATTTTCAGCATTTTACATTTTAGAAAGTATACAGAAAAGACATTTCCCCAAAAGACCAAAGTAACTATTTAATAAATACGTACTATCGGTTTCTGCTTTCAAGCATTCTATTTATTGTCCTTGCCTCCATGAAAAGGGAACTTCAAATTAGTGTTTGCGCTGTAACTAAACTTCAGAAAATCAGAGCTAATCAGCTTTAGCACAGAGGTCTAGCCAAGCGGGAATGCACAGTATGTACTCTGGATGAGCAAACATCCATTTCTAACACGAAGAGTTGGTTGGTTGCCAAGTATTAAATAAGCTAACCAATCTCAAAAGAACGTAGCTACTTGCCTGTGGCAAGTGCTGAGCAAACCACTATGACAAATTAAACTACTTGACCATTAACTTGTTAAATTCATGTTAACGTATAATAAAGTTTAAAGATATACAAGTGGAGAGCATCAACCAAGTGCCTTAAACACAATGAGACACCTCTGGAAAGCGATGTTTGAGGAGGAGACAGACATTGGTAATGGTGCATTCTACAATAAAACTTAAGTAAGCATCTAGTTTGATAATTCCCTGTGACAATACTGTCACTTTAAAAAGGTTATATTGTCCTGTTTGTTTTGAATAGAGGTTGTAAATGCAGAGATGCCAAAGAGTCTAAGGAACCAGATTTTTTTAAAAACAAGTTTAACAATGGAAGGGGAGCGGCCAGTTCTCAGTTCAGGTTTTCCTAGCCTTTTTTTTTTTAGCTATAGCACTCACGAAGATGTGCAAGTAGGTTTGCAAGATTCAGTAAATGATTCCTAACTAACTTTCTCTGAAATCTCCCTTGTTGTTGTTACCTCCTGACTTGGACTCCTGCCTGTAAGAATCTGTGTTTGAATTTACCTTCTTGTCAAGAGGTGTGTTTATGGGATGTTACTAGATATTGAAACAGTTAATTGGTTACGTTGCTGTATTGAGTTGGTTAAGTTTTCCAATAGTTAAGTTATTTTAAATTCTGTTTTTGTTTTTGTGTTTCAACGATAATATTTAAATAAATTATGTTTTGTTTAAAGCCAAGTGGTTTGATCATTTGCAGATCCCCCATCACACCAGGAAACACCCATTTCACATCTAACATTAAAATAGAAACAAGTTAGGACCTAGGCTACCTTCATAAAATATTTTGAGGGGGGTCTCGGCCGGTCCATACGCCTTTCAGAAATTTAACATTGCAGCAGAGAACAGTTGCTTAAAAGTTAAGATGAAAGCAAAGATATTTTTTCCAGATTGTAATCAGAGTTATTTTGAAGAGGAATAGCAGATGGCAAGTACAAATTGTCAAGGTATAGTGTCCTGCTACTTTACTAAATCTGAACTGGCTAATGAAAAAAGTTAAGTCCATATATGGACACAGGTTAATTCCTTATTGAAAGAAAACAAGGTAAGGCCTTGGTATTGTTGCTTTCGACTACTTTCAAACAGAAATAATATCAGAAGCGAAGTTTTTTTGAGAGTTGATGTCATCAGTTGGATATTGATGATAGTTCAGATTTTCTCAATTGCTAAGCATAACATATTCAAGAAAGATAATATATTAAGTAGCTAAAGGCATGGCAAAACTTTCAATTGATTTTGAAAGACAGAAAGCAATCTTTGCTAGTAACCTTAAAGGTGCAAGTGGGACATACTGCAGTATGACAAAGGTTGAAGGACTCAAATTAATGCATCCTTGAAATTCAGGAGGTAGGTACTTATAGCAGATCACAGTGCAATTGGAACAGCTAGCAGGTGCTTCAGATCAGACCCAGTATAAGTTAAAAATCACAACACCAGATTATTGCCCAACAGGTTTATTTGGAAGCACAAGCTTTCACAGCGCTGTTCCTGATTAACCTGTTGGACTATAACCTGGAGTTGTATGATTTTTAAACTTTATACACCCCAATCCAACACTGGCAACTCCAAAACCAATATCATTATGTAATGAACTGCCCAACTGATGATGCAACAAATTCAAAACTTGACTACGATGATGATCAGTCTGAGGAAACTGTGCCAGCATAAGCAGCTTTCGGTCAGTAACAACTGTATTAGTCTCAGATTAATTTAAGTCTGTTGTGTTAGTTAGTGGCTGTACATCAATGTATTGAACAAATTGATTAAAATGTTATTTGGATTCCCTCAGTAGGAAAAAAGATAGAATTAAAGCCAGAGAATATGAAAGTTATGTTTCAGGTTCAGGGATGACAATACACTGAGGTCACTGAAACAGCTGCAGTATGCCACTTTATCCGTACTAAGACCATAAGACATAGGAGTGGAAGTCAGGCCATTCGGTTCATTGAGTCCACTCCGTCATTTAATCATGGCTGATGGACATTTCAACCCCACTTACCCGCGCACTCCTCATAGCCCTTAATTCCTAGCGAGATCAAGAATTTATCAAACTCTGCCTTGAAGACATTTACCGTCCTGGCCTCTACTGCGCTCCGTGGCAACGAATTCCACGGGCCCACCATTCTAAATTGACTCCCTCTAATTCTAAGAGGTAAAAACAATGACTGCAGATGCCGGAAACCAGATTCTGGATCAGTGGTGCTGGAAGAGCACAGCAATTCAGGCAGCATCCGACGAGCAGCACGGATGCTGCCCGAATTGCTGTGCTCTTCCAGCACCACTGATCCAGAATCCCTCTAATTCTAAGGCTGTGCCCATGGGTCCTAGTATTCCCACCTAATGGAAACAAATTCCTAGCGTCCCTTCAACCTTCTAAACCTTAATGAATACAATCCCAGGATCCTCAGCCGTTCATCGTACGCTAGGCCCACCATTCCAGGGATCATCTGTGTCAATCTCTGCTGGACACGCTCCAGTGTCTGTATGTCCTTCCTGAGGTTGGGGGCCCAAAATTGGACACAGTATTCTAAATGGGGCCTAACTAGAGCTTGATAAAGTCTCAGTAGCACATCACTGCTTTTATATTCCAACCCTCTTGAGATAAATGACAACATTACATTTGCTTTCTTAACCACGGACTCAACCTGCAAGTCAACCTTTAGAGAATCCTGGACTAGCACTCCCAGATCCCTTTGTACTTGGGCTTTATGAATTATGTCTGTATTCTTTTTATCAAAGTGCAAGACCTCACATTTGCTCACGTTGAATTTCATCATCCATTTCTTGGACCACTTCCTAAAACTGTCTAAATCTTTCTGCAGCCTCCCCACCTCCTCAGAACTACCTGCCTGTCCGCCTAACTTTGTATCATCAGCGAACTTCGCCAGAATGACCCCAGTCTCCTCATCCAGATCATAAATATATAAAGCAAACAGCTGCAGCCCCAACACTTAACCCTGCAGGACTCCACTTGTCACCAGCTGCCATTCTGAAAGAGCACCTTTTATCCCAACTCTCTGCGTTCTGTCAGACAGCCAAACCTCAATCCATGCCAGTAGCTCACCTTGAACACCATGGACCCTCATCTTACTTAGTAGCCTCCCGTGAGGCACCTTATCAAAGGTCTTTTGGAAATCTAGGTGGGTCACATACACTGGGTTTCCCTCGTCTAACCTACTTGTTACCTCTTCAAAGAATTCCAACAGGTTCGTCAGGCATGACCTCCCCAGAACTCTAGGATATAGCCCATTCGGGCCAGGAGATTTATGAATTTTTAGACCTTTTAACTTTTCTAGCACTTTCCCCTTTGTGATGGCTACCATACTAGCTCTGCCCCCTCACTCTCCTTAATTGTTGGGATATTATTCATGTCTTCCACTGGTGAAGACTGACACAAAGTAGTTATTATTTCTTCAGCTATTTCCTGATCTCCCATCACGAGCCTTCCTGAATCAATTTGGAGTGGCACAATTTCTACTTTCGCCTCTCATTTGTTTCTTCTGTATTGAAAGAAACTTTTACTGTCATTTCTAATATTATTGGCTAGCTTACCTCCATATTTGATACCCTCCTTCCTTATTTCTCTTTGTTATCCTGTTCATTTTTGGAGTCATCCCAATCTTCTGATTTCCCAGTGCTCTTGGCCACTTTATAGGTGCTCTCTTTTTCTATGATATATTTCCTGACTTCCTTGTCAGCCATGCTGTTTAATCCCACCAGCCCCCTACCCCGGATAATCTTTCTTTTCTTTGGGATGAACCTCTGTACTGTGTCCTCAATTACACCTAGAAACTCCTGCCATTGTTGCCCTATTGTCTTCCCCGTTAGGCTCTGCTTCCAGCCGATTTTCATCAGTTCCTCTCTCATGCCCTCATAATTACCTTTATTTAACTGTAACACCATTACATCGGATTTTGCCTTCTCTCTTTCAAACTGCAGACTGAACTCTACCATATTATGATCGCTGCTTCCTAAGTGTTCCCTTACTTTCAGATCTTTTATAAAGTCTGGCTCATTACATAGCACTAAGTCCAGAATAGCCTGTTCCCTTGTGGGCCCCATCACAAGCTGTTCCAAAAAGCCATCCTGTAAGCATTCCATGAATTGCTTTCTTTGGATCCACCGGCAACATTATTCACTCAGTCCATCTGCATGTTGAAGACCTCCATGATCACCGTGATCTTGCCTTTCTGACATGCCCTATTTCCTGGTACATCTTGCGCCCCTAGTCCTGACCACTGCTGGGAGGTCTTTACATAACTCCCATGATGGTGTTTTGCCTTTGTGGTTCTCAACTCCACCCACACAGGCTCTGCATCATCTGACCCTATATCATTCAGTGCCATAGATTCAATTTCATTCTTAACTAACAAGGCAACCCCACCCCCTCTGCCCACCTCCGTCTTTTCGATAAGTTGTAAATTCTTGGACGTTTAACTGCCAGTCCTGAACCCCTGCAACCACATCTCTGTGACGCCTACACATCATAATAATTCACAATGATTTGTGCTGTTAATTCATCTACATTGTTACGGATACTACAAGCATTCAGGTAAAGCACCTTAATACTAATTTTCTGATCCTCATGATTTCCATCATCTCCAGTAATATGTCCTACATTTTCCTTCCTTTTAGCTTCATTCCTAGTCTGCCTTGAATTTAAACCCTGCACACATGCCTAACCTGTTGCTTATCTTTCTACTTGATTCCAGACTCCCTGTTGCTTTCCCTTTCCCTTCCCTCCCAACTCACAAGTTTAAAGTCCTAGCGACCACCCTATTTATCCTTTTTGCCAGAACACTGGTTCCAGATCGATTCAGGTGGAGACCGTCCCATTGGTACAGATCGCCCCGGTTCAAAAACTGATGCCAATGTCCCATGAGATGGAATTCCTCTCTCCCACACCAATCTCTTAGCCACGTGTTTACTTGCCTAATTTTCTTATCCCTATGCCAATTAGCACATGGCTTGGGCAGTAATCCAGAGATTCTGACCTTCGAGGACCTGTTCTTCAATTTCCTTCCTAGTGCTTGATACTCCTCAAACAGGTCCTCCTTCCCAGCCTTGCCTATGTTGTTTGTGCCAATGTGCACCATAACAACTGGATCTTCTCCCTCCCGCTCCAATATATACTTTTAAGCCGATCGGAGATGTCCTGCACCCTGGCACCGAGCAGGCAACACACTGTGCGGAACTCCCAATCTGGCTCATTATTTGTCTCCCTAATTATAGAATCCCCTATAACAACTACTTGTCTTTTGGCTCCCCCCTCTTGAATGGCCTTCTGCACCATGGTCAGCTGGCTCATCGTCATTCATACAGGGAGCAAAAATCTCATACCTGTTGGACAAGGTCAATGGCTGAGGCTTCCCCACTCCTGAACTCAGAATCCCTCTACCTGCCTCATTTACAGTTAGATGTTCCTGAATTACTTAATCTACCAGGTGTGACTGCCTCCTGAAACAAAGTGTCCAGGTAACTCTCCCCCTTCCGGATGTGCCGCAGTGTTTGAAGCTCAGATTCCAGATCATCAATTCTGATCTGGATTTCTTCCAGCAAACCAACACTTGCTGCAGATGTGGTCACTGCCGTTCACAATGGGATCAGCCAGCTCCCATTATACTGGTGTTGTCCTAATGAGGGACCCTTGCTGGTGAGCAAGCCTTCTGTGAAAAAGGCACAAGACAAAACTGGACATGGAACACAATAAAGTAATTTTTTTTGTAATGCCAGTAGATCTGGAGTTTATCCAATCATGGCATTACTGCATCCCCTTTAAAAAGGCCTGACTGAATGGGTGAGTGGAAAAACAAACAAGTTTTCATTGAGGGACTGAGAGTGACTCTTACACTAAATAATGATCAATGAAGAATTCCAGTAGTAGTAGCAGCACAAGTAGCCATCTCCAAAGATGTTGAATTCCACTGAAGCAGAGGCTGTAGTTTCAATAGATTTTGCAGTAGAATAAGGACAACAGAATAATGAAGAAATATTGTTAGTAAGTAAAAGCCCTAAAGACTCGAAGTTCTGATCAGTGCCAACAATTCAAAGATAAATTAGAAAAAGGGAGGCAAAACAAAATTGGTTGGACAGTTGGAAGGAATTTGTTGTTTATTGTGACGTTACAGATAAGATTCAGCCAGATGTACCCCATAAGTAAATGCTTATTGGAAAAATACTGAGGCTTGATTGAACATCAGAACACACAAACTACAGGAAGAGTTAGACATTTTGGCCTTTTGGGCATTGTCCCCCATTTAACAAGATCATGGTTGATCCAACTGTGGCCTCTGTTTTAAAGCAAGACTGTTACTTTTAAACTGTCCCTTCCAGTTTTATTCACCAACCACCCTCCACCACTGCAAGGCTAAACATATTTTAATCCTCCCTCAAGTCCCCTCAGGATTTGATATGCTTAAATAAGTAGTGGAGGCTAGTACAATTGCAAAATTTAAGAGGCATCTGGATGGGTATATGAATAGGAAGGGTTTGGAGGGATATGGGCCGGGTGCTGGCAAGTGGGACTAGATTGGGTTGGGATATCTGGTCGGCATGGACAGGTTGGACCGAAGAGTCTGTTTCCATGTTGTACATCTCTATGACTCTATGACTCTATAAATAAGGCCATCTCTCATTCTTCTAAATTCTAATAAATGTTGGTTAAGCCTGTCCAACCTTTCCTCAAAAGGTAATATCTCCATTCCAGGTATCAATCAAGTCAACATTCTCTGAAATGCCTCTTTTACATTTGCATTTATAATCCTTCTTAAATAGAGATCAAATCGATACACAGCATTCCAGATATGGCCTTCACGACATCATAGGCGATAGTAATAAAACACTATTTTTAGAATTTATTGCAAAGGGAAGGCATATAACAGCCATGTCTTCTTAATCACTTGCTGTATCTGTATACAAATGTTTGATTCATTTAGCAGGACACCCAACTCCCTCTATACATCAGACATCAACAATTCATTTAAATCATATAACATGTTCTTCTTACCGAAAGATGAATAAGTTCACATGTACACACATTATATTTCATCTACCAAAGTTTTGCCCACCTATATCCCTTTACAGATTCTTTACATTCTCTTTATAACTTACCTTTTCTTTGCGTCATCAACAAATTTAGCTATCATACATTCAAACCTGCATGCAAGTATTTGAGATAAGTGACTGCAGCATTGATCCCGGTCACACTCCACTCAACATATCTTGCCAGCCTGAAACAATTTGTTAATACTTATACTGTTTCCTATCACCAATCAATTTTCTACCCATGTTGATACATTCCCCTCTACACCACATGTTCGTATTTTGCATAGTAACCTTTGATGTGGCACATTGCCAAATATCTTCCAGAAATCCAAAAACAGTAATTCCACAAGTTCCCCTTTATACACATTGTTTGTTACATCCTCAAATATGTCCAATAAATTGGTCTCCTTTTCAAAAAGCCATATGACTCTGCTTGAATTTTAAGTGCACTGTTTTTACCTCCTTAATAGGTCCAGTATTTTCTGTACAACAGATGTTAAGCAAACACGCCTTCACTTTTATCATTTCTTGAATAAAGGAACCTCATTTGCTATTTTCTACTTTTGTGGGATCTTTTAAAATCGGTGGAATTTTGAAAAATTAAAACCAATACATCAACAATCTCAGCAGCCACTTATTTTAAAACCCAAGGGTAAAGTCCATTAAGACCTGGGGACCTGTCAGCTTTCAGTTTTAATAATTTACTCAGTACCCTTTCACCCCTCAGTAAATGTACTTGTTTTAAAGTTCCTTGGGCTGTTTTGATTAGCTTAAAACATTAGTTTTAGATCCAACTTTCTCTCCCTCAACCAAATGTAAAATTTAATTACATTGTTATCACTGCTATGTAAAGGCACCTTAGCAATAACGTTATTAATTAATCCTACCTTGTTGTACATAATCCAGTTTAGCATATTCATTGTCCAGCTCCAGAACATATTGCCCAAGAAACTATCCTGAAAATACTCCATGAATTCATCATTCAAACTACTTTTACCAATTGACTTTTCCCATATACAGTAAATTAAAATCACCCATGATAGTCATCAGAGCTTTTTTACAAAATCCATTATTTCTGGTACCATGTCTTTTAAAATGCTTATTGTTAGGGAGCCTAGAAATTACTCTCTAAAGTGACTTGATACCTTGAAATTTCTTTCCTCACACAAGCTAATTTCATAACTTGATGTTCAGAACTAAGGTTATCTTTCTTTGGACAAATGTCATTCTTATTAAAAAAAAGCTACCCCTCCAAACCTTTCTTGGCTCCCCGTCCCTCTTAACATTACGCGATCCTGCATATTTGGGTCATATGAATGTACATACAGACTAGCTGCAGAGATAAGCCATTCAGCCCCTCAAGCCTATGTAACCATGATATATTTGATTTGAATTCTACATTCCATGTCACACCCGTAATCTTCCCATTGCCTTGGCTAATGAGAACCCAAGAATTTTTATTACAGATTAATTAATGAATTTAATTTAAATTTTCTCAGTGGCAGGATTGGATTTGTGTCTCTGCAGCATTAATCCATACAGCATGGCAGGGAGGGCAGAAGAGAAATCAAATTAAAATATATTAAATTGCAAATGAACACTAACCTTCTAAAACATTGGTTTCGAGTACTTCCTTATCTGTAGATTGCTTTCCACAAACCTTGCCGAGGTAATCAATCGGGTAACCAGTCTGCTGTTTCAAAGGGCAAGCACTTAAAGCTGGCATTAAGCCTTCTTGCTGTACCAGAAGAGACAGGAGGTATGAAGCAGTGATGCAATCATAAGGTTTGGTACTGGTTGACAGATCCAAAGCTGTCTGCAAAAGTGTTTGCAATTTTTCACTGTCCTGTAAGGTGAGATGCAGAGTAACAAGTAATAAACATTTCCAGGCAAAAGAAACAGCCATGTAAATCTGCCAAAAATACTTTAACACTTGCTCCAAATCTAAATTTCTTAACATATGCGTTATGGAACTGACATTGCTACATAGATAGACATGCCATTGTATAACGATGGGGTAAGCTTAAAAATGAAAAAAAAGAGACAAAGTCACTTAAAATTCCTGAGACTGAAATCAAAGACCTAAGTGTAGGATAATATAGTTCACTGGCAGATCTTGTGAGCAGAACTTGCAATGTTTAAGTAGGAAGACATCATTCTAGTTATGTGTTACCCAAAAATCTGGAAAATGTGAACAATTTCACAAGATAGCATGAATGGATATCCACAACAAGGGTACATCTAAATACAGTACGTCTTCATATAATTCACTGAAAGTTCATCAAGGTTAAAACCAGGTAACTAAATAAAATAAAATACGGTAACTAACAATCCTGAAAGTTTACATTTATTCATCACTAGGAAGCAAGCCACAGAGCCATATTTGTTTTAAATTGGCTGATAGAATGTGGGGATATGACTCGACCCTAGCTGTTCTTCAGAAGATGGTAGCTGGTAGTGAGTTGCTTTCTTGATCCATTGCAATCTAGGGACTCAATGCCTTTAAGGAGGAAATTTCACCAAAGGACACAGAAGAAACTAAAATATATTTCCAAGTCAGGATGGAGAGCAGCTTGAAGCAGAACATGGCAGTGTACTTGCCGACCTGGTCCTTCGAGATAGTAGTGATCAATGCTCGAGATGGTTTGGAAGGTGCCATCCAAAGGAGCTTGACGAATTTCTGCAGTGCATCTTGTAAATGGTAAACACTGCTTCTACAGCATGTCAGTGATGAAGACATTGAATTCTGTAGATTTGGTGCCAATCAAGCGAGCTATTTTGTTCTGTATGGTATCAAACCTCTTGAGTCTTGTTGCGACTGAACTCATTCTGGTAAGTGGCGAGTATCCCATCACACACCTGATTTATGCCTTGTAAATGATGGACAAGTTTTTG
This sequence comes from Chiloscyllium plagiosum, assembly GCF_004010195.1. NCBI lineage: Eukaryota > Metazoa > Chordata > Chondrichthyes > Orectolobiformes > Hemiscylliidae > Chiloscyllium > Chiloscyllium plagiosum. The sequence continues at coordinate 33,672,361 of NC_057718.1, read as the reverse complement.
GGGATTCAGAAGCCAAGGACCAATATCGATCAAAACTAGAGACCCAGACAGACATCTGGCAACTATGGCAAGGACTGAATGACATCACAGGATCTAAAAAGAGACAGTGCAAGATAGCAGACGATGACACGTCCCTCCCAGATAGTCTCAACGCCTTCTCTGCTCACTTTGAGCAGACTTTCGAAGAGGTAACACCTATTCCGACAAGTCCTGACAAACCTTTCCCAACAATCACTGCATCAGAGGTCAGATTAATTTTCCTTTGTGTGAGTCCAATAAAAGCGATTGGACCAGACAAAGTACCAGGCTGTGCATTCAGAGCGTGTGCAGATCAACTGGCAGAGGTTTTCTCAGACATCTTCAACCTCTCTCTGCAGCAGGCAACTGTCTCTGCCTGTTTCAAGAGGGCCAACATCATCCCTGTGCCTAAGAAGGCTCATGCAGCATGTCTCAATGACTACTGCCCAGTGGCCCTAACTTCAGTGGTCATGAAGTGCTTTGAAAGGCTGGTCATGGCATTAATCCACTCCAGCATCCCCACTACTCCTGACCCAGTTCAATTTGCCTATCGAATCAACAGATCCATGTCAGATGTCATATCACTTGCCATTCACTCCTTCCTACAACATCTTGACACCAAGAACAGCTATATAAGAATCCTACTCACTGACTACAGTTCAGCCTTCAACACTATTATCCCCTCGAGACTGATTACTAAATTTAGTAATCTCAGACTAAGCCTCTCTGCAACTGGATCCTCAGTTTCCTGACCACAGGCCACAATCAGTGAAGACTGGGGACAATATTTCATCCTCACGAACACTCAACACTGGAGCCCCCCAGTAGTGCATACTCAGCCCCCTATTGTACTCGCTGTATACCCATGACCGCATCGCCAAATGCCAGACTAACGCCATTTACAAGTTCACTGATGACACCATTACAGCCGGTCGAATCTCAGTTGGTGAGGAAACAGACTACGGACGAGGGGGGGGTGGAAGACCTGGAAAAATGGTGCACTGAGAACAACATCGCTCTCCAAGGAATTCATCATTGACTTTCAGTGGGATGTTACTCATGACCCCCTACACATTAACAGCACAGAGTGAAATGAGTGGAGAGTGTCAAGCTCCTGAGAGTAGTCATCAACAACAAGCTTTCTTGGACTCTTCATGTGGACGTAAAGGCCCAACAACGTCTCTTCTTCCTCAGGCAGCTGAGGAAATTTGGCATGGATGTATCACTACCCGTATGGCAATTGTACCATTCAAGATTGGAGACGGTTACAGAGAGTGGTGAACTCGGCCCGAACAATCACAAAGACCAACCTCCCAACTGTTGAATCCATCTACCAGGCCCGCTGTCAAGGAAAGGCCGTCAGCATTTTCAAAGATCCATTCCACCCTGGCAATGCTTTTCTACAACCTCTACCATCAGGGAGAAGGTACAGAAGCCTGAACACACACACACCAGCCAGTTTTGAAACAGTTTCTATCCTACTGTTGTTAGAATACTGAAAGGACTGACAAACTCACTGTTTGTGACTGTTTACCTATTAATTACTTATCTATACTATTTAACTATGTGATCTGCCTGTATCGCTCGCAAGACAAAGCTTTTCACTGCCTCGGTATAGGTGACAATAAATTCAGTTCAAGAGTTACAGCCTTTGACCTGCTCTTGTAGACAGAGTTTGAGTATTAGAATTGGAATCAAAGACAATAGGTGTTTTCAAGAAGGAAAACAATATAGTTCTTAGGGCTAACAATATCAAAAGATATTGGGGTGAAAGCAGAATAAATCAGCCACAATCATACCAAATAGTGAAGCAGGCTCAAAGGGCCCTATTCTTGAATGCCCTATTCTTGTCCTATTTTCTATACTTCGACACTGCGTCATTCCAAGCTTCTATAAAATACTGCACAGTGGTTACTTAAAAGGGTGGAGCACTGACAATCAACACAACAGTGTCAGAAAGCAGAGGCTGAATCTCTCATATATGCCAAATACAGAATGTCAGGAAAACTGGAGTGTTGTTTGTTGCTAATTGCCCAATAGACAGACAAACAGACAGACAGACACACACGCAGCAGCAGCAGAGTGCATGTGATAGGGCAAGGGCACAAGAGGGAAACAAATACTCAGACAGTGAGAGCAGCTGACAGAGACATAGACACTACTAACACACTCATGAGCAAATCATTTCCTCATTCTCACCTTTCCGAAATAGAAAGCAAATGATCTATTGAGAATCAGGACAAAAACATTTCATATCACCTCAAAATGGTTGTATGTGTATATGCAAAGGTTTTGTTTGCAACCAATTGCTCTTTGACTTGATGGACTGAATGGCTTCTATCTGCATTGTAGGGATTCCATGAACTTTGTGGAAAAAGCATTTTAAAATCTAAATATGTACTGAGTGTAATTAACAGGGTATGTTCTGAAATGCCCATTCCAGCAAAATCTGATCCAGTGTTTATTAGTAAGCATCCATTTAATCCAGTTTCCAATTCTTGTTGTTTATACAACTTGAAGCCAAGGCAGACACTCCCAAGTATTTTAACATTAAACACTGAGATGAGGCAGATATTCAAGAAGCAATATTTTTTATTATATGTACTTCATTAATATCTACAAAATATCAAAAAATATATTTCAAAAATCAAGAAATCTTAAAACAGAACGTGCTTTAAGAAATATAATTAGAAACTTAATGAACCATCACTAAATAATTGCCTCTCAAGAAGGTTACCTTTAATCCTAAAACTATAGGTGGAAGTTTCTTCAAAATGTCATAGGCTAGTAACTTCAATTCTTCAAAAGTGCTGCTCAAACACCCGAGTAAAGCATCAACATTGGCTGGCTGCAAGACATCAGTCATTTGCATCACTCTATAGGTCTGACCTGCAGAAAATGTTTTAAATAAAGTTACTGAATCCATCATCGGGACAGTGAATTTTTTTTAAGTTAAAACAACTGCAAACTTTACAATATTGTGTATTTAAGTTTAATCCCCAATACGGCTAACAATGTACTTCTGGAGCCAGACTTCTAGACATTTCGAAACTGAAGTGCTGTGTTTTTTGAAGACAGAGGTGCAACAGTTTTGAAATCAAGCAACCACATTTGAAAAGAGGAAACCACTTCCAATATCTATTAGCATAGCAGCCAGGAAGAGAATTTAGATGGTTACGAGCTTGTTCATGGAAAATTAACTTGGAAAGAATATGGGAAGATAAAAGATAATGCTGACAAAAATGCTAAAGTTCAGAGTTAGGGCAAGCAGATGAAATGAGGAGAGAGAAGCAAGACAGGCAGTTGAAACTGTCATCTCAAATTAGAAGCAATGAATTCCACAATTTCTTGACAATTGTTGAAAATTAAGTTAGGGCAGGCAGAAGAAAGGAGTACAAGGGAGATATGGTGGCACCAAAAGGAACAAGAGTTTATCCTTCTCTCCAAGATGATCCTGGATTAATGTAAGTTTTGGCAGGACAGTGAACTATAACAGCATGTTATATGGCAAAACAATAACAAAACCAGTTGTATACCAAATGACTATAACAAGAAAAAGGTAAAAACAATGACTGCAGATGCTGGAAACCAGATTCTGGATTAGTGGTGCTGGAAGAGCACAGCAGTTCAGGCAGCATCCAAGGAGCAGTAAAATCGACGTTTCGGGCAAAAACCCTTCATCAGGAATTCACATTAACCGCCTCAACTTCTCCACCCCTCTCACCCACTCCAACTTCTCACCCTCCACTCCCTCCGTTCCAACCCCAACCTCACTATCAAACCGGTAGACAAGGGAGGCACGGTAGTAGTTTGGCGCACCGACCTTTACACCGCTGAGGCTAAACGCCAGCTCGCGGACACCTTGACCATGACCCCACCTCCCACCATCAAACCATCATCTCCCAGACCATCTATAACCTCATCTCCCAGACCATCCACCGCCTCCAACCTTATACTCGCACAACCCCGCACCGTCCGTTTCTACCTCCTGCCCAAAATCCAAAAACCTGACTATCCCGGCCGACCCATTGTCTCAGCCTGCTCCTGCCCCACTGAACTCATCTCTGCATACCTCAACATGGTTCTGTACCCCTTAGTCCAAGAACTCCCCACCTACGTTCGGGACACCACCCACGCCCTCCACCTCCTCCATGATTTTCGCTTCCCCGTTCCCCAATGCCTTATCTTCACCGTAGACATCCAGTCCCTGTACACCTCCATCCCCCATCACGAAGGACTCCGCTTCTTCCTTTCCCGCCGCACCCTCCTTCGACTGACTGAACTGGTCCTCACCCTGAACAACTTCTCTTTCCAATCCTCCCACTTCCTCCAAACCAAAGGAGTAGCCATGGGCACCCGCATGAGCCCCAGCTATGCCTGCCTCTTCGTAGGATATGTGGAACAGTCCATCTTCCGCAGCTACACTGTCACCACCCCCCACCTTTTTCTCCGCTACATCGATGACTGTATCGGCGCTGCCTCGTGCTCCCACGAGGAGGTTGAACAGTTCATCCACTTTACCAACAACTTCCACTCCGACCTCAAATTCACCTGGACTGTCTCAGACTCCTCCATCCCCTTCCTAGACCTTTCCATTTCTATCTCGGGCGACCGAATCAACACAGACAACATTTACTATAAACCGACTGACTCCCACAGACATCTAAACTACACCTCCTCCCACCCTGCCCCTTGTAAAAACGCCATCCCATATTCCCAATTCCTTCGTCTCCGCTGCATCTGCTCCCAGGAGGACCAGTTCCAATACCGTACAACCCAGATGGCCTCCTTCTTCAAAGACCGCAAATTCCCCCCAGACGTCCTCCACCGCATCTCCTCCACTTCTCGCTCCTCTGCCCTTGAGCCCCACCCCTCCAACCGCCACCAGGACAGAACCCCACTGGTCCTCACCTACCATTCCACCAATCTCCATGTACAGCGTATCATCCGCCGTCATTTCTGCCACCTCCAAACGGACCCCACCACAGGGATATATTTCCCTCCCCTCCCCGCGTTCCGAAAAGACCACTCCCTCCATGACTCCCTCGTCAGGTCCACACCCCCCACCAACCCAACCTCCACTCCCGGCACCTTCCCCTGCAACCGCAAGAAATGCAAAACTTGCGCCCACACCTCCCCCCTTACTTCCCTCCAAGGCCCCAAGGGATCCTTCCATATCCGCCACAAATTCACCTGCACCTCCACACACATCATCTATTGCATCCGCTGCACCCGATGTGGCCTCCTCTATATTGGGGAGACAGGCCACCTACTTGCGGAACATTTCAGAGAACACCTCAAAGTGTGTCCAGCAGGCTAAGATAAAAGGTAGAGAGGAGGGATTTGGGGGGAGGGGCATTGGAAATGCCACCTTGTCTCAGTCAAATCCCTCGAACTCAGCACCGCCTTCCTAACCTGCAATCTTCTTCCTGACCTCTCCGCGCCCACCCCCACTCCGGCCTATCACCCTCACCTTGACCTCCTTCCACCTATCGCATTTCCAACGCCCCTCCCCCAAGTCCCTCCTCCCTAACTTTTATCTTAGCCTGCTAGACACACTTTCCTCATTCCTGAAGAAGGGCTTATGCTGCCTGACCTGCTGCGCTTTTCCAGCAACACATTTTCAGTTATAACAAGAAAAAGCCATACAAGGACAAAACCTGGAACAGGAGAGTGCAAATATCAAAAACGTGGGACATAACATTGATGGTTACAGTACCACTTCAGAAAATTGAAGGAGGCAAGGTCAAAAGGCAGTGCAGTTGTGTTTAAGAAAGTGCAGCTCTAAATATCATGAAACATGCATTTTAGCTAGGGGACTCAGGATCCTGGACCCACAAGCATACAATTAAAATTATCTAACTTACCCTCCAAATTTTCAAAAACCTCAGCAATTATTCCTAAGAGACTCAAGGCAATGAATTTCCTAGGAAATGAAGCACCTGGAAACAGAGCTTGTAATAGTGTGCCACATATCCAGACCATAAAATCCTGGAAAATAAAAATGAAAGGCATCATTATCGAAATTACTGCTCCTACATTTCAATTGCAATATGCTTTTTGTTTCAGTACTTTAAAAAAAATGCTGCAACATCAGCTGCAGCACATCTAATTCTAGGAGAAAATGAGGACTGCAGATGCTGGACATCAGAGTCAAGATTAGAGTGTGCTGGAAAAGCACAGCAGTTCAGGCAGCATCCAAGGAGCAGGAAAATGGACGTTTCGGGCAAAAGCCCTTCATCAGCAATGAAGCAGGGTGGAGATATAAATGGGAGGGGGTGGGGATGGAGAGAAGATAGCTAAGTGTGCAATAGGTAGATGGAGGTGGGGATGAAGGTGATAGGTCAGAGAGGAAGGTGGAGCAGATAGGAGGGAAGGAAGATTGGTAGATACGACAGGTCATGAGGATAGTGCGAGCTGGCAGGTTGGAACTGGGGTAAGGTGGGAGGAAATGAGGAAACTGGTGAAGTCCACATTGATGCCCTGGGGTTGAAGTGCACTGAAACGGAAGATGAGGCATTCTCCCTCCAAGCGTCAGGTGGTGAGGGAGTGGCAGAGGAGGAGGCTCGGGACCTACATGTTCTTGGCAGAATGGGAGGGGGAGTTGAAATGTTCGGCCACAGGGCAATGGAGTTGATTGGTGCAGGTGTCCCGGAGATGTTCCCTAAAGCGCTCTGAGAGAAGGCGTCCGGTCTCCCCAATGGAGTACTGTGTACAAGTACTGGACTAGGAAAAGGATGTTAATGCAGTGGGTGCAGTCCAGAGAAGGGTGACTAGACTAACCCTTGGAATAAGGAGATTGCCTTTTGAAGAAAGCCTACACAGGCTGGCTCTATATCACCCTTGAATTTAGAAGAGTCAGAGGTGACTTAATTGAAAAATTACAAGATCCTGAGGAGACATGACTTCCAAAATGTAAAAAGGCTTTTTCCTCTTCTGGGAGAATCTAGAACTAGGGGGCATATTTCAATAAGTGTTGACTGTCTGTTGAATTCTCTTCCTCAAAAAGGTAGTAAATGCAGAACCTTTAAATATTTTCAACACAGAGGCAGACAATTCTTGATTATCAAGGGACTGAATGATTATCAACAATGTTCAGGAATGCAGAGCTGAAGTTAAAATCAGATCACCCCTGATCTTGCTGAATGGCAGAGCAAGCTCAAAGGGCAGAGTCACTTATTTTCGTGCCACGTCCATATGACCACAGCTGATCTGACAATTCTCAACTCCACCTTCCTGACATCTCCCATAATCCTCAATTCCTTTACTGGTTAAGCATCAGTCTACCTCAGCCTTGAATGTGCTCACATGACTTTGCAGCTCTCTGGTAAAGAATTCCACAGATTTACTATGTCCAGAAAAGAAATTCCTTCTGATTTCCATCCTAACTGGACAAACCCTTACTTTAAGATTGTAGCTTCTGCTCTTAGATTCTCTAACAAGGAGAAATAACCTATCATGACCTATCTCCCCGTGTCTGCGTGGGTTTCCTCCGGGTGCTCCGGTTTCCTCCCACCATCCAAAGATGTGCAGGGTCAGGTGAATTGGCCATACTAAATTGCCTGTAGTGTTAGGTAAGGGGTAAATGTAGGGGTATGGGTGGGTTTCGCTTCGGCGGGTCGGTGTGGACTTGTTGGGCCGAAGGGCCTGTTTCCACACTGTAATCTAATCTAATCTAATCCTCTTAAGTCATCTAAGAATCCTGTATGTTGCAATAAGGTTGCCCTTCATTCTTCTGAAGTCCAAAGAGTACAAACCCAACCTCTCCTGATAAGATCATTCCCCTATACCAAGGATCAGTTCAGTGAACTGCATCCAATGCCAGGAAACCTTTCCTTAGATAAGGGGACCAAAACTATTCACAGTACTCTGGGTGTTGTCTGATGCATGCCTTGTATAGTTTTAGCAAGATAACCCAATTTTAACAGTTAATTCTCATTGAAAAACTAACATTCATTTTCCCACCAAATTATCTGCTGAAGTTGGCTATTGTTTTGTGATTTACACATTATTCCCCTCAAACAACATTCGCTCTAAGCTCCTGCAAAAGGTGGACCATCAAAAATCGCAGCATTGACTTCCGGTTGGGAAGTCTCTGTTGGACATGGACCCTGGAGGTCTGCACAGAAGAAAAGTAGAGGTAATACTACTCCCAAATCTCGGTGCTATAGATTTCCACAGTCTTTCTCCATTGAACTTATATTCAGCTCATTTACTCTTCCTATCACATTTTTTGTTTAAACCCATTACATTGTATCTATAGTCGAGACAATTTCAAATTGTGGCATTCACAAGTGTATTTTTGAATAATTATAAAAAAAAGAAAGAAAGAACGAAAGAAAGAACGAAAGAAAGAACGAAAGAAAGAACGAAAGAAAGAAAGAACGAAAGAAAGAAAGAACGAAAGAAAGAACGAAAGAACGAATGTGCCTGAGTATAGAGAGGTAGCATAAAGTAGTAGGCTGTTCAGACCCTTTAAGCCTCTGCCATCCAATAGGGCTTATCCGACATTCTTATGTCTACTTTCCTGCCTTTTCCCCACAACTCTGGATTCCCCTACTGATCATGAATCTATCTCAGCCTTAAATAGACACAAGGACTCTGCTCCCACAGCTCTGTGGCAAGGAGTTCCAAAGACACTCAACCCTCAGAAGGAATTCCTCCTCATCTCAGTCTCATATTGGCACCCCTTTATTCTGATACTATGCCTTTTAGTCCTGAACTCTCTCTTAAGGGGAAACATCCTCTCAATCCCCTTAAGAATGCTTCATGTTTCAATTAGATTACTTTTATTTAAGATTAGATTACTTACAGTGTGGAAACAGGCCCTTTGGCCCAACAAGTCCACACCGACCCACCGAAGCGCAACCCACCCAGACCCATTCCCCTACATTTACCCCTTCACCTTACACTAAGGGCAATTTAGCATAACCAATTCACCCAACCTGCACATTTTTGGACTGTGGGAGGAAACTGGAGCACCCAGAGGAAACCCACGCAGACACGGGGAGAATCTGCAAACTCCACACAGACGCCTGAGGCGGGAATTGAACCCAGGTCTGGCACTGTAAGGCAGTAGTGCTAACCACTGTGCCACCGTACCTCTCCTAAATTCCAGTGACAAGAGTCTCAACATACTTAGCCTTTGCTGATAAATGTGACAAAGCTTTTTTTTTTAAAAAACAAGACTGGGAAAAAAAAAGCCAAGGACTGCACAGAGGTAGTAGATGACAGAGACTCAGAAGAGTCTGAAGGTGAAGGGTTTTAAGGCCAAGTTGATGATGGCCAACAGAGACTGCCTCAGCTAGAAGGCTTTCAAGTTTTAAAGAAAAGACTTGTACAGTGAAAGGGGTGCGGCCAGTTCACCGAGCTAAGCTTTTGTCTGGTCTGATTTCTTTTTAAAGCAGTATTATGTGAAGAAAGGCTGCTGGTCCCAAAGACGCAGGTCTCTGACTTCTATGGTGTAAGACCCTGTGTTTGATTTTACCTTTTGTGCCAAGGGGTATTTACAGGGATTGTTGCGAGTATTTGGAACAGCATCATCAAGTTGGGATAGTCTGTTGAGTTTTTGGACAGGATAAGTTACTTAGCATTCTGGTTTTTGTTGTTTGTGTTTCATTCAGTAATCTTGTAAATAAATTTTGTTTTTATTTAAAACTAAGTGGTTTGACCAGCTGATTCTCTCATGGAATACGAACTTTACGCCTGCTTAAAACAACTAGCAAAGTTAGAGTCTTGGCTACCTTCTTGAAATGTTTTGAGGGGTCTGGCCTGGTTCATAGATTGGGGGCTCATTGCGGGATTTGTTCTATAGTTCCAAACTGGGATTAGGTCTGTTGGACTTGAAGGCTGCAAGTGGTAGGGTGTTAATGTCTCTTGTTCTGGGTGTTGATTTTGGTTGGTTTAAACAGTGTTTGGGATAAGCAATGGCTATTTCAGTCACCAAGAATTTCCTGGGGGTGGAAGAAGTGACCTTGGGGGCTTTACAAAAGATGATTAAGACCAAGCTGCTGGAATTAGCAGACAAGCTGCAATTGGAACTGCCTTCTTCCATGAGGACAGGAGAGATAATTACTGCAGTAGCTCAGCATTTAAATTTGCTGGAAATAAAAAGTTTTTAGAGATGGCTAAAATTCAATTGCAAATGAAGAGGCAAAAGACAGGGAAATGCAATTAGGAGCGGGAGAAAGGGGAAAGGAAAGAGAGTTTGAATTCAGAAATTGGCACTTAGACCGGAGTTCAAAAATTCACTTCCTGAAGTAGTGAGAACTCATGTTGAAGAGCAGAGAGTTAAAATAGCAAGATTAGCATCTGAAATGGCTGATGATTCAGAGTTGGTACATTAAGCAAAGTTTGGCTTCCAGAAGTAATTTCAAATCAGTGAGGGATAGAAATTTTGGGGAAATAGAGAAATCCTTACGTGGAAAGGGAAAGGTAGATCTCGGCGATGATCATAAGGATAATTTACCACATGGTAAAAAGGAAACTCTTTAGGGGGCAGAGATTAGATTAGATTAGATTAGATTACTTAGTGTGGAAACAGGCCCTTTGGCCCAACAAGTCCACACCGCCCCGCTGAAGCGCAACCCACCCATACCCTTACGTTTACCCCTTACCTAACACTACGGGGAATTTAGCATGGCCAATTCACCTGACCTGCACACCTTTGGACTGTGGGAGCAACCGGAGGAAACCCACGCAGACACGGGGAGAACGTGCAAACTCCACACAGTTAGTTGCCTGAGGCGGGAATTGAACCCGGGTCTCTGGCGCTGTGAGGCAGCAGTGCTAACACTGTGCCACCGTGCCGCCCACAAAGGCTCTGGTGTTTTCATTGCAATAAAGAACACCTCAGGAAATCATAGTGTTGGTGGATTAGGAGAAGCACTGGGAAGTCAGATGTAGGAAAACAGGATAAGCTAGTGAATGTTGTTGGCATGATAACAGAAAGCAAAGTGGAGGCAAGAAAGCTGCACCAGGATGTACAAGCTGGTTGGAGGTTGGGTTAAGGAGAAAGTGTCAGATCTTCTTAAGCCATATACTTGCAAAGGTAAAGTTTATTCACATAGGCCAGAAGCAGCAAGTAAAAAGACTAAGAGACACCGGATCCTCTTAGTCTGTGACGCTGAAAATTGAGGTGGTATGTACTCTTGAAGGACTATTGCCAGAAAAGGTGCGAGTAACAGGAATTCACGGTGAGACAACAAGTGCAAATTATGTAAAGTGAGGTTACAGTGTCCAGTGAAGAGTGGAGAATTTGTGGTAGAAGTACTGGACAAACTTTCAGCTCCAGGAATACAATCGGTCCTTGCTAATGATATAGCTGATTCACTGGTAGGAGTACTGCCTACTGTGGTTGAAAAGCCAGTGGAAACTCAAGCAACGGAACTATTGCAGGACACATATCCTGGAATGTTTCCTGACTGTATGGTAACGAGGTCACAAAGTCACAATTTGAAACACAAGAGATCAAAGAGTACAGATAAGAAAGTTGAAGTGGAATTAACAGAGACCCTGTTTGATCAGATGGTTGGCACAAACCAGGAGCAGATAGATGACACAGCAGACATTAGATGTCACAGATGAAAACTTAAAGCAACTGTATCAAAAGGCATACACGGAAAAGGAACCTGAATGTATCCCTGAATGTTATTATCTTAAAATGATGTCTTAATGAGGAAATGGAGACAATCACATCTTCACGCAGATGAGAAATTGGCAGAAGTTCATCAAATCATATTGTCAGTGGGGTATAGAAAGGAGGTGTTGAAAGTGGTGCATGAGCCACCACTTGGGAGTCATTTAGAAGTGAGGAAAACACAAGCTAAAATACAAAAACATTTCTGCTGGTCTGGACTGCACAAGGATGTAGCTGAATTTTGCCAGACATAATCAGACATGTCAGATCTGAGGCAAAATCACAGGCAATAATGAAACTCACACCTTTAACACCAATTCGTGCATTTGGGGAACCTTTCACAAGAATCTTAATTGATATCATAGGTCCCCTACCTCAAACAAAAAAAGTGAGAATCAGTATTTGTTAAAAATAATGGATGTGTCGACCTGATTTCCAGAGTTATGCAATATCACAGCTCAAAGGATAGTAGAGGAGTTACTCAAATCTTTCACTTGATACAGATTACCAACAGAGATATAATTGTATCAAGAGTAAAACTTCACATCAAAATTATTCAATGAAGATATGGGCAGCTTAGGAATAAAACAATTCAAATCTATTGCATACCATCCAGAATCACAGGGAGCCCTAGAAACGTGGCATCAGACATTAAAGACCATGTTGAGGGCTTATAGTCAAGACTATTCAGATGATTTGGGATAAGGGAATTCCGTTTGTGCTGTTTGTGATCAGTTACACCAAATGAATCTACCAAATTCAGTCCACTTGTATTAGTTTTGGGGCATGAAGTGGGAGGACTGTTAAAAACGATTAAGGAGAAACTGGCAAGTCAGAATTCAGAGATGACATATTTGGACTATGTGTCAAATTTTAGGGAACGATTAAATAGTGATGGGGAGTTGGCTAGGTCACTTTGAAAGCATCACAGCATACAATGAAACAGGAAGCAGACAAGAAATCAAAAATTCACAATTTTGCTATTGGGGATAAGGTTACTTCCAGTGATAAGTGAACCTTTAAAAGCAAGATTTAGTGGACCTTATCAAGTCAAAAGGAAATTGAGTGAGGTGAACTACTTGATAGGGACTTCAGACACAAAGAAATCTCAGAGTATGTTATGTGAATATGCTCAAAAGGTACTTTGACAGGCAAGGAAAGCAAGAGGAGAATGTGTTAGGGTTGCGCACAGAGTGAAGAACCAAGTTCAGAGGATTCTGGATTGGACATTCCTCAAATTAAATTGAAAAAATGGGATAAACTATTGAGTTACCTTCCAAAGGAAAACTGAAATGACCTGAAAGAGTTATTACTATCACATGGGGAGATATGTGAAAATAAGCTGGGAAATACAAACCTAATTATGCATGATGTAGATACAGGAGATGCTGTGCCAATTAAGCAAAATCATTATAGGCATAACCCTCTAAGGCTGGCACAGGTTCAAAAGCAGATTGAACACATGCTCCAAGAAAACAGAATTGGAGTGAGTTACAGTCACTGGAGCTCACCCATAATAATGGTGCCAAAATTAGATGATACCCAACAGTTACGTGTGGACTATCGTAAAGTCAATGCAGTTACAAAGACTGATGCATATCCAAATCCACGTTTGGAAGACTGTGTTGAGAAGGTGGGACAAGCGACTTATATTTCCACGTTGGACTTGCTCAGAGGATACTGGCAGGTACAATTTGTCAGAAAGTGCAAAGGCATTTTTGGCTTTCGTAATGCCAAATGGACCATATCAATTTAAAGCCATGTCATTTGGCATGAAAAATGCACCAGCCACACTTCACAGACTAACCAATAATGTAATTGCAGGATTACCCAACTGTGTCGTATGTATTGATGATATGGCAATTTTTAGTCACACACGGAAGGCACATTTACAGCATTTATCAAACTTGTTCGATCAACTTCAGAAGGCAGGCTTGGTGATAAACCTGGCTAAAACTGAATTTGTCAAAGGTCGAGTAATTCGGGAGTTTCCCATACCATTAACAAATATGGTTCCTGAGATTGAGTGAACTTTATTGAAAATTTATACCAAACTTTAGCAGTGTGGATGCTCCACTCACTGAATTGCTAAAGAAAGGCAAGAGGTTTCAGTGGACAGTGGATAGTCAGAAGGCATTTGACAGCCCGAAAGCTGTGTTAATCACTGCCTGGTATTAGCCACACCTAATTACGCAAAGCCATTTAAGGTGGCTATCAATGTGAGTGATATGGGTGTTGGTGCTGCGCTCTTGTAAGAAAACTATGAGAAGGTAGAAAAACCTATCGGATATTTCTCCAGGAGGTTGAACATTTATCAACAGAAATATTTAACGATTTCGACGGTTGAGAAGAAGATTTTGAGCTTGGTGTTGGCATTACAACATTTCAGTGTTTATGTTACCAGTAATATATATGAGACAATCATATACACGGATCATAACCCATTGAAGTCTGTGGAGAAATTTAAGAACAAAGATGCCAAACTGGTTAGAAGCTTGTTGTTACAGTCATTCAACTTGAAAATTGTGCATGTGGCAGAAAACGTGACTGCCAATGCAGTATTGGTACTGAAATGAGAAACGGAGGCGTTCAGTGGCAGGACTACAACAGACTGAAACAGAATGTAGTTTTGCATGTTTATAGTCAATGTAATGTATGTGCGTGTTTTTGAGTACTAACACAATTTTAAAGAGGTTTTAAAATGAAGCCATCATTGGGTATTCATGATCCTTTATTTAAAGTGTGTGTGTGTGTGTGTGTGTGTGTGTGTGTGTGTATGGGGGGGGGGGGGGGCGGGAGAAGAGGAGGAGTGAAAGACGTGTGACAAAGCTGTTCCTTTCACAAGGTTATGCAGTCCTTGGCTTTCCCCCCCCAGAGACATTGTCAATGACACAAACTACAAAAAGCCTGGAGGTGAAGGGTTTTAGGGCCAGGTTGATAACAGGCAACAGAGATTGCCTCAGGCAGAAGGCTTTCAAATTTTAAAGAAAACACTTGTACAATGAAAGGGATGTGGCCAGTTCTCAGAATTCAACTTTTCTCTGGTTTGTTCTTTTCTTAGCAGTAGTGAGAGGAAAAAGGCTGGTGGACCAAAAGAAGCAGGTCCAGGCTGCTACACTCACTCTATCCTCTAAGACCTTGTGATTGATTTTACCTTTTGTGCCAAGGGGTGCTTTTGGCAATTATTGCAAGTATTTGGAACAGCATCGTCAAGTTGGCATAGACTGTTGGGTTTTCGGATAGGATAGGTAACTGAGTATTGTTTTTTGTTGTTTGTGTTTCATTCAGTGATCATAAATAAGTTTGGTTTTGTTTAAAACTAAGTGGTTTAACCAGCTGATTCTCTCCTGAAATATCCACAATACACCTGCTTAAAACAACTAGCAAAATTAGGGTCTGGGCTACCTTCTTGAAATGTTTTGTGGGGTCTGGGCTGGTCCATGACATAAGACACTCCCTCCATACCATACAGCATCTTAGTGAACCTTCTCTGAGCCGCTTCCAATGAATGATATCTTGCCCCGAATAAGGGGACCAAATTGCTCAAGGTACTCCAGTCTCACCAGCTTCTTGCACAGTTATAGTAAGAATTCTCTACTCTTGTCCTCCAAACCCCTTGAAATAAGAGCCAACATTCTGTTAGGCTTCCTGAACCTGTTTGCATCCTTGTGCTAGCTTTCTGTGTTTAAAGCACAAGTGCTTCCAAATCCTTTTGTGCTGCAGGTTTCTCCAGTTTTCCTCTATTTAAATGACAACTTTTTGATCTCCCTTCCAAAATGGACAACTTTACATTTTCTCACATTATACTCCATAACTTTTAACCTACTTTACTTAACCTATAAATACTCAATATAAACTATTTGTACCCCTCTCACAATTTGCGTTTATATCTATTCTGTGTCATCTGCAAATTTAGCTGCAGTACATTTGCTTCCTTCCTTCAAGACATTAATACATAGTGTAAACAGCTAACAAACTTTTGTGATTTGTTAAATGCCTTCTGGAGGTCCATTTATTGGTTCTCCTCTATCCACTATATTTGAGAGTTCCTCAAGTAACTGTAATATACCATTGAACCCCTGCAGTGTGAAAACAGGCCATTTGGCCCAACAAGGCTGAGGGGTGACCTTACAAAGGTTTGCAAAATTATGAGGGGCATGGATAGGGTAAATAGACGAAGTCTTTTCCCTGGGGTGGGGGAGTCCAGAACTAGAGGACATAGGTTTAGGGTGAGAGGGGAAAAGATATAAAAGGGACCTAGGGGCAACTTTTTCCACGCAGAGGGTGGTACATGTATGGAATGAGCTGCCAGAGGAAGTGGTGGAGGCTGGTACAATTGCAACATTTAAGAGGCATTTAGATGAATAGGAAGGGTTTGGAGGGATCTGGGCCAGGTGCTGGCAGGTGGGACTAGATTGGGTTGGGATATCTGGTCAGCATGGACGGGTTGAACCGAAGAGTCTGTTTCCATGTTGTACATCTCTAGGACTCTAAGTCCACACTGACCCTCCGAAGACTAACCCACCCAGACTAAAGCACCTAACCCCACACATCCCTGAACACGATGGCAATTAAGTATGGCCAATTCACCTAACCTGCACATCTTTGAATCGTGGGAGGAAACCGGAGCACCCGGAGGAAACCCTCCCAGACACAGGGAGAATGTCTGTGTGGAGATTGCACAGTTACCCGAGGCTTGAATCGAACCTGGGTCCCTGGTTCAGTGAGGCAGCAGTGTTAACTACTGGGCCAATATGCCGGTGTCAGATATGATTTCCCATTCAATGAAACCTTGCTGACTCTGCTAGATTAGATTCCAAAACATGCTATTAAGGCATTCCTTAATACGGGATTCCAACAACAGATGTTTGGCTAATTGGCCTATATTTACTTGTTCTCTACTTCCCTCTCTTTTTTTGAATAGGCAGTTTTCCAATCCTCTAGTACTTTTCCAGAGTCTAGAGATTTTTGGAAAATTACCTATTTACCTAGTTTTGGGAAAAAAACTAGAGACACTAGGTGAATTGCTCCTACAGCAGGCCAGCACAGAAAAGACAGGTCAAGTAATCTCCTATTGCATTTTTTGATTCTATGAATTACACATTATGTACATCCCATCTTCGTTATACATAAAATAAGTCATTTAATTATATATGCCACTGAAATGTTGAATGAAATCATTTTGAACCTTGTATTGTTGGAGCTGAATTTCTGCATGTTGAGACTTTGGGTTTTTTTCACACATGGCATTCTTCTGCTTAGTAGGCTGAGTTTGCTTATAAAGCACTTGGGAACTGTCCCGCAGCCTGGAGAAAAGCTATGTAGAAAATTGAAAAGATATGGTCAATATCAAAAGCAATCTAAACACAATTTTAAATTCCTCTGGTTATGCTAGAAATAATAACCAAATCAATTCAAAAACATTGGCCCACCTTTTTCATTAACCATACGATCTGCTGCCTCATTGCAGGTGACTGACTGTTCATGTTATATGGAAGGAAATACTTGATTAAAGCTATTTCTTGTTGTGAAAGAGCTTCTGTACTGCAGTGTGTCTCACATATCAAACCCAACGCGTCTAAACAGACCTGCAATAAACAAAAGATTCGGCTTTTTTAAGCTTTTCTCAATGTTTTCATTTTACACAGTTTTCCCCTATCTTGCAAATACTGTACTATCTATATCTATGTGACCACTCATCAGGAAAAATCCTGAATTGTCAATTGTCCTGGTCTAGACCAGCACTTCATGCTTGTACTGCTGTAATAAAAAAAAATGAGTAATAAGAACCCAGCAGCAATCAATCATTCACTGCCCTTCTCAAAATGAGCATTTCATCAAATAAACAGAGCAGTCTAGTCAAGATATGTTATTCATTGTTCAATTTTGAGCCTGAATACAATTTACACATTTCCACAGTGTAACCAAAGGAAACGCTTCTCAATTGAGAACCATTATTCAGTTCAAAGGCAAACCCTTATATCCAATAACAATATTACATAGGAATCACAACAATGTAAATAATTCATTGTATGTTCAGCTTTATGGATGTTTTAAAGCTGGGTGATTCAGAAATTGAAATGCCACAAAACAAAATACAGAACAAAATCAATTATCCGAACGAGACAGGCGCGGAGTATTTTGTTTGGATTACTGCTCCAATAGTGAATAGAATTACGCCAAAATTTTTATTTCATTCAATTGATAAAATGTGTACAAACACTGGACATTGCTTACAAATTCATAATATTTTACAAATAAAATCACTTTTTGTGTTAGAGTTTGACTGAAGTCTGAAATGTTTTGCTGATATTTTCCTCGGTTTATCCTGTCCTCAACAGCAGCCAGCATCTCTGTTCAGTATTGTCCCATCGTCCAGACTAACCAAATGTTGTCCTTCCCTCCCCACCAACAAGTCCTTAGAGAGAGCGGCACAAAGGGGGAACACGAGAGAGGGGGAAGGTTTTCTCACTATCTTCAGTTTCCATCCTCTCATCAATTTTCTTTTAGGGGGGTAATGTCTTCCTCGTGTTTCCTCCCAAGTTTTCCTTCTGTTTATTTTCATATGTGCTAACTCACTGCGATTTGCTCTCCACCATCAAAAAATAGTTACATTAAATTTTCTTGTCAGCTGCAAGATATTGAACTACTTTTTGTTTGGGGAAAAAAAAGTCTTCATGGGATAACGGGAGGAAAAAGCAACGGAAATGAAAAGTGCGAGCACATTTTTTGACTTAACTCTCCAGAGAATGAGCTGAGGAAATAAACTGTTGGGTTTGCAAAATGGAGCAAGTCAATGTTGAGATGGAATCTTGCTGTTACAGTGCATAGCTCCGGCTTGCACGCATGTTCTTGTGGGTTCAGTCACAAACCTTCGTCCTTGGAGAGAATAAGTTTTGGAGAGCCTTTTTATAAAAAAGTGTAAGACTTAACTCTAACATCATGTCTCGAGTATATATTTGAAGTTAATTATTTATTAAAGCATGTTTGCATCTATATTCCTGTTCAAATTCATAAAGTGATGCATTAAATGGATGTAGAGTAGAATTTTCCCAACTCAACTGAAATACATGAAAAGGGACCTGAAGACCTTGTTCGGATAATCTGAAATTTGGAAAGTTGATGTTCAGGTAGCCAAAGTTGTTCAATATAAAGAAATATTTTTAAAATGCTCTGTGCATAAACATATATCCATTTCACACAAGACAGCATTAAATTCTAATTATCAATCTCAGTATTCTAAACACAACCACTGATAGTTCCTTAAAGGGACATCAGTTTAAGGACTCCCCAGATCTCAAGCTCCAGGGAGGAAAATGGGAAAGATATAAAAGGGACCTAAGGGGCAATATTTTCACGGAGAGTGTAGTGCGTGTATGGAATGAGCTGCCAGAGGAAGTGATGGAGGCTGGTACAATTACAACATTTAAAAAGACATCAGGATGGGTGTATGAATAGGAAGGGGTCAGAGGGATATGGGCCAAATGCTGGCAAATGGGACTAGATGAGATTAGGATACCTGATCGGCATGGACGAGTTGGACCGAAGGGTCTGTTTCCTTGCTGTACATCTCTATGACTCTAAGTGCACAACATGCACAGAGACTTATTATGCTTTAAAATTTCCAAAGCAATGAGATTCAGCTCATATGGAGCTGCTGCCTGCCTAATAACCAGTACAACTCCTCTCCTCAAAGTAACAGACCTAACTCAAGTCCAAAGAATTTAGGTGAAAACAAGCAATTGCTAATGCTTAGGGATCCAAAACATTCCTTGATCTCGATGTGTGAAATTTAACTTATTGAAACTGCCCAATTTACCAGCACAGAGTACTAGCAAATGCAATGATTTGCAGGGTTACCTGGTGAAAATTGTTCAAGAACATTTTGTATGACGTAAAACAAACTTTCAATACAAAGTTTTAATCACTTAAGATCAAAAAAACCAAAACGGATCAACTCCCATTTTATGATATCTTCATACATCCGGAATCTCTACTTGTACTCTTTATGAAGGGATATTGAATGAGTTAAGTGGGGGATACAAAATACAAAACTTTAGGGTATATATTATCTTTTGGCAGAGATGAACCCATTATTCATTGCTCAAAATGAATAGAACAGATACTCAAATCCTATTTAGTCACTGTCCCAAACAAGTGAACAATTTAATAGAATTCAACTGATCAGTTACAGGGGGAAGGCTCCAACCTAAATCACACTGTTCCTCACTTGAAACTTGAAATAATGGAGTAACATCCTAAGGTTTCACACTTTGCACTCAACTGGAGATGGAACGGAGGTTAATGGAGTCAATAGTGTCATGCTTCATTCATCTTTTGGGAGCGAAAAGGAACTTGTTTGTCCTGATCAGTCGCAGTTCCCAGCAGTGCTTTCCAAGACCATTTTGTATTCATGAATTTCAGGAACATTAAAGTGAAGGTTCATTATAAATTTAGAATCACGTGCAGAGAACAACAATTTAACTTAAGTTCACAGATCACAATTTAAGAACCTATTTAATACTGCTGTACATACCTGTTCATGTTTATGAACTAAAGCCTGCTTTATCAGGCTAATGGGTATCAGTTCATCCCACGCAGATTCCTCAGCAGTGCCCAACAGTCCTTGAGCTCTAGCTGCTCTCAAGCAGGTCATGAGTGCTCCAAGAGCACCTCGATTGTTGAAAGGACCTAATTCAAGCAAAACAGATTCTAGAGCATCAGAAAAGGTTAAACAACCTAAATATTGAAATATATTTCACCAAATCACTCACTCATCAGCACACTAACTTAATGAAAGCAAATTCTTATATGTCAGTGGTTTTCAGTCAGCAAAATAATACACAAATTGTACAATTTCAATTGGAAAAGAGAAAAGAGCTGCACTTATACCGCCCTGCCCAAGGTGCCAAATGGCTCTATCCCAAAGATCCTGCAGGATGAAAGAATAGCCAATATTTATATGATAACTAAACATTGATTTAAATGATGCAACAAACTGGAGAATAAAAATATTGGAAAGACAGTGCAGAAATAAGTTCAATACTGACTTGTTACAAATATAAAGATCTCACGTATTCCAATATGAGAATCTGTCATTTACAAATGGTACATCTTTATAAAATTTCACAATTTGATTTTTAAAGCAGGTCAATCAGGATCAATTTGCCAACTAACTTACATCTTTCTGCCAATTGCTGTGATTGTTTTAAATTTGATATTCCAGTGTGTCATGATGAGTGCAAGACAAAAATAGTGAAGTCTCCCTTTTCAGCAATTCAAAAGAAGTTCACTTTTAAGATAAGAAACACAATACAATCCAAAAATATAAGCATCAGTGACATATTATAGCTATCCAATCACACTAAATGCTTGAACCAGGTTCGCTAGTTTGAATTAACATACAACTTTCAGAGAAGGCATTTTAAAACTGTGAAGTGACAGTTCTCTACTGCCATGTTAAATTGAGCGAATAATCAATTACCTTTATCTTAATGACTCTTATTATTATTTATTTCTTATTCTATATTTGACCTTACTATTTGAAATGACCCAGCTGTGCAGAAATTTCCAACTAGAGTTTTCACACTTGTGTTGATATTGTATTTTTGAGGGAAGGCTGAGACATTCTAATGTTACACCTCCACATCTGAGGACGGAGGAAATTTACAGGAAAAAAGACTAAGTAAAGTTCAGTTATTTTTCTTTAAGTGACACTCAGTGACAATACAATGTACACAGCAAAATGTAGAACAGCACTAACATAATAAAAAAGCTCCATAATTGGAAGTTATAAAGAATATTTCTGTATTAATTTGTTTTGTTCATTTCCTGATGAAAAGTAGCAAGAAACAGAAAAAAATGTCCCACACCAATAATTCTCTATCATCAATTGCAATCGCAAAGTAACTGTCTTAGTAATTAGGCCTTTCATGCTCTGCTCTTAATAATTTGAAAACTTTCAATAGCTCTGCAATCAACCAGGTCTAATCATCTTCTGTCAAGTTATGGTTTTAACAACGAGAAAAAAGAACTATTGCATTGACATTCAAAACGTTATTGCAAGATAGACAACTCCACATCAAATGCTATACTATATATGAAAATTTTTATTAAAGTGCATAAATAAACTCTTCAAACCTGCCCCAACACTTAATAGGTCACAACTGATTTGTTTGTTTACCAAATCAATATTTCCATCTATCCCCAACAACTGGTGATCCCCGTCTAATAAGAATTTACCTACAGCCATTTTAAAAATGGCCCTATCTCCACTGCCTTCTAACATAAAAGTTTAAAGACACACAATCCTCAAAGAAATTCTCATCTCAGTCCTGAGAAGTCATTCTCATGTTAAACAATACCCCCTTCTAGACTGACCTATATACTGATTTGCACCATCTTCACAACACAATTTCCTGTCTATCATTACGTCATCTAAAAATTCAACCAAGTCTTCACTGCTCTTTATCCAAGTAATTGATATAAACTGTGCAACGTTGACAGTCAGAACAGGACCCAACCGTCACATCCTACAAGTCTGAAAAGGACCTATTTATGCAAGCTTCGTTTTCTGCCAGCTGGCCAGTCAAGCAAACTTCTATCCATGCTAAAATGTTACCTCCTTTCCTACGGACTCCAATTTACACAATAACCTTTTAGATGACGAAGATGGCAAAGGAGTAGCATGCTCCAACCAGAGCTCCTCTGCTCCTTAGGTTTATTTCTCATTTCCTTCTTTTCCCCCCATTTTTTGGTATTCACCTTCACCATGGCAAGTCCCGGGCTGGTCCCTCGGCGGCTCGTGGCGGGTCCTGGCCTGGTCCCTCGGGGGTCTTGATGGTGTCTTGGTTCGGCATGCAAGTATATCCTGCATGTCCCCAAGGCACCAGGGGAGATCAGCGAGGCGGCAGCTTCAGCAGCAGCGATGGTAACTGCAACAGCAGCAAGTATAGACAGTGGAGGTCTCCCGGAGAGCAAGATAAATGGAGGACTCAAAGACTGTTGAACTTTTAACTTATTCTTTCATTTTCCCAGTTAAAACTATGAAAGACTTTAATCTTAACTATTATCTTTATTTTTCTACTTATTCTGTGAAATAATGCTTAACTTTTTCACTCTCGTTTCTCTTACTATTTTGCACATGTATGGTCATATTATACACTTTTCACTATACTCTTGTACTTAAGTAGTTGTGACCATAAAAAAATTCTAAAACCCAATAACCTAAAAATCTAAAATTCAAATGGAAATTTGAATTCCCGGAAAGAATCTGACCAGCTCTTAGGTACCAAAATACCCAGATGCAAAGAACTTCAAAGCATTCCAAAAAATTGATTAAACAGGATTTTCCTTTCACAAAGCATACAGATTCTTCCCGGGTTTTTTTCCCTCGTTAAACCTCTTTAATGATCGATTCTAAGAACTTACTCACCACAGACATCAAGCTAACTGACTTTTAGTTTCTTGTTTTCTGCCTCCCTTCTTGAACAGAGATTATATTTGCTATTTTCCAGTCAAATGGAACCCTTCCAGGTCTAATAAATTCTGTAAAATTAACATTAACACATTGACTTCATTAGTCGCCATTTAAAGCCCCTGGAGGAAGTCCATCAGGAGCCAGAGACTTAAAAACACCGCTAGTCCCAGTTTGCACAATACTGCTTCCCTGGTGCTAATAATTTAACCAAACTACTCTCTCTCTTGCTCCAACCTCAAGATTTCCAGGTATTACTGGGATTTTTTTTCTGTATCCTTTATAGCGAAGACAAAATATTTATTTATTTTATCTTCCATTTCTTTATGATCCACTATACCCATTCTCAAGGACAAATACTTTTTCTTTAAATCGATACCAATCTTGCTATATATTTTACATTTCTAGCTAGCCTCTTCTCATGGTCGATTAATTCCGATTAAACTTTTAGGTATTCTCTGCCATTTTTTATATTCAATTCAGTCATCTGACCTACCATTCATTTTTGCGCAATTACAGCGAACTTTGTCTTACTTACACCTTACGAACCTGCACTCTGAAACAGGCAAAAATATGCCTGTAACACCAGAAGATAACTGTATTATTGTGAACTCCATGCTGTCCAAGTAGTCAGTTGAGGGTGCAAAAGAGAAGTTTTATTTAAGGCTAAATTTCATTATTATTTAAGAAATTTATGCTGTAAATAAAGAATAACAGTGATATTATACACCCTGCATTATGTTTCTATTATTACTTAGTGTGTGTTTATACATTGATTATGTGGGCAGCACAATGCTTCAGTGGCTAGCACTGCTGCCTCACAGCGCCAGGGATTCAATTCCACCCTCAGGCAACTGTCAGCATCTGTGAGGGTTTCATCCAGATGCTCTGGTTTTTGCCCCCACAGTTCAAGGTTGTACTGTTTAGCCAGCTAAATTGCCCATAGTGACCAGGGACAAGAAGGCTAGGTGGATTAGCCATGGGAAATGCAGGGTTATAGGAATAGGGTGGGGGGTGGGTTTGGTGAGGTGCGCTTCGGAGAGAAGGTATGGATTTGATGGGGTGAATGGCCTGCTTCCACACTGCACGAGATTCTATGATCACCTCCAATGTTTTTGCTGGTCTATTATCCCAGTTTACTTCAGTTCACTCAGTTTTCAGAGCAACATAGCTGTTTTTCAAATTTAAAATACTTGTTTTTTGTGTTTCTACATCTTCTTGTTGGTACCAATATGGACCATGACCAATAGATCCTCCCCTACCCACTGCAAGTTCTCGCCAGCCCATATTCGATACCCTGAACCTTGACACTGGTTCAACAACACAGCCACATGGACACATGCTCTTTGCTAGAGAGAACAGTGTCAATTCCTCTCATTATACTGCCCCTACTAACACTACATTTCTTGTAAATCCCACATTTCGATGGCTGCCTGTACCATGGTGTCATGTTTGTTTGCTCATCCACTCTTCAGAGCTGAAAATGTGTTGCTGGAAAAGCGCAGCAGGTCAGGCAGCATCCAAGGAACAGGAGAATCAACGTTTCGGGCATAAGCCCTTCTTCAGCTCTGATCTCCAGCATCTGCAGTCCTCACTTTCTCCTCATCCACTCTTCAGCCAACTTTCTCATCCAAACAAGCTGAGAAAACTTCAATCCTATTGGACAATCACAAAGACTTCAGAACCCTGCCGTCTGGTCCCTTAACTGCCTCACATGGAGTCACACCATTGTGTTGTTGACCATTAATCAAATCTGAAGACTCTATCCTAAGGGGGTATAAAAGACCTCCTCCTCAAATGAAGGGTCCAGCTAACTTTCCCCCCCTCCCTGACGACCCATAGTGTCTGCAGCTAAGCCTCCTATTTCTTTTATCTGTTGCAGCCTTTCAAGCCTCCAACATATCGGTTGGAGGAATTCTGGTCTCTTGATTGGTCACTGAGTCCTCAGCTGCTAAAATGTTAATCCCTTGAATGCCCTTCCTAAAAACCTAACTCTTTGACCAAACATTGAGATATGAGGGGAGGTGACTCAATGACAAAAATTAACATTTGCAAAGGCCAATTGTGGCCTCCTAATATATTAAGTAAAACAACAATATTCAATAATATTAAAGTTGAAAATGCTTAGATGAACTAACACAGATTTACAAGAGGATTAGGTTTTCTTATTACAGTTTCCCAAATCAGTCCACAGACAAGAGAGGGTCATTCTCCCTTTCAATAAGTATTTATTCACACTTTGGCATAACAGAAGGAAAGAATTAAACAGGTGCAGATTTTCACTTCCGAAAATAAAGTGTTAAATTTTCAATTTAAAACAATCTGCAGGATGATAGGTAACTGCTATTGTTCTTTTCTTCTACTCACCAACATTGCTGGCTTTGTCAGAAGACTGAAGCTCTTTGATCATGAAGGTCAAGCTGTCAGGATTGCACTTCAATAGTTTGGGAAGATAATATTCAATAATATAAGTTGTTTGGCTTGGTTTTTCCTCACACAGCTTCATAAGAAATGGAGATACCCAGATGTCATGCCATCGTTTACTCCAATAACCAGACTCGGATGAAGACATTAACTGATTCTTATGACTCACAAACATTTTTTCCAACAAGTCAGTTGCATACGTAGCTAGAGATTGTTCAAGATTTATCCCCAGAACTTGTTTAGGGATAGACTCATCCACAGTTAATATATGTTCAGTACCAAAATATTCCACTAAACAACCTAGTAAAACATATTTTCCTTTGATATGCCATTCTAGACTCATTAAGTTGTGTGTTATATTTAAGAAGAAAGGATCTGTTAATACACAAGTATCATCAATGGTCTTCTGGTGAATTTTTAAAATGTTTTTAAATATTGTTTTAGTCTGATGTCTCACACCATCCAAAGGATGTTCCCAATGTGTCCATATGTATTCAAGCAGCTTCTGAATGGCTTCAGAGTTTCCATTCAGAGAATCTTTCAGATACTGAGAGCACGTATCTACATGGAGAGCATCTAGTGCAGAAGTAGTCCAAAGACTCAGATTTCTGGAAACCGACATTGCCATACTGGATTCCTTTAAGCTAAAACAAGAGTAAAACAAAGGTATAAATTTTACTTACTATACCAATTCATTCTTAAAAATCTTAACATCCAAAAGAAAGCAAATAAGGACATTCCCCCAATCACAAGAATGCAGCAGTGCGGATTTATGGGAGTGGTGCAACACTGAGACACAAGGTCACCCTCTTGCAAACATCTTTACAGCATCACCTTTGACTTCAACAGTTTTAAAATAGGTATCTGGTACTGAATTGGTTTGTCACTATTTTAAGGAACATGCCTGAACAGAACTCCTTTGCATTTAGTTTGTCTTTTACTTGTCCTTCAATCTAGGCAAAAACTGCTAATGGATGGAGATAAGCCTTTTGAATTAAAGCATATAAATCTTATTTTTGCCTCCCTTGAGCAACTTTACTCTTTAATAGACACTCCCACCATCGCGAAATTTAGATTAGATTAAATTCCCTACAGTGTGGAAACAGGCCCTTCAGCCCAACCAGTCCACACTCACGCTCTGAAGAGTAACCCACCCAGACCCATTTCCCTCTGACTAATGCACCGAACACTATGGGCAACTTAGCATTGCCAATTCACCATTTATTTGAAGTTGAATTAACAATTATTATGCAAGATAGCTATCAAGTAAATCTGAGTACTTGTCCAATCAGGCAGGGTTCAAACATACTTTCAATTATCTAAACTTTGATTCACATCAGTTAACTACATAACAATCAGCTCTAAGATGTCTAACAAATAAAGCACAATTAATTGTAAAAGCCTGGCATACATGCACATTCATTCACATTTTCTGCCTTCTTAATACTGAACAATAACTTACACCCCTCAAGGTGAGGATTCTGTTGTGTTTTCTTAAAAAAAATCTGCCTGAAAAATACAAACTGATTGCACTAATTCAAGAGTGATGCATGAACAATTAGACTAAGGTACACATCAATTTCTTCTCTCGATTAGATTCGGAAGTATCGATATAAAATAATAATAGCTAATCAAGTTAGTCAGGAATTGGTTCTGAGATAAACTTGAACATCGAACCAACAATTTGAGTCAGAGCTTGTGACTGAAATCAAAATCGATATCATAATATTTTGTTGACTTTTGATTGGAAAGTGAATCTGAGTGACCATCTTGACTGGTTATAAAACTAAATTTTCACACGAGTTTCTGTTACATTGAAATTAGTTGGATCATGCAGAGAACAAGAAGAAAAACTGAAAATGGCACAAAGCATTACACAGGCACATGGTACAACAACCAAGGAGAATTGCAATAAGTTCCATACAGAACTTGAGTAACTTGGCAATCCTAAACTTTGAATTCAGTAGGGATTCTATTATCTTCTCTATCCAATGTGCGCACAAAGATAATAAGACTTCTAATTATGGGAAAAAGTTGATCAATTAATTCTAAAATCAGACTAAATGACCTAGCAAAAGCTAAAATGGATTATTTACTGTGAACCAACTACTAGTTCACTGGAAATGTTCACAAGGCTCTAAAATTGTACTATGGATTTGTAAGTTCAAACTGGAGTCAAAAAAATGGAAAATACAGCTTCAAAAATAACAAAGTGTGCATATTTACAATTGCCATTGGATTTTTGGCACAATTTGTATTACATTTGGAATGGAAAATTGCTTCATGACTTCAAAGAACATTTCAAGGATTACAACGCGAGATTAGGACACAAACTAGTTGTCACATTACTACATGAAGGCAGCTAGTGTATTCATAACAATATTGCCATTACATTGTCCATTGATTTGTTTTAACCTGATTAATTTCTAATAAATTAAAATGCTTATTTGCATGAGCTCTTGCTAGCTGAGCAGAAAAGAATGCCTTCTTAATGAAGGTAACAATCAACTGTGGAACAAAATAGAACCTCGGATAACTCCAAGCTTGTTATCACAAAAATACGCAACCATCTTCAACAACTGGAGCTACAGTTACATGACATTTGATACAAAATCCCTCTTAGCATTTGTTTTTAATGAAAACAAAATTTAATTACTGACAACAGCTTATATTATCATAGTGAAACACTTCAAGATGCTTCACAAGAGCGTTAAACAAAATTTAACAATAAGCTATAAGGATATTCATACAGATAACAATATGTTTCTTTTTGGCCAAACATTTAGAGGAAGGAAAGCAAAGGAAGTTGAGTTATTGCAAAAATTAGGACAGAAATTTTGGAAGGTATTGGTTTGTCAGCTAAAGGCATAGTACATATGCTGCAAAATTAAAATCAGGCTGCTCAGGAGATCAGAAGTTGACCAGCATAGATTTCTCACAGAATTATAGACAAAGAAAATTACAGTAGTAAGTAGTGGTGAAATCATCGAAGGATTTGACAACAGTGTTGACAATTTTAAAATTAAAGGTGTTTGCTTAGCCAACAGCCAATGTGGCTCACAGGGATGATGGGTGACTGGAACAGAGCTGGCTGGATAGGCAACAGAGTATTGAATGAGGTCAAGTTTCCACAGCATACAAAGTGCAAAGCTGACAAGTGTTTCAGAGGGTTTCAGAAGCAGGTGAGCAGAAACAGAAGAGGAATAAAGATGTCTTACAGAAATGAAAATAAATTACTTTGTGTTAAGGCATAACACAGTTTTTACATTACTAAGTTTCAGGTAGTTACCAGTCTGCACTAAGACATGAGGGTTGAGTTAGCGATTTTATCATTGCACTAAAAAATTTACTTTTCTAAAAAAAAAGACAGTTGGAAATCCAACAGCACACATGAAAAACATTTCACTGTAGGATACAAATGCTCTACCTTTCGCTTACCGTGCGTTAAGTGAAAGGAGAACAGTCAATATATCTAATAGTAGATGTTCACCACTATTTCTCATTTTTCCACCTTTCCAATCCAACATGGCCAGGGATCCCTGGCTTAGGAAAAGAACCACATCATCGGGAGGTGGAGTACTGTAAAGTTGTCCACAACTCTGAATTAGCCATTCTGGTACATCATGAGCTCTTTGATTCGAGTTAAAAAGCAGATCATGAACCTTCAAAGAAGAAGAAAATCAATTCAAGTACAAAAATAAAGACTTTTTTAAAAATGGTCAAAAATAAAGGAATAAAGCATCTCACAGCAAATGATGTTAGAAATACCTTCCTCCACCTGTCAGCTCAAAAGGTTTATTCTGTCATAACTTGCAATGAATACAAGTTGAAAATGGTGAGCAGTAGGACCAACAGTATATCTACGCAGAAAGGCATAAGTTCCATTCATGTTCCAAATTTTACAATGTTTTCCTGACCAAACATCCTCAAGTGCAGGCTTTACCCATCCAAACTAAAGCCAGTTAAAAACAAGCTGAAGCCAGGTAGAAGTCAAGGCGTCCAATTTTTATATTAAATAGCAGTCTCCAATACCACACCTCCACACAAAAAAAATCACTTCAATTTCCCAACATGCCCTGTTGTTAAAATCACAACCATCATTTCAGGCAGGAGAAAATCTTTAACCCATCTAGCCCACAGTAATCCTTTGGTGTAATTTCAATCATTATGTGTGGATTTAAGTTGAACGATCTGGTATCATGATAAGACATTAAGTTCATATAGAAAATTGCTCTCCATTACTAAAACATACAATTAAGTTCAACTAGACATAAAATTTGGGCACAGATTTTTGAAATTCTGCTTTAATTACAATACCTCTAAGTATTGTCAATTAAATTAATTCTTTCATTTTGTATCATTTATTTAAAGAGTATAAAGACAGGCTTTAAAGGAAACATTAGTATCGTCAGTATAGTAGCAATCTTAAAGACCTGGCAGAATGGCCTAAATCCACATCAAATGATCATCTTCCAGAGCTTTAGGTCAAAGTCAAAATTAGCTTCTAGGTCTCTAAACAGCAGACCCACTCACCAATTTTGGCAATAATTCATCACAGTCCACAATAGTCTTGATAAACAGAAGTGCAGCCATCCCTGCTGTACTCTGAACAGTCTGTAAGAAATCTCCTGAATAGTAAGGAAAAAAACAAGAAGAAAGTGGGAAGAAAGGTACAAGACATGCAGCCAACCTTAATAAATCATGTGCTTTGACTTAAGAGGAAAAGGCATTTGATGTCCACTCCCATTGCCCCAGTAAAATGCAATTATTCATCAAACATTAGCTTACCATCTAGGAGTATTTCAATAACGCATGTGAGCAGCCCACACATAGTTTCCCAGAGAGATGACTCAGTATTTCTACAGAGAACGTCATGTATTTTCTCTTGAACTTTCTGAACAAGGACCATTGTAGCTTTCAAGGCTGCCAATAAATCATGCATCAGCTTGTTTTGCAGAATATGCTGCCCGCCAAGGTTCCTAGAGCAAAATTAAATATAGTCATCTTTCAACCCCAAAAATACATTTTAAGAAATGATTAAAAATTTATATCTGTTGCAAAAAAATTAATAGAAAGTCTGCAAAGTCTATGGTTTAATGAATCAAAGTCATAAATGTGAAATTTACAGGTTTTTCATCCCCTTTAACTGCATTTCAGATCAGAAATAAATGCAATAAAATATATTATGCTTGATCTTAATCAAACTTGGATCACAGAGATTTAAAATATGACCTTGAATATGATTACTCTGCAATTATCGGCAATTATTTTTCCATGTGAAAAATGCATAAAAGCATTTCAAAAATCATGCAACACAATCGAGGAACCTCGATTATCCGAATATCAATTTTCTGAATTACGGACTATCCGAAAGAGATCTCAAGGTCCCGATAGAAACATTAAGTCAAAGAGCTGTTTCAACTCTGATCGTGACTTTTGTTTACATGTACAATGATTAAAAATGAACTCGGCTCACTGAAATGCTGCCAAGAACAGCCCTGGACAGTCCAGGCACCGTCTCTAATGACTGACCTCCCACCCTTTCTCTCTCTCTCTCTCTTCCTCCCTCCCCCCCCATACACACACACACACGCACACACACACACGAGTCCTACAGAGGAAATCAATTATCAATTATCCGAATAATCAATTATCCGAATGAAATAGTGCTAGCCTCTCTCGTTCGGATAATCGAGGTTCCTCTGTAATGGCATATTTACATCGTGCAGATGACCTACAAGCAAAGCTCTTGGTGCCTGGTTATTCACCCAATTTGAAGTAGTGTGGGATGGTATTTTCAGCAGCAGCATGAAAACAATCAAACATACAATAGCGGCCTGAAATCTTCCAATGGGAAGAAATTAACTGCAGCAATGAAGAGGTATTATGATTCAGGACTATAAAGAACTCCCAACAAAACTGACTCAGTGGGAATTGCCTGGGAAGCAGAAATTTCTGATAAGCAATTATACAACATCTGCAAACATTCAAAAAAATTCTCCAATTTGGAACTGGAAGGATAGACTTCAAAATGATTCCAGTTCACTGACCAAAACAGTTAAAACAGGAAAAGTTTGAAAAACTATAAATTCCTCCAACCCCTGGCCAACAATAAAACTGATATCCCAGACTCACCACTGACAGCATTCCCCTACCTGGGACTCCAAAGAGACCTGAAACTGTCAACCATCCTGATCCCCAATTCAGTAAACGGCTTCCAAACACAACCAGACCTGACCCCACCCCATTCTGTCCAGATCAAGCAGCCCCCCATCTATCTGGGAACCCCTTTCAGACCCAAGTTTCCCTAACGTAAATTGAATGGCAACAACGCCCTAATCATCCCCAGCTTGAAACCACTGGTCTCAACACACATCCTCCTAATCGAAATATGGACCCAACTCCCCTGACCAGATCCATCCTCCACTCTACGCACATCCCATGAAATTGCGTGTGGAATCCACCTTCTCCCCTCAACCCGCTTAGCTTTCACAAGTCTCTCAATAGCTGTCAAAATGGCTTAAAGACCAGTAAAACACAGCACTTACTGCAATTTTTTTTAAAAAACAGGTGCTGCTTCAGTATATTTGTGCTGTTGACTGCAAGGATTCATATGTTGACTCATAAGTGCTGCATCAGGTGGAAGGTCCCCTCACCCAGATGCTTGCTCAAAAATGTTGGCAAATTTTAGTCTCGTCTGGGTTCAAAATAGGGATTCTGACCCAGATTGAAAGATTTTTGCCAGTAGTATGAACTGTGATTAATTATTGGGTTATGGGCTTTTCCCAATATTAGTGGACATTCCTGAATACAATGTAAAATAGAATACTCAGCTCACCACAGCCTCAAAAAAATGCATCAGTTCATGCTACTCAAGCATTATATATTATCTTCACATGTTTAATACCTAGCTTCTAACCTAGTCAAGGCATTTTTATCATTCCACTTGTAATGCAACATCCTACACTGAGTTAAGGCTGCCTGTAGCACTTAACACAAATGCACAATTAAAAAAAAATGTAGGTTTGCAATCAAATTCATTAATTTTACAGTCTTTGAATAATTGGTGAATTTTGCTTAATTCACATACTTTGATATCTAATCATATCTGAGCCCTGAACAAAGTTAACTTTTAGAAATACTCACATATTTTGAAGCTTAAAATCCACTAATGTCATGTGCAGAAATTGAAGAACTACAAAGTAAAATAGAAGTATTTACAAATGCAAATTTACAACTTACTTCAATGATTTTTATGCTAAGTTATAAGCAGTTATATTTCTAGTCATTGACTATTTTTCTATAGAAGGACTTTAGAAAGGGCCTCTTTGAATACAACTGTCTTAAATGCAATGTGGAGTCTCATTATTTTACAAAAGGTGTCCCAGCTATAACGTGCTTAGCTTACAAAGAATGTGTAGTGATTATTTCTCCAAAGTTGAAATAACAAATAATTCATGACAATTCAGAATGGCACTATTATTTGTGTTTCAAAGTCCCTTGACTGGTCTCAGAGACGGCTTTTACCAAACAGTAACAGGCTTTTCGAAACCAAATAATGACTCCAAGGTGAACAGTCAGGCTTTCTGAAATGGGCAACTGGAAGTGGTAAAAGACAAGGGTAAAACATTTTGCCCAGGACCTGCAAAGATGTCATTCTGATTAAAAAATAAACGTAATCTACTAAAATTGTGGTAGTATTGCACATCTTTCAATTTTTTTTTATTGTATTGATACATGTGGGATAGGGTACTAAAAATGCTCAAGCACTTCAACAAGGAACCAATGTTACTGGAATCTTTTACGCATTAACACCAACCCAAACATGTTCCAAATTAAATTCAAAGTAAAGCATTTCATTTAGTCTTAAACAACTGTCCAAAGGTGATCACAAATGTTTGGACTAAGCAACTTAAGTTGATTGGTTTAACACTGAAGACAAGATATGCATACGGTGAGTCAAGACCAAGAGGATGTGGCCAAATTTCATAAATAAAGAGCAGTTCACTCAATTCCACTTTGTGTACAACTTATTGATGAAAGATTACAAAGGAAGTGGAACGATTGTAACAAAATAAAACTAACAGGTGTAAGAGAACATTCCAAACTCAACACTTGAGCAAAGTGTTTGTGCCAATACAAAATGGATGCTGTGATCCATCCATGTATGCACAGTTGCACCGGTGATGTCATGTCAGAGCATACTACAACAGCAATAACAATAATTTGTTTTCAGCTCCTGAATCTGAGAAACTGGAAAACTTCAACCATCCCTCGAGAATACAGCAGAATAGAAGGTGAACTTGCTATAAAGCAGAAAATATGGTTGAAAGGCAAGTATTCAGATTGGTGGAACATGTAAACAGATTTTTTTCAAGGTGCAAAGCTGAGACCAATATTATTAACAACTTATACAAACACTATGGACTCAGGAAGGAGAGCAAAGTTTAAACATTTTCAATTGAGAATGTGGTTAATACAGGAGGTGAATGAAACATGGTATAATAATAAAATGAATAAACTTGCTAAGTATTTACAGTTGTTAGCTTGAAACAACTCTGAATTAAAATTAATTGAAAAACAATGTTGCGATTTTTCATATCTGCATTTGTTGCTCCATCTAGCACTGTCATTGTCTACAAGTGCAGCCAAATATAAAACAGAACAACCTACCCTCCAAATAGAGGCACTGTGTACACATTTCACCTGTGAGGATACAAATCAGAGTGATTACTTTATTAAGCATGCATCATAATTAGAAGCAATAATAATACATTATCAATTTCCTATTCATTCCTGTCCAGGACCTCAGGTTGGTCTTTTCTTTCTCTAAAACCTTCATTTTTTAAAATCAAAAGCCTGGCAAAGTCTAATGATAGAAGGCATAGGAAAGGCAGTTTTCCACCAGCTGGAAAATTATAAGGGATAGTCAATTTTCAATATCATACAGAGAAAGAGTAAAAAGCAGTTTGAAGAAAGTCATCAACACAGAGCATTGCTTTATCACATAGTTATTAACGTTGCATTAGTTTGGATTGTTTCAAGTGAAGAACCAATTCAAATATAATTGGCTAAATAGTGTCCTTCTAACTGCTTGAGTTCAAAGTTCATGCACAAGTCAGCTGCATACACACCAAAGAAAAATGTAAGATGTAGGAAGAACATAGGGATTTTAACAAAGCAATATAGAAGTCTTGAACATAAAAATATTCAATCTCATGCAATTGATCAAATCTTACCCAGGCTAAAATTCTCCATGCAAGCTGCAATGGAATCAATCACCTTCCTGATATGGGATTTATCCACAATCAACATTTCTTTCTTTAGGCAACTGATTAGACAACTAACCACTTCTTCCTTCAAGTTTTCAGGAATGCCATTCAATGCACTGCAAAAGGATATTAGTGTTAATTGTGAATGAAGCATTTGGTGTAAAAATGTTAAAAATAAGCATTTGGTGCTGGTGTGCTCCATATTAAAATTTTTTACATAGTACAAAAACTGCTTTGTTGGAAGTCATAGAGTCATAAAGATGTACAGCACAGAAACAGACTCTTCGGTTCAACCTATCCATGCCGACCAGATATCCTAACCTAATCTAGTTCCATTTGCCAGCACTTGGCCCATAGCCCTCTAAACCTTTCTATTCATGTACCCATCCAGATGCCTTTTAAATGCTGAATTGTATCAGCCTCTACCAATTCCTCTGGCAGCTCATTCCATGCACGCACCATTCTCTGTATGAAAATGTTGCCCATTAGTTCCCTTCTAGGTCTTTCCCCTCTCACACTAAACTATGTCCTCTAGTTCTGAACTCACCCACCCCTGGGAAATGACCTTGTCTATTTAACCTATTCATACCTCTCAATTTTGTAAATCTCTATATGGTCACCCCTCAGCCTTCGACGCTCCAGGGAAAACAATCCCAGCCTGTTCAGCCTCTCCCTATAACTCAAACCCTCCAACCCTGGCAACATCCTTGTAAATCTTTTCTGAACCCTTTCAAGTTTCACAACATCTTGCCGATAGGAAGGAGACCAGAACTGCCCGCAACATTCCAAAAGTGGCCTAATCAATGTTCTGTACAGCTGCAACATGACCTCCCAACTCCTAACTCAATGCTCTGACTAATAAAGGAAAGCATACCAAATGCCTTCTTCACTATCCTAACTACCTATGACTCTACTTTCAAGGGACTATGAACCTGCACTCCAAGATCTCTTTGTTCAGCAACACTCCCCAGGAACTTACTATTAAGTGTTGAGGCCCTGCCCGGATTTGTCTTTCCAAAATGCAGCACCTCACATCATTACACAACAGATGCAAGTCAATATGCCTCATATTAATGCAAGCTCCTTGTTTGGCAGCAAGTTATTTTTACATGTTAAACAAATAAATCAAACAATGTGCATGTATCAGACAGTATCAACTCAAAAATATTAAAGACAGATTAAACTGATGAATCGCATTCTACATAAATAGTTGGTCGACTCTTGCATTGAAATGTAAACATTTCAAACACAAAGAAAAACAGAATTTTTGAAAATTCATTCACGGGATGAGGGGATTACTGGCTAGACCAACATTTATTGCCATCCCTAATTGCCCAGAGGGCAGTTGAGAGTCAACGACATTGCTGTGGGTCTAGAGTCACATGTAGTCTAACCCAAGTAAGGACAGCAGATTTTCTTTCCTTAAGGATGTTAGTGAACCAGATGGGTTTTTCCAACATTCAGCAATCGTTTCATGATGGTCATTAGAACATGAACAGTACAGTACAAGCCCTTCACCCTTGAAGTTGTGCCGACCTTTCATCCTGCCCCAAAATCAAACTAACCTGCATATTCTTAATTTTACTATCATCCATATGCTTATTCAAGTGTTGCTTAAATATCCCTAACATATCTGACTCTACTACCACTGCTGGCCTTCCTGATGAAGGGCATTTGCCCGAAATGTCGATTTTTCTGCTCCTCAGATGCTGCCTGACGTACTGTGCTTTTCCAGCACCACACTCTCAACTCTTATCTCCAGCATCTACAGTCCTGACTTTTGCCTACCACTGCTGGCAGTGCATTCTACACACCCACCACTCTGTAAAGAACCAACCTCTTACATCTCTCTCAAACCGTCCTCCAATCACTTTAAAATTATGCCCCCTCGTGATAGCCATTTCCACCTAGGAAAGTGTCTCTAGTTATCCACTCTATCTATGCCTCTCATCATCTTGTACACTTCTATCAAGTCACCTCTCATCCTTCTTCACTGCAATGAGAAAAGCCCTAGCTCCCTCATCCTTTCTTCCTAAGACCTACCCTCCAATCCAGGCAGCATTCTGGTAAATCCCTCTCTAAAGCTTCCACATCTTTCCTATAATGAGGTGACCAGTACTGAAAAAAATATTCCCAGTGTGGTCTAACCAGGGCTTAGACTCTAATTGCAGATTTTTTTTTAAATTGAGTTCAATACCACTATCTACTATGGTGGGATTCAAATCCAGGTCCCCAGAACATTACTTGGGTCTTTGGATTAATAGCCCAGCAATAATACCACTGGACCAATGCCTTCCCATGGTAATGGTACATTTAAAATTAGGTTGGGTAGAGTAATGATGAAAATAAATAAATGTCTTGATGTTGGCAGTAGAAATCTCTTGATTTCTACTGGAGTGTGGAAATATAATATAAAAGTAGAACTTGCCAAAATATACTTCATACAACAGTTTTCACTCATCTCTGACAACCATGATTGAAATATAACCAGATTTACTCTGAAATAATGCATTTTAAAACTTAAGCCAAAAATATAAAATAACATGAACACAAAGTCTTTCAAAACAAAATATACATTTGCAAAAGTATTAACAGTTGCTCCTCGACACAATGCAAATCTTAGCAAGTTTTGAGAATATCTGTAGCTCAGGTTGAGGTTCTGGATGTAGGTTTGCTTGCTGAGCTGGAAGGTTCATTTCCAGACATTTCGTCACCCTACTAAGTAACATCTTCAGTGGGCCTCCGGGCGAAGCGCTGTTAATAATTCCTGCTTTCTATTTATATATTTGGGTTTCTTTGGGTTGGTGATGTCATTGCCTGTGGTGACATAATTTCCTGTGACAATGTGTTTTAAAAAATTCTCAAGGTCAGGTTCGTAGGAGAGTAGTCTGACACAGAACAAACGACCAAGAGGCGAGTCTGCTAGAATATGAGCATTTTATTCCCCGCAGCGTCGCCACAACCAGGTCTCATACTTACAACGGGTCTGGCTTATACTCACTCTACATGTTACCGGAACTGGGAGCCGTCAGTTCTCGTAGAGCGGTTGCCAACAACCCACGCTCGGCGGTTAAACGTAACCCCGGAGCAGACTCACCGAACTGGAGACATTTCCAGCTGATATACTCTTTTCCAGATATAAACATTCATGTGAACAGCAGAGCAAGGCTAAAAAACACATTCCATTCTGGTTACATACAGATAAGAAGATTCACACGGGGAGGTGTGTAATAAGATTCACACGGGACTAAGCAACACCTCCATTCCGGTTAGATTCACACATGTATTGGGACATAACTTTTAACCGTTTCACCACACAATGTCATCTCCTGTTCTTTTTCTCAGGGGCGGTAGATGGGGTCTAACTTGATTTGTTTGTTGTACCCAATGAACACAATCACAGATTTCTCGCAACAAACACAAACAAGCAGACAAAACACATCCAGAAACCCTGGCCACTCTCCCCTACGTCAAAGACATTTTGGAAATGACTGCCAGACTAAGACCCTTTGGCATTATGGTAGCCCACAAACCCACCAACACACTAAAACAGCAGCTAATGAACTTGAAAGGCCCTAGACAGACAACATGCAAAACTAATGTCATTTACAAAATACCGTGCAAGGACTGTAACAAACACTACATTGGACAAACAGGCAGAAAACTAGTCACCAGGATACATGAACATCAACTAGCCACAAACATCATGACTCACTCTCACTAGTATCCCTACATACAGATACGGAAGTACACACTGAGACGGAGACAACACATCCATCCTAGGACAAGCCAAACAGTCACGCATGAGAAATCCTAGAAGCATGGCATTCCAACCGGAACTCTATCAACAAACACATTGAATTAGACCCCATCTACCACCCTCTGAGAAAAAGAACAGGAAATGACCACCACAGGAAATGATATCACCAACCCAAACATATAAACAGAAAACAGGAATTATCAACAGTGCTTCGCCCAGAGGCCCACTGAAGCCACCTACGTTCGTGACACCACCCACGCCCTCCACCTCCTCCAGGATTTCCACTTCCCCAGTCCCCAACGCCTCATCTTCACCATGGACATCCAGTCCCTGTACACCTCCATCCCCCATCACGAAGGACTCAAAGCACTCCGCTTCTTCCTTTCCCGCCGTACCACCCAGTACCCTTCCACCGACACCCTCCTTCGACTGACCGAACTGGTCCTCACCCTGAACAACTTTTCTTTCCAATCCTCCCACTTTCTCCAAACAAAAGGAGTAGCCAAGGGAAGGTGCCGGGAGTGGAGGTTGGGTCGGTGGGGGGTGTGGATCTGACAAGGGAGTCGCGGAGGGAGTGGTCTCTATGGAAAGCTGATAGGGGAGGGGAGGGAAATATATGATAGGGGAGGGGAATCCCACACCTCCCCCCTCACTTCTCTCCAATGCCCCAAGGGAAACTTCCATATCCGCCACAGATTCACCTGTACCTCCACCCACATCATCTACTGCATCCGCTGCAGCCGGTGTGGCCTCCTCTGTATTGGGGAGACAGGCCGCCTACTTGTGGAGCGATTCAGAGAGCACCTCTGGGCCTCCACCCACATCATCTACTGCATCCGCTGCAGCCGGTGTGGCCTCCTCTATATTGGGGAGACAGGCCGCCTACTTGCGGAGCGATTCAGAGAGCACCTCTGGGCCTCCACCCACATCATCTACTGCATCCGCTGCAGCCGGTGTGGCCTCCTCTATATTGGGGAGACAGGCCGCCTACTTGCGGAGCGATTCAGAGAGCACCTCTGGGCCTCCACCCACATCATCTACTGCATCCGCTGCAGCCGGTGTGGCCTCCTCTATATTGGGGAGACAGGCCGCCTACTTGCGGAGCGATTCAGAGAGCACCTCTGGGCCTCCACCCACATCATCTACTGCATCCGCTGCAGCCGGTGTGGCCTCCTCTATATTGGGGAGACAGGCCGCCTACTTGCGGAGCGATTCAGAGAGCACTTCTGGGCCACCCGGACGAACCAACCCAACCAACCTGTGGCACAGCATTTCAACTCCCCCTCCCACTCCACCGAGGATATGCAGGTCATTGGACTCATCCACCGCCAAACCACAACAACCCGACGGTCGGAGGAGGAGCGTCTTATCTTCCGACTGGGAACCCTCCAACCGCAGGGGATGAACTTGGACTTCACCAGTTTCTTCATCCCCCCTCCCCCCACCTTGTCTCAGCCGGATCCTTCCAGCCCGGCGCCGCCTTCCTGACCTGCAGTCTTCTTCTTGACCTCTCCGCCTCCATCCTACTCCGACCTATCACCCTCACCTTGACCTCTTTCCACCTATCACATTTCCAACGCCCCTCCTCCCTACCTTTTATCTTCTCCTGCTGAACACTCTCTGCTCATTCCTGAAGAAGGGCCTGTGCCCGAAACGTCGAATCTCCTGTTCCCTGGATGCTGCCTGACCTGCTGTGCTGTTCCAGCAATAAAGTTTCAACTTTGATCTCCAGCATCTGCAGACCTCACTTTCTCCCCACTGAAGATGTTACCTAGTAGGGTGACGAAACGTCTGGAAATGAACCTTCCAGCTCAGTGAGCAAACCTACATACAGAACAATGCAAATCTGGCAATTATTACAACCACAAATTCTCAACTAAATACATAGGTACCAATTACTCCCATGGATGACCCAACAGCAATACTTTTAGGGGACTGGATTCCCAATTTTTTTTCTCATCTTGTACAATAAGCCAAAATCAAAGCAATAGCACGAATAAGATCTATGCTAATTCACAGTCAAATCAAGATTTGAAATGGCAGTCATAAAGGCACACAGTGTTAAACCCCTGATAGCCAGACTATGAAGGAAGAAACCATTGCTAATTTTTATTCACAGAATTAATCATTTCAGGACTTACCTTGTGCTATTAACTGCCTCTTTACAGGTGAACAAATAACTACAGAGTCATAAAAACCCATTGCATTCAGTAATGAAAATGCTATTCTTAGCTGATTTGGCCTACATGCAACTCCAGATCTGCAACAATGTAGGTGACTCTTAACCACCCTATATATCAGATTGTCAAGATGTCTCAAAAAAAGGAATGAAACCAACAGATCACCTGACATCAATCTAGAAGACAGACAAGAAAACAGAGACACAAATAGAGACACATGCCAAGATTTGGAGAACTGTCTCTCAGACTGATCATGTAAATAGAACTGTACCTCACAATCTTTGGGTATGCTCTGTTCCACACTGTAGGAGACCCTAGAGAGATAGTTGGCAGAACAGTTTGGAGAGAGTTATTCTGGAGAGTCTTCAACACTGACTCCAGATCCAATTAAATCTCATGACATCATGAAGAATTAGTGTTCCTCCATGCTGAACACCACTAGAAAAAGCACTAAGAGTGGTATGGGTGCAGAATTCGCAATTCACCTCATCCTCACCAACCTTCCTGTCATAGATACACCTGTCCATGACAGTATCAGTAGGAATGAACACTGCACATTCCTGGTGCAAAGGAATCTCACCTTTACGTTGAAGGTGGAACACTGTTTGACACCATAAAGTGCACTAATTGGAACATACTTCAAACAGATCGACAAATTCAAGTCTCAGCATCCATGAGGTACTGTGTGCCATCAGCAGCAGACTTGCACTGAAACACAATCTACAACAAGATGGCTCATTTATACCCCATCCCAACATTATCATTGAGCTAGTGGATAACTGCTTGTTCAATGAAGAGTGCAGGAGCGCATACGAGACACAGCACTAGGCAGACCTAAAAACGAGGTGTCAACCTGGTGAATCTATAAAACAGAACCACTGACTAAAAAGCATAAGCTGTAAGAGATAAACAGGGTTACACGATTCCATAACCAGTGAATAAGATTTAAGCTCTGCAACCCTGCCACATCTAGTTGTGAATGGTCGTTGACAATTAAATCACAGGAAGAGGAATATCCTCAATGATTACTCTCATCATTGCAAAATTAAGGCGAAAGCATTTGCAACATTCTTTAACCAGAAGTACCAAGTGGATGATTCATCTTGGCCTCCTCCAGAAGTCCCCAGCATCACCAATTCAGGGAATTTGATTCACTTTCTGAGACTGATATCAAAAACCTGTTGGAGATATTGGATACTGACAAGCAAATAAGCTCAAACAACATTCTGGCAACAGAACTGAATGACTGTTCCAGAATCTGCCAAACTCCAAGCCAAGCTGTTCCAGTACAGCTGCAATACTAGCATCTACCTGACAATGTGGAAAATTGCCAAGCATATCCTACACACAAAGCAGAATAAATCCAACTCAGCCTCTTACTGCCCTATCAATCTACTCTCAATCATCAGCAATGATGAAAATGCAGCATTAAAAAACACTAGGAAACCTATAAGCAATGGGAATCACTGAGAAAATTCTATGCTGGCTGAAGACTTATCTAACATAAAGGAAGATGACTGACTTTGTTGGAGGTCAATCATTTCAGTTTGAGAGCATCAATGCAGGAAATCCTCAGGGTATTCTCCCAGACAAACCATCTTCAGCTACTTCATCAATAATCATTCCAGCATAAGGTCAGAAGCGAGGATATTCACTGATGATTCCACAATGCTCAGCAGCATTCATGGTTCTTCAGATATTGAAGCAGTTTACGTCTAACAGCAACATCACCTGGACAATATCAGGCTTTGGCTGACAAGTGGCAAGTAGAGTCTGTATCATATAAGTGCCAGGCAAAGACATCTCCAACAAGAGAGAATCTAACTACAGCCCAGAATCCCACTGTCATAGCGGGGGTGGGGTAAAGGCTGTCACTATTGACCAGAAACAGAACTGGACTAGCCATATAAACATTCTGAGCAGAACAGCTGATCAGAAGTTAAAACTACTCACCTCCTGA
Source organism: Chiloscyllium plagiosum (assembly GCF_004010195.1). Taxonomy (NCBI): domain Eukaryota; kingdom Metazoa; phylum Chordata; class Chondrichthyes; order Orectolobiformes; family Hemiscylliidae; genus Chiloscyllium; species Chiloscyllium plagiosum. Next base: position 33,629,633 of record NC_057718.1, on the reverse strand, counting down.
CTCACCAAAGCCTGTCCACTATCTAGACAGCACAAGTCAGGACTAAGAAGAAATAATGCCTATTTTTTTCGATGAGTTCAGTTCCACACAGCACTCAAGAAACTTTACACATCCAGTACAAAGCAGCCAGATTGACCATTTGTAAATGTGGTTACAATCATTCTCTCCATCACTGATGTTAACTAGCAAGTTACAAGGTGTATCGCAGAATTTCACCAAAGTTCTTCAGACAGAGCCTTCCAGCAATCACTACCATCTGGAAAAGGTACGGTAGCAGATATATGGGAACATCAGCAGCTGCAACCTTCTCTCCAAGCCACTGACCATCCTGACTTGGAAATGTATTGCTGTGCCTTTTGTGGCATTAGGTCAAATTGTAGAACGTTCTCCTGAATAGCATTGTGGGTCTCTTCACACCAAATAGACTTCAGTGGTTCAAGGTAGAGGCTCACACCCACCTTCTCAAGGAAACCTTGGAATAGGCAAATAAATGCTGTACCAGCCAGCATTTTAAAATTTAAATGTTCAATTCCCATTTCAAAAAGCCTATTTCCATCTGTTGATCTCGTTGTTTATCGACAAACGGGTGTCAAATAATTTCCTAGCACAATCACACACAATGTTTTTCTCAACTGCATGACAAAGTGATGAATATTCTGGAAAATGTCCAGAGGATCAGGGAGGTCAGCAGAGTGAGAAAACAGAGTTAATGCTTCAGATCAATAACTTCCTTCAGAACAGAAGCATCTCATGAAAGATTATTAACCCAAAACATGAACTTTGTTTCTCTGTTTCCAGCATTTTCTGTTTTTATTCCAGGTTCACAGGATGTTTCACGGTTTGGTATTAGTGATAAACTGCTGGTTTAACTTTAAGAAAAATAACTTCTGTTAAGTATATTGCTTACCTATCATCCAGATACTTAAATAAAAATGCATGTTGAAACTAATTGAATCCTTTGCAGAATAAAATTTGCATTTATGCACCACTTTTACTATCCTAAGGTGCTACACAAGAATTGCCAAAAGTTTGGTTGAAGAGATAGGTTGGGGAAATGTTGAAAAATGGAGAGCTGATGATGAGATATAGATATAATGACAAATACATTTTAAGAATATGAGGGAAATAGTTCAATAGATGAACATCAGGAGTCTTAGGAATAAAATGCAAGACATGGATGACTTGCTGGAGAATAAAGCTGTGATATAACTGCCATCAATGAGACTTAGTTCAATAAGGTTTCAGACTGGGCAAATGTTTGGATATTCCACAAAATTACTTCACAGAAAGAGCAATATGTAAAAAAAAATCTAAATTTATTCTCATGGTTTATATCACACCAATAAGGGCATTTATTGACCAAGGAGAAAGTGAGGTCTGCAGATGCTGGAGATCAGAGCTGAAAATGTGTTGCTGGAAAAGCACAGCAGGTCAGGCAGCATCCAGGGAACAGGAGAATCGATGTTTTGGGCATAAGCCCTTCTTCAGGAATGAGGAAAGTTTGTCCAGCAGGCTAAGATAAAAGGTAGGGAGGAGGGACTTGGGGGAGGGGCGTCGGAAATGTGATAGGTGGAAAGAGGTCAAGGTAAGGGTGATAGGTCAGACTGGGGTGGGCGCGGAGAGGTCAGGAAGAAGATTGCAGGTTAGGAAGGCAGTGCTGAATTCGATGGATTTGACTGAGACAAGGTGTGGGGAGGGGAAATGAGGAAACTGGTGAAATCCGAGGTCATCCCTTGGACACCTCTGGGACACCCGGACCCACCGCCCCCCCCCCCCCCCGGCC
>NC_057718.1:33603324-33625398 GCF_004010195.1 Chiloscyllium plagiosum | reverse complement strand
GTAGGTTGGCTATTATTTCTCTGGCTAGGGTTCATGTCCGCATACATGAACATCAACTAGCCACGTAACGACACGACCAGCTATCCTTAGTAGCCACACACGCAGACAACAAGCAACATGAATTCGACTGGGACAACACTACTATCATAGGGCAAGCCAGACAGAGAACAGCCAGGGAATTCCTAGAGGCATGGCATTCATCCACAAACTCCATCAACAAACACATCGACCTGGACCCAATATACCAACCACTACAGCGGACAGCTGAAACTGACAACCGGAAGCGGCAGGGACAGACCACTATAAACACCGGAGGAAACATCAAAGAAGCACTGATGATGTCGCCTAGCCAGGGGACGAAACGTTTGCAACAAAAACTTCCAGCTCGGCGAACAGAACCACAACAAAAAAGGAAAAAATACTGACATAATGGCTGCAGTAGTCACATGACCAAATTGAGCCTTGCTCACGATACAAACGTGCACTAAACAAAGAAAGTGTGAACCGAGATTAACTTTTGATAAAAAGGCACCAAACCTCATTCACGTGTTGAGAAATCCTTGCCTATTTTTAACTTACACCTCTGAAAATTTCACATATTGTAATGAAAGTCACCTGTAGATTGTTCAAATTGGAATACGCAAGAGAACTATATTCCAGTAAAACAACTTTTGAGCAGAAATGCAAGATGTATGGGTAACACACAACTGGAAGACTATTTCCCGCTTGTTTACCCTCAACTTTCATTAAAATGATGATCAGTGAATTAGTAAATAGGAGAAAGATCTATTCACGCAGAACTCAACGCTATTCACAGATTTCAATGCTGAAGAGACAAGTAATTCATTAAATATTCACAGTCTTAGGTTAAAATCTAGCTCAAGGATTCAAAAGACCTTTATCTGAAAAGGTGCGCATTCTTGACTTCTTACTTTTGTAACAGACATACACGACTTTGTAGACTTTGCACCATTTGATGGTGTTCAATGTTTTATTTATTATTTTTCTGAGTGTAAGTAAGTAATAAAATTCCACATTCTTTTATTCAAGGAAATCTTTTAGTTGGCTCCTTCATTTTTATTAAACAAACTATAATTATATAGAGTGATATAAAAACAAGCTAAAAGTAATTCCAAGTACTTCTTGTGGTCAACATGGGGGTTAAAAAAAAAAAAGGGGGAGCATATTCATTATCCCCTCACCTGGTCAAAACAAAATCTCTCAGGTCACTTGTAAATGCACTGAAAAGAAATACTCCATGGGTTACCTTGCTGTTGCTCTTTTCAGGGGGCTTCTGGATTCTAGACCCCAGTAAATTCTAACCAATATTTCCACACAGGTACCGCTCTGTGAATGATGCACATCATCTCCGCCTAGTTTTCTTAACATACAACCAATCTGAAATGTAGAGAAAAACATAGCGATTTGTGGAAATTTTAGATTGAATGAAACATGACATGGGTGGCACGGTGGCACAGTGGTTGACACTGCTGCCTCACAGCGCCAGAGACCCGGGTTCAATTCCTGCCTTAGGCGACTGACTGTGTGGAGTTTGCAGATTCTCCCCGTGTCTGCGTGGGTTTCCTCCGGGTGCTCCAGTTTCCTCCCACAGTCCAAAGATGTGCAGGTCAGGTGAATTGGCCATGCTAAATTGCCCGTAGTGTTAGGTAAGGGGTAAATGTAGGGGTATGGGTGGGTTGCGCTTCGGTGGGTCGCGCTTCGGTGGGTCGGTGTGGACTTGTTGGGCCGAAGGGCCTGTTTCCACACAGTAAGTAATCTAATCTAATCTAATCTAATTTCAAGCTTCAACACGAGGGAAAGTGTGGTCAATTCAAATTTGACTCAACTTCAATAAACAAGTGAAAAGCCAATGAAATATGTTCAAATTTTTAAAAAGTAAACCATGCTGTAGCTTTCCCAAAGAACAGAGTAACATAGCTTGCAAATCCCAGAGAGAAATAAGCTAATCAAACTATTTGGTTGAAAGGCTTTTCTTGTATATGATTCCAATAATGATTGTGAAAAAGAAACAAAGTTTTATATTTACCAGTGAGACAAGTAGATAACAGAAAGTAAAAGAATGCTACTCTTTTGTCTATGGTAGAAGAAACACATGGCGAGGGAAGACAGAGACTTAGTTTACATACAGTCGTGTAAATAATTGTACTGAAGTATTAGAAATGGTGGCTGATATCTAAGGCAGCTGTTATAAAGTCAAAGATGTACAGCACAGAAACAGACTCCTTGGTCCAACTTGTTCATGCCGACCAGATATCTCAACTTAATCTAGTTTGATTTGCCAGCACTTGGCCCATATCCCTGTAAACCCTTGCTATTCACATAGCCAACCAGACGCCTCTTAAATGTTGTAACTGTCCCAGCCTCCACCACTTCCACTGGCAGCTCATTCCATACACACACCAACTTCTACATGAAAAAGTTGCCCCTTAGGTCCCTTTAAAAGAGTTTTCTCCTCTCACCCTAAACGTATGCCCTCTAGTTCTGGACATACCCCATCCCAAGGAAAAGACCTTGCCTATTCACCCTATCCATGCCCCACATGATTTTATAAACCTCTACGAGGTCAAGCCTCAGCCTCTGATGCTCTCGGGAAAACAGCCCCAGCCTATTCAGCCTCTTCCTATAGCTCAAATCCTCCAACCCCGGCAACATCCTTGTAAACCATTTTTGACCCCTTTCAAGTTTCACAATATCCTTCCAATAGAAGGGAGACCAGAATTACACACAAGATCCCAAAAGTGGCCTAACCAACATCCTGTACAGCCGCAATGTGACCTTAGTCTATGAAATCAGTTCCTGGGAGTATAGGCGTAGCAACTATTTGTCATTAGATGGCAAACACCTTCCCTCCACCACAAGGTCAGAAGTGACGATTACACAACATTCAGCACATTCATGATTTCTTGGACACTAAGCAGTCATGTTCAAAGGCAACACGTTCTGGACAATATACAGACTTGGGCTGACATGTGGCAAGAAACATTCATGCCATACAAATGACCACCTCCAAAAGGAAACAATCTAACCACCATCCATTGACATTCATTCATGTTACCGTCATTGAATCCCCTACCATCCAAATAGGGTTACCAATGAACAGAAATTCAAATGGACGTCCCATATAAATATAGTGGCTATAAGAGAAGGTCAGAGACGAGGAAAGCTGCAGCAAGTAACTTACATCCTGATTCCCCAAAGCTATCTACCAGGCACAAGGCAGAATTGTGATGGAATACTCCCCACTGGCCTGGTTCGGTGCAGCTCCAACAACGCTCAAGAAGCTTGATACCATCCAGGACAAAGCAGCCCGCTTGATTGGCAACACATCCACAAGCATCCATTCCCACCACTGTGGTGTGTACAATCTACAAGATTCACTGCAGAAATTCACCAAAGACACTTCGACAGCAACTTCCAAATCCATAAGCACTTTTATCTAGAAGGAAAGGGTAGCAGATACAGTGGAACACTACTCACTGAAAGTTCCCCTCCAAGCCATTCACAACCATGACTTGGAAATATATTGCTGCTCCTTCACTAGCGCTGGGTCAAAATCGTGGAATTCCCTCCCTAAAGACATTGTAGTCTACCTAGCCTGCAGCAGTTCAAGATGGCAGCTCACCATCACCCTTTCAAGAGCAACTGGGGATGGGCATTTAATACTAGCCAGCCAGCTACACCTATGTCCCATGAGCAAATTTAGAAAGAGAAATTCTAAAGTAAAGTAACCAGAAATGACTGATACACATGCCCTCACTGCTCATTGTTGTGTTAGAAAGTCAGGTCATTTAAAGGTCAAATAGAACAGTTCTAAAGTAGACTGATAGCAGATGATGCTCATTGGACTTTGTACTTAAGAGCTGGTTTAATTGCCAAGCTTTGCATGCAAATTGATTAATTGGAGATGGCGATTTATTAGTGGTCGATAATACATGAAAGGTATCTGGAGTGATTTGGCAGTGTGAAAAATGCCATACAGTTGTGTGTAATAACACCTCTGGATATAAAGAGAAGAAAATTGGAAAAAGACAGAAACAACAATGAGTTGGATAATCTGAAGGGTCTGCATCCATACTGTATGATTCTGTGGTCTGTTAAACATACATTTCAAAGGTAATTTCAACACTTCAAACCTAACCTCCAGAAAAAGTAACAAAACATTTTAGAAGTACCAATTCGGTGATCACATTTTCTATTTGTTACAAATCCTTAATGTAATCCAATAATGTTTTGAGTTATAATTGAAATGGAGTGATGCATATACATGATCATTACTTAATAGCGCTGCAGCATGATTTCTTGCACTAAGGCCCTTAACACATTATTTTTTTAAAAAGTCAACTGTTCAAATCACAGTTGCGGAAAAGATGTGAACATCACTTTCTGAAAACATAAATTATGCCTTCAACTTCATGACTATATTTGTCTGATACTGTTGCTCAGTGAAGAGTTTGAAATGAAGCCCAAAGGAGCAAAACAAACTGACCTTCTTTAATAAACACAGTTGTTGAATTCCATCAGTGAGCTGTGCACATTCCAGCAGAAGATTTGCAAGATCATTCTTCTCAACACTTACTATGCCTGAGGGTAAAAAGATACATTGATTCTCCAACACTCTAGTGAGGTATGGTTAAATGTGACTTGTTTGTGTACTTGTGGTAGGATGTTTGCACATTATTCAATACAATCTATTGTACTTGTAAGTGGATGCAAAGTCACTTACAGAATTAAATTTAAAAGCATTTTAACTTTTCAGATTAGGCAAAAACACGTGTAACATCCTTAAGGAGCTCATACTGTTGTAAATTCCAGGAACAAAGCTAGATTAGCTTGCAGCAACCTGAAGTATATATCACGAACTGCAAAAAAAAGCTCACTGGTAAGAAGGTGGCTTTACTAGTTAAAAATATCAGCATTTCAGTTAGTATCAACACTGCATCCAAACCGTACAACAAGAATTCACCATATGATTTAAAGCATAACTTCTACAGAATACAGACAGGTTGCTTCATTTTCAGGGATGCTGCCTTTCGGATGAAGCATTAAGATAATAGTTGTTCTAATAGCTCAGGTACACTTGAAATGTTTGACACTATTGAAAATTCTAAATTTTTGGCCGATAGTTCAGTTTGTTACAATTCCAATTCATCCCTTCACCTTTGTAGGATCTGATGAACAAATCTACTGCCACAATTAGAATAGATTATTTACAGTGTGGAAACAGGTCCTTCGGCCCAACATGTCCACACCGACCGTCCGCACAGCAACCCACCCAGACCCTTCCTCTACATTTACCCCTTTACCTAACACTATGGGCAATTTAGCATGGCCAATTCACCTAATCTGCACATTTTTGGACTGTGGGAGGAAACTGACGCACCCGGAGGAAACCTACACAGACACGGGGAGAATGTGCAAACTCCACACAGACAGTTCCCTGAGGCGGGAATTGAATCCTGGTCTCTGGCGCTGTGAGGCAGCAGTGCTAACCACTGTGCCACCGTGTAACAGTAAATGCACTATGCTGATTCATTATATGTGTGACATAAATATATATGTATTGCTCAATGTTTGAAGTCATATTTACAGAATCAGAGTGCAATCATCACAGGAGGTTGATATTTGACTCATGCTCACGCCAGCTCTTTGCAAAAGTAACTCAACTAGGCCCATTCCTCATCCTTTTCATGTAAGCCTGAAACAATTTTTCTTTTCAAATGATTATTCCCTTTTAAAGTCACTGTTAGACGTCCACTTCCACACTCAGTCAGTGCATTCTAGATTCAAACAATATGTTGCATTAAAACAGTGTGGTCTTTCTGCTGCCTTTGGCTCTTTTACCATTCATCTTAAATCAATGTATACTACAAACAATTCTGAAAAGGAGGTAGCCCCTCAGGTATAATGGAATCAAAACATTAACTTTACTTCCCTCCCCACAACTGCTGCCAGACTCGCTAAGTTCATCCAGTATTTTCTGTTTTTATTTCATAGAATCCCTACAGCTTGGAAACAGGCGCTTTGGCCCTGCAAGTTCATACCATCCATCTGAAGAGTATCCCACCCAAACCCATTCCGCATAACTCTACATTTACCCCTAAACTCCACATCCGTGAACACTATGGGCAATTTAACATGGCTAATTCACCTAAGCTGCACATCTTTGGATTTCAAATTTCTAACATCCACAGTGTTTTGCTTGAAATGTCATTTGTCCCTTCAGCTCATGGAAACAACTTTTCCCGATTTACTGTTCAAAATCTTCCAAAGGAGACAACCCCAGTTTTCTCAAGCCATTCATGTTAACTGAAATGTCTCATCCCCAGAACCCTTCGTGTAAATATTTTATGTGCATTATCCAAGATCTCCACATACCCCCGATGTTACAAATTCAGGATAAAATACCCTTTAACACACGGGCCCTACATCAGGGTTGTCCAAATTGAAATTAGAAACCCAGATGCACTAATATTTTATGCAATTCGGATTTCTTAATCGTGAGCTCTGTTTGCAAAGTGCTGCTGCTACTGCTTCATTGCTGGATAAATACCAGATCTGCCAAGGCCTGCACACAGTGTCCATATAGTGCCGAGTTACACACTGTATGTCTCTGCGGCCTAAGCTTGGGCACTGTGCCTACAAGCCCGGATTCCGGATTCTGATGCCTGCAATAGACAAGTGTTTACTCACATCGCAATCTCGCTAGCTGATGCTGGTCAAGCACAATTCGACCAACGTCGAGGACCTTCTTCTTCTTTAGAACCATCTCCGCCACAGTTAGTTTCCAAACGGGAAAACAAGAGCTCCTTTGGAGATAACTTCAGGAAAGGGACTAGAAAACAATATTCATTAAAAATTAAAAGCATTTAAGAAGGTGCTTCCATTACAAGAGCCGGTTCCTATTCGCCGCCACGCATCAACGATAACCCACGTGAACGTCAAAAGCACCTCTTCACGTCCAAACGTCTCCCCGCGAGACTCAATCGCAAGGCCCGCCCCCCTAACTAAAAGGCGAGCACGTTCGGACGGCCACCCGATTGGTGGAAGGGTACGTCAATCAAAGAATGTCATTTAGCATGCATGATCCTTCCTCTGTGCTCCCAGGTGGATACTGCGCTAAGAATCCGCTGACAGCCAGCGAGCTGAGTGTGGGAAAGTTATCGCCTCTTCGGTGCAGTCTGATCGGCATGGACAAGGGGAGAGCAGTAGTACCATCAGCCGGGGAGACCGCAGCTCGCCCCACGCCCAAAGCCCGCTTTGACATCTGCCCTCAGTTTCTCCTGGCAAGTTTAACGGAGGGGAATAATAGCACATTGAATTAGTTAGACGGCTGTGGCAGTAACCGAGACGTGGAATCTTGAAAGTGAGTACAGCATTTTTTCCAAGATTAGTTGTTGGATCTGATGTAACTTCACTGACAGCACAGTGTAGAAAAGATGAGGTTAAGGCGCACTTTGGGAGTTCTCACAAATGTAGCGGTCATGGTTTGAATACCGTTCTCCCCCAACAAAGAAACATTTAGTGGGAACTATTTGAACAAGTTGTTGTGAAAGCATTACTCAGATAGTTATTTCGAGTCAATCATCTATTTGCTTAGTGTTCGCTTTCTTTTAAGAGTGGGTGTTAATGAAAAAATACTTTGTCACACATCGTCAGCGAATATTTCGAAGTGTGGTTATATTCTGGGTTTGGAAATTCTAGTCACTTGATAGTCTTTTGAATAAATACTATAAAGGACCTTTTTTTGTGAAAGCCACTGCAATGTTTGCAGAACTTTTGCGTTGTCTACAGTTTTGCTCCAGACCAGATAACGGTTTAGCATAATTATGCATTCAAAATTTATTTATTTTTACATGGATCTGAGGGTTTACTTTCTTTAGGGATAAACTAATAGAAGCCACTAGAACGTGTATTCTGAATTTAAAACAGAATTTATGATACGTTTTATGATAGATAAGATAGAAGTAGAGAGGATGTTTGCACTGGCGGGTGAAACTAGGACAAGAGGGGTAGCAGATTTAGGACCAAATTGAGAAGGAACTTATTCACCCAGAGGGTTGTGAATCTATGGAACTCCATGCTGAGTGGAGTAGTTGAGGTTTCCTCATTGTTTTTAAAGGTAAGATAGATAATCATTTGAACAGTAAGGAATTAAGGGTTATGGTGAGAGGGTAGCTAAGTGGCATTGAGGCCACAAAAAGATCAGCCATGATCTTACCGAATGAGAGGGTGGGCTCAAAGGGCCTGATGACCTACTCCTCCTATTTCTTATGTTCTAACTCAGGCTGTACAGACCTTATGTTCTTACACAGTGGTTTTCAGTTATTTTCAAATTTTAAACCCTGACTGGTTTTCCAATATCCTTTATGGAAGGAAACCTGTCATACATCTCACCGAAATGCTGTTCCAGACCCACATCAATGTTGGTAATTCATTCGTGTCTCTTTTGGACACACGGTGATGAGCAATAAAATGTTGAGCATGGAAATTAAGACTGTTTTAAACTCATCACAGTTTAAATCTGTAAACAACTGAAAATGCAATCTTAAGGTATGTGTCAAAAGTGTTTCTTCTTGACTTTTGGGCAGATTATTACTCTTAAAAATAGTAGGAATTTCGCCTATGTTTTCAGCTGACTGTGAATTAAAAAAGATCTTCACCCACATGGACGTGATGTACTTTTATTTTGTTAACCCAAGAATCCTTGATTGCTTTGCACCTCAAATATCTGCCTTCCTCACCCTTTTTAATATGTTCAATGGCCCAGCATCCACTGTTCTCTGTGAAAGAAAATTCCAAAGACTAATGATCATATGAGAAAAGAAATTCCTCCTCATCTCTGCCTTTAAATTGGAGATACCTTTTTTTAAACTGTGCCACACCCAGTTTGAAATTCCTTTAAAAAGGAAACAACTTGGGGTATATTTTGTCAAAGTCTCTTAAAATCAAATGTTTCAACAAGATTGCTTCTCATTCTTCTAAATATCAATTAGTAAGCCTATTATACTCAATCCTTCCTGACAAAACAAACCCTTCATCCTAGGAAATAAGATGCAAGTTGTTTTCAGGATATTGCTATTGCTGTTGCTTAGGAGTTTTATATTTGGATTTACCTGATAAGGAAGCCTTTGTCTAGATTTTTCTTCTAAAATAGAGTTTTTGTATTGCCTGACTGTCTTGTACAAAATGTTCCCCAGACAGGAATGTTGCTACCAACTTCAGGATCCCAATATGAAGAAATGATAAGGGTTCTGATTCAATGTTTGCAGATAGCAAGACCATTTCTAGGAGATGGCCACTAATTTGCTGTCTTCACAATCACTGTTAAGTTAAATCCTGTTAAGTTAAAAATCACGCAACACGCGGGATATAGTCCAATAGTTTTATTTGGAAGTACTAGTTTTCGGAGCACCACACCGAAAGTGGTTGTGTGATGGAGCGGCGCTCTGGAAGCTCGTGCTTTAAATAAACCTGTTGGACTGTAACCTGTTGTTGTGTGATTTTTAACTTCGTCCACCCTAGTCCAACACCGACACCTCCAAGTCATGCCCTGATAAGGATGACAAGTAAGCTTTTATGTTGGAGGCTCAGTCAGTAGACTGGTAAGTCTGCATCCTTGCCAGCCTGAGGAAGAGAGGGGAGTGCTGCTATGGTAGGTCACCCTGTTTGCACAACACTGAAGAAATAAGCAACATCTAGACCCCCAGATCAATTGGGATGAAGGAGAAACACTTCTGGTGGATTGGAGTGAGATGTATAGCTTCTGGCCTCAAATCTCGTGTGTATCGTGTATCCTGCTCCCCACCGCCCCATCCCACTTCACCCACAAAAAAGTCTTAAGCAACAAAGTCACTATTATTGAATTGACGTTGTTGGGAATCCTGCTCTGCCAGCAACAAAATATTGGCAAAGCCTCAACTAACGTATTAGGAGACATGACCCTGTAAACTGGAAAGCTGATCTGACTCCCAGCAACCTCACTCATGCAGGAAACTTCCCTGACTGCGGGAATGCATTAGGAAATTGTCCCATCAAGACCCCACTTCTATTTTTCCAGTTCCCCCTGCCTCTAAGCCCATCAGCACAGGGTCAGGAAATGTATCCACTGGTTTTCAAGCTCATTTTAAAATATGTACTTTATCCATTAGTTAAGTGGACTACACATGTTATCTGAAACCCTTTCAGAATGCAGTTATAAAAGTAAATTTAGGAATCATGTAATTCTTAGGATTATGATAATTATATACATGTATTTGGCTTATATTTGAGACATATTTCACTGCACACAGACAAAGCTCTGTACAGTACTTTTGAATGTAGAGTTCTACTCATTGTTTTGCATTTGAAGAGATATAGCAAAATGTATTTACTAAGTGAGCTGTTAATGTAACAGACCTTTAATTGTTGTTTCATATATGGTGAATCTTGAACCATTGAAGACATGGGTTATATTTGCTTGGAGATCAGTGGCTTCAATGAATAAAATTCCCAAATGTAATGAATAATATTTTACTCATTCTGTTTTATTTGTAATATGTGAAAAAGGATATGCATTTTTCAGTGCTTCATCACATTTCTCAAATGCCAGAAAACCCTTCTTAGATAGGATATCGGCATCACTGGCTAGACTACTATTTATTGCCTAGAAGGCAGTTAGTTGTCAAACACATTGCCATGGGTCTGGAGTCATATGTAGTCCAGACCAGGTAAGGATGGCCCTAAAGAATGTTATTGAACCAGATGAGTTTTTCTGACAATTGACAATGGTCAACATTAGACTCTTATTTCCAGATTTTTATTTGATTCAAATTCCACCATCTGCCATGGCAGGAATTGAACTTCCATCCCCAGAGCATTACCCAGGTCTCTGGATTAATAGTGCAGTGATAATATCATTAGGCCATCACCTCTCCAGAAGCTGGAATCTAGAGACTGTTATAATGTAGAAAAAGCTAACCTTGCTTTGCTTGCTAACAATGACCTAGTACACTGCATCCAATTGTTGTTTGAATAATTTCAGTATCCATACTCCCAAACTCTGCCTAGGAGTCTCTTTCAAATATTCATGACTTTGGATATGATGGAAGACTTCCTTGATATCAATCTTAATATCATCTTGAATGAGTTTTAACCTGTATCCCCATATATTATTGCAACAGTTTAATTTAATTTAAAATACTATTCCATATTAACTTTCTACATAATATTACTAACCTATATGCTTAGATAAAATTACCTCGTGAGCCAAAAGTTCACACTGATGATGCTAGAAAGCAATCTTATGGCTACATTTCTGTGCAGTTTCTGCTTGCTTGAATATCTTCCCACTCCCTTTGCAGCTAGGTCTGAAAAGTGTAATCAGGAGTCAATCTGACCAGAGCATTTTGCAGTTTGATCACCACTTCTAATTTTGTATTATTTGCATTGAATAGGTCAGTTTTGTTTGGCTTTGTTAATTGTTGTTGCTCTGTATTGATTTGTCATGTTGAATCTACTGAAAATCTTGGGCTCTTCTGGAGCAGTGATAGTGTCCTTACCTCTGAGCCAGAAGGTCTGGCTTCTAGTCTCACCAGTTTCAGAGGTGTGGAACAATGTCTCTGAACAGGTTGATTAGAAAATATCAACTGAAAGTTTGGGAGCCTCCCCTTAGCTATTTCAACACTATGCAAGGATGTCTACATCTCCCATTTTCTCTTCTGATGTGCAATATTTTCAGCTTGTCTACATCTGCAAATTATTGCCTGAATAATATATATTTAAAAAGAGATAATATCTTTTAAAACACATAACATAAATTCGACTTGAAAGATAGCCTGCAGGGAGTTTTCGAATAATCAACTTGAGATAAATAAATACTGAAAATGATGGAGGTATTCAGCAGGTCAGGCAGTATCTGTGGAAATAAATATAATTAATATTTCTGGATGGAATCTTTTGTCAGCACTGAAAAAGGTTCAGTAAGTAAGGAAATACAAAGGCAGTGAAAGGGTGAAAGAACAAAAGGAACGTCTGAGATGGGTTGGAAGGCAGAAAAGATTAAATGATGAAAGGGATGATAGAGAAAAAGAAAATAAGTAGATAATGGGACAAGTGGAGAACCAAACTGTGGGTCCAGAGAAGTGTAAATGGGAATTGCAGCATCACCAGCAATAACAACTGAAAAGATTTAAGGGAAGAAAGAGGGCATATTACATGATCTGAAATAGTGGATCACATTGAGTACAGAAATCTGTAAACTTCTGAGTTGAAAGATGATGTGCTGTTCCTTGAGCTTATGCTGAGGTACATAGAACCAATGTAGGAGGCCAAGAAGAGAGCACTGTCATGACTCATCAGGAAGCACATTGGAAATCAAGTCCCACTATTCTCAGATATGTCACAAAATTTAAACCTTTTCAAATATACACACACTATTCCACTGATTGTCAGGCCCGGGTTGATAGAATGTATGGATCAGGTTTCTGTCCTCTATGCACAATTTTTTAAAAGCGCAAAAATAAAAAGGCAGTGTTCACAGCAGATAATGGGCAGGCAATACATCTCCTCTACATGCTTGGTAAGGTGCTATGGGGGTAAAAGGGAATGTCTGATGAGCAGGCAGCTCCTTGCAAAGGAAACAATTCCTTTGGAGTGCTGAAAAATGAGGGGAGAATAGATGTGGTGCTGTCATTATACCAGAGGTGGCATAGCAATAATGTCATTAGGTTTCAGATGATAAACACATAATGCTTGTGTATCCAGTCCCTCAGAAACTGAGCTCCAGGTCATTTGCTTCGCTGAAGCATTAATAAAAATGGAGTGTTCCTAAGGTAGAAGATGAGATTTTACCATTCAAGCGGTTGCTATGATCTAAGGTGTGCAGTTGATGCATGCCTGTTCTTTCACTAATTACATCAGATGACAAGAACATGGAATTAAGAGAAGTTAAGTTTCACTCATTTGGAGTTGTGCCAAATTTTAAGACTGGAGAATGTAAACAAACTTAGCCAGTCTTGTGTTTTCCATTACAAATTCTCTCCATCTACTGTATGGTCTTAGAACTGGCATTAACATGTTCACCGTGCACTGCCTTCTAGCCTGAAGGTGGCAAGATCCCCAAGTGGAAGATGAGGTACTGTTCCAATGCAAGCTAAATTACAAAAGGAGCAAGAGAGTGCATTCTAACGCATCATGAAATAGAAATAGTCAACATTTTACCATCTCTGAAAAGAGACACAATCTAACCACCGTCCTTGACATTCAATGGTGTTATATTACTTAATTCCCCCAGAGACCTACGGGATAATATTTTCTCTGGCAACAGAGGGTGTGTGTATGGAATGAGTTGCTAGAGGTGGTGGTGGAGGCTGCTACAATTACAACACTTAAAAGGCATCTGGATGGGTACATGAATAGGAAGGGTTTAAAGGGATATGAGCCAAGTGCTGGCAAATGGGACTAGATTAACTTGGGATATCTGGACGACCTGGATGAGTTGGACCAAAGGGTCTGTTTCCATGCTATACATCCGTGACTGTCTGGCTGTATGTTGAGGAACATCTACTGTCACCAATTGGGAGAAGCATATTCTTGTGATGCTCCATGCTATAAATAAAATTAATTTACCATTTGTAAGAAAAAGTGCTGGGTTCTTTTCGTGCTGTTGTGGTGCAGTGGTCTTGTCCCTACCTCTAGGCTAGGAGGTGTGTAATAATATCTCTGAAGCAGATATATCGAAACAAAAAGAACCCAGCTCTTGAGATTTTCTAACCATCCTGTTCAGAGATGTTACTCTGGAGCAAGTGGGACTTGAACCATGGCCTCCTTACTCATAGGTGGAGATCCTACCACTGAACTCGATTTGATCTCCGACCTGGAGAAAGTGAGGTCTGCAGAACTTTGATCTCCGACCTCTCAATCTACCCTTCCTTCAGTTTTATTATTGTCACAGTGACCTTGGTATGCAGTACTTGTAATTTGTCACTTGTTTTAATTTGTTAACTGGATGATGTGGTGGTGAATTGTTTTTAAAAAGTGTTGGATTCTTGAGTGAAATGGATAGGTTGAAGGATTTCCTTGTGGGTATGCACCTCGGCCCGGCCAAGGTACCTATCAGAAGCTGAAGGCAGCAAGGGTCACAGTTTCCAATTGCCTCTCCCTCTTTTTCTTGTGTCCAGGTCTTCTTTGTGGAGGGAACACAGGGTGTGTACCAACACCTTTTGAGGCTTTTAGAGAGAGATGGGAACTGTGGGGGCTGGAGTGCATTAATTCCACCTCCAACTCCTTTTTAATTTCATGACCTCCCTCCTTCCCACCCTTCATTCATTTTTTTTGTGTGATTGCTGTAATTCCCTGGTTAACTGTTGGAAATTTATTATTTGTATTAATTGGATAATTGGGTGACTTATTAGTGGAATTCTAAAAACAAAACCTGGGCTCATTAGAGTCATAGAGATGTACAGCAAGGAAACAGATCCTTAGGTCCAACTCATCCATGTTGGCCAGATATTCTAAATTACTCTAGTCCCATTTGCCAGCAGTTGGCCCATATCCCTCTAAATCCTTCCTATTCATGTACCCATCCAGATGCCTTTTTTAAATATTGTAATTGTACCAGACTCCACCACTTCCTCTGGCAGCACACTCCATACATGCACCACCCTTTGCTTGAAAATGTTGCCCCTTAGGTCCCTTTTTAAATCTTTCCCCTCTGACCCTGAATATATGCCCTCTAGTTCTGGACTCTCTTCCCTCCCCACCCAGGGAAAAGACACTCTCTATTTATCTCCTGTCTCTTTTCCAACCCTTCTACTGTTGTTTTGTTGTGCCTAGGGGGCAGTACTTGTCATTGTTGCTTAATAAGTTAAGCAGATGATTTGATGGTAAGTTTTTCAAAAATAAAGTTCTTTCCCAGTGGGGAGTTGCCTTCTGGACAGGGAATGAGTCCAAAAGGGAAATATAGAAACTGGTATTTGTGCTAAACTATAGATTTATAATAAAAACCCTTAGACGTCTCTGAAAGTCTCTTGCTGTCTAATTCAACTTATGAGTATTGTTCTGTGAACCATAGTTTAGTCTTCAGCTGACTGAGGAAAAGAATATTTGAATACCACGATTTTGTACCTGAGATTAAGGGTTTGTTTTACCTGACAGCAATGATTCCTGCACTCCACTAAACTCCAGAGACCTGCAATGATCTACAGCAGATATCTTAAGAGTGGAGAAGTACCCTCTGTGGTCTCTTCATAACAGCCTCCAAACTTATTGGTAGGAAAGGTCATCCAATGTTTTCCAAGCCAACTTGCTCTGCATTGAGATACTAATTATTCAAAACCTGCTTTATTGGCCAGGACATATCATTTGTATGCCTGACACCAAACTCCCAACTGAATTGCACTATTCAGAATTCAGTCATGACATATGATTCCCAGCAGGCTATCAAAATGATTTTGAGTCCTCCCAACATCCCTGAAGAGTTTATACATACTGCTGGCTGACTGAGTGGGGATGGATTTGCATTATGAGTTGGTGGTACTGAAAAACATACGAGCCATTCATGCTATTCAATCCTATTTTGGGCAGTTCGCCAGCCAGAAGCACTGTAACAATCTGCCGAATGCTATTATCATTCAAAGTTTGTCTGTGCTGCCTGCCTCAATAGCTCCAAGCACAGACTAATCAGAATTCATGGTTTCCCTGTCCAAAATCTGAAGTGATTTCCATGTTAAGATCATGGAGTGTAATAGAGTTTAAAAAAAAACCTCCTCAGAAACATTGATGCTTTATTTATGTTTTGAACTTTATTGAGATGGATTTAATTTGTTTTCTATATTTTACCTTTATAATCCATCAAAGTTGCTGGGTGTTCCCTATGATATTTCATCCATAGCACTATGTAACACATTGAATGCTGCACACCTTAACACTTTAGTGTTCACAGAAAATAAAAGTATTATGCTGCAAACAAGAGAAGTGTATCACAATAGTGGAATTAAATTAATGCTTTACCACAATGCTGCTGAACACTTGTACGTTTAGTAAGCCGGCAATGGAATGTAGAAGCTGAACGTGAAACTGTTGACCCCAAAAAACATTGAGGAGCTCAAAAGGGATTACACAGGTTGGAGAACTGTGAAACCCCTCTTCGAGTCTCCAATGGGTCAGTCGGTAACAGTCAAGAGGTTCTTTATCCTCAAAGATGTTGAGAAGGTGAGAGACAGGAAAAACTGTCATTCCTCCAGAGAAGCCTGCAGAACCTCTTCCTGCAGTAGGTGATGGGGTCAGTGTCACAGAGGATCTCCAGGAGGTGAAGCCAGCAAGCCTCACTCTTTGCCTCTGAGGCCTCCAAGATAATCTTCCAGCCCAGGATCTGCATCATGTTCGTATGCTCATGTTTCTTCTTCCGGAACGTGCACAAGAAACGCTCTGTGCTCAGCAGCCTGAAGGAAAATGATGACTCGGTAATGTCATCGCACTCTGATATGCTGAAGATCAATAAATCATTCTATGCCAGACTGTATACATGAAGTCCACAGACAGTGCGGAAGTTGAACCAGTCATTATCTCTGGATGAGTTGACCAAGACCCTCAAGTCCTTCAAAAAGAATAAAACTCCTGGAAGCAATGGCTTATCAACTCAATTGTACTTAGCTCTATGGGATTTGATTGGACAAGAGGTGTGCGATAGTATGCTTCTGGCAGGTAGCGTGAGTGAATCCATGAGGAGAGGTATCATCACCCTCATCTACAAGTGGAAGAGGAAGAGGAAGAAATTAGAAATTTCACTGCTGAATTGGGTTACAAAATATTGTGTAAGGTCATCGCCAACCAGATCAGGCCTGATCTGGGATTGGTAGTTCACCCTGACCAAACCTGTGTTGTATCAAGCAGGATGATCTCTAAGAACCTCTTGCTCCTCCGGGATCTGATCACCTACGTGCAGGACAGGGATATGGACTCCTGCCTCATCAGCCTGGACCAGGAGAAGGTCTTTCACAGGATATTGCACACCTGCATGTGTGACATGTTCTCCAAACTAGGCTTTGGGGAGTGAATCCACAATCTGATCCAACTGCCCTACATCAACATCATTAGTGCATTGTCAATCAACAGATGGGAATCAGAAAGCTTCCTGAATAGATCTAGCATGAGGTCAGGCTGGCCACTCTCTCCTAGTTTGTTTGTGTGTTGCATAGTGCTGCATCCATCAGGAGGGATACAAGCCTGAAAGGGGTGACTCTATCAGGCAGTGGAGGCCTGCAGGTCATAGCCTCCCTGTACATGGATGACATAGCTGTTTTCTGCTCAGATCTGCTATCATGAACATCTGTGACCAGTTTGAATCCACCTCAGGAGCCAAGGTAAATCAAGGCAAGAGCAAGGCCATGTTCTATGGGAACTGGGCTGACTGATCCTTTTATCCCCCTCACCATCAGGACAGATTACCCGAAGGTGCTTGCAATATGGTATGTAGGGGCCAGGGCATGCACAAAAACCCAGAAGGAGCATATTGCCAAGGTGAGGCAGAAACTGAGCTTTTAAACTGAGCATACCGAGTAGCTCCATGACACAGGATTCTGTGCTCTACAGTTCTGTTCCCCAGGACACTCACCGAGACAAGCCTTAACTGTGACTGAGGACTGTGACTGTCAGATTAGTGAAAGACGCTCTTTGGTCTGCCTGAAAATTGTTGGTCAAGGTCAATGCTATGCTGTAGATGACAAAGTGTTTCACACTGGCATATTCCAACATCCTGGACTATGTGCTGAGTGATGCACTAAAGCTGGGGCAGCTGGTGCCAAGGTGCAGTAGGGAAAGACCACTATCTAAGGTCTTTCTACCGAAGTACAATAGGGGTCCGTTCACTTATCAAACCTTTCAGTGTCTCAAATGCCTTCTATAAGTAAGAAAAGCCTTGGGTGTGTTTGTTCTCCATATGTAAAGGCTGTGCACCAAATCAAACTGCTGTAGTGACTGTATGTATATAAAGACTTATGAACAAAGTATATTTTTGAAATAAAAAAAGTTATCCTTCATACTGTTGAGTGCTGAAATTAATTTATGTTTACATCTGTACAATTTGTGCTCAATCCTTACATTTTTTTCACAGCATCTACAATTCTGGATCGCAACATTTAAGTTTTTAACCAGGCAGAGACTGATCATGGCTGAGGAGTCAGAGATGACTGGAGAGATAAACTGGAAAGACCGGTGTATGACTCTTGAGTCACAACTGCTCAAGTTTCGTGTGCAGGCCAGCAAAATTCGAGAGCTTCTTGCAGAGAAGGCAAGTAAATACAAATAGTTGAGATGGGAATGGGTGTAGGGGAGGGCTGCATTGCAGCAGGCTTACTGTCTTTAGCATTCATAGTTGATCTGCTTTCTTTATGCTTGTCTGTAAGATCGGTGGAATATATAGCTTTTCTGTTTTTTTTTGTTCTTGACATTAAATGAAGCTGAGGCCTCAAGAAAAATAAAAGTTCCTACTGGATCACCGGCTTCTAGTATAAAGTTAAGAATTTTGTAAGGTTGATTGCATTTACTTTTATAACTAAGAATTTGCACAAAGATATAGCCATTTCATCATCAAGGTTAAAGGTGAAGTGATGCTATTCTGACTTTATGCATAATGATAAGAATAAGTTTAGCTATTAGCACTATATGGGCTCATTTACTGTAGTCATGGCTGGCTATGCTATCATTTGTTGCCTATCCCTAATTGGCCTTGAGAAGGTGGTAATGAGTTGCCTTGTTGGAAAACACTAATCCATGAGGATTATGTACATCCACAGAGCAGTTAGGAAACTGTTCCAGGGTTTTGCCTCAGCCACTGTAAGGGAACTGTAATTCTAGTTCCAAGTAAGGATGTTGTGTAGTTTGGAGGAGAACTTGCAGGTGGTGGTGTTACCATGAAACTTGTCCTAATGACTTCCGCTATGCCAAACCTAATCACAGAATTTTAACCTGTCTGAAGCTGGCAGTGCCTTCCTTTATTTATGCACATTGTGGTCTACTGAAGTCATCAAGCCCCAAATACATTTTCTTCCTGGTAAGCTGAGCAGGAAATGGCAATTGGCTTTCCCATCAGATGAAGATCGCTCAAGTTGGTCTAGAAAAGGATGTTTTGATTTTAAAAACTTTCCATGCAGTCAGGAATGCTGTTCTGTTTTCTGCTAGTAAACTTTAAAACTCTAACAAATTCCAACTCTCCTCCCCACAACTTAGCCTCATTGCCAGTGATAGATCATCAGCTGCCCATCCCTGTCACTTGAGATCTGGAGGGAGACTTGAACATGCAACCTTGGACCAAGAGACAACAGTGCTGTCACTGAATCAAGGCTGAAATCAATTTAACATTGGACGCTGTTTTTAAAAACAACTTCATTTCAAGGCTTAAAATGAAGTCTACGGTATAGACCATTAGAAGATTTGTGCCCGTGAAATATAGCATCTTGCTATTATCCACTCAGTGAACTGAGAAGGGTGGACACAAGATCATTGCTAGTTTTTTTTTTAAAAAAGGGGAATTCAGGAGAAATTCAAATCCAAAGTCGTTGAAATCTGGAATTTGTTACTACAAAGCTTCCACACCTTACCAGGGAGATCCCACTCCCCCCAAGAAAGGTGTGAAAGTCTTGAGTGTTGTATTGTTGCCAGGTGGTAGTAGGGATCATGGCTAAGCTTCCACAACAGAGGTCTAGTCAAGGTTCTTTTCCTTGTTTACTTTTCCTTTTCACATTGCACTCTGTCTTCTGGGTGTTGATTTGCGGTAGTTCATTTTTTTTAAACTTTCAACAATACATGATTTTCAAAGTATTTGTTAATTGTATTCTTTCTCTATTTGTTTAGCACTTGAATGTATTCCTTCCTTAAAAAAGCATGTTAAATGCAAACACACTAAATGAAATTACTTTTACACAAAAACAATGGTATTGGTTACATTCCTAGCATATCTACGACACATGTCGATTAGTCTCCGCTCAGGAGGATCGCAGAAGATTAGAGAAGTGATAGGCACTTTAATAATGACTGCAACTGTACAAGTGGTCAGGGGGGATCAAAGATGAGAGGAAAGCAATTATCCAGAAATATTTTTAAAATTCATAATTTTTACATTTCAGAATCTATTGGCTGCCTTGCACCTACCTTGCCCAATGATCCTCTTATCCTTCCACAAGCTGCCCCTCCTGTTTATGACCCTCCAATTGCTGCATCGTTTCAGCAAGAGGAATGAACTGAGGAAGAGAGTAAGATGGGTTATCAGTGGGAGAGTCCGAAGGAAGAGACCAGCAGTGAAGGGGGCAAGTGCAGGGCTGGCAAGCCAAAAAGGCAGTTGGCAAATGGGAGAGGAGGCAAGTCGTCTAAGAGCCCTTGAATACCACTGGGTTAAATGAAAAAGGATGAGAGGAGGTTAATGTGGTGTGGAAAGATTGAAATTGTTGTCCAGTCTCCTCTTAAAACAACTTCGCACTTTTCTGACCAGAATATTATGAATTAATTTGCCCAGGTGTCCCACAATACCAAAGCAATATGCAATAATCTTTAATAGTATTTGGCCCCATAAATTTACTATTCTTCCTGAGTCTCTTGTAGATTTACACAGTTGTGCTCTCTCTGTCTCTGGGTCTGTGGAGCTGCTTTCTTCCTCTCTCTCTCTCTCTCTCTGGATGGTCAGCAGGTCTCTGCCTCTTGTCATGCTAGTCCCCTCAGAAGGCCTCAGAAGCTTCCAAGAGTGAGGTCTGCTGCTGAACCCTATTTTTTAATATCTCTTGGATAGTTTACTGGAACTTACTATATTTCTGACCAATCAGGGATGTACATGTAATGGTTTGAAAAACAGAATCAATCATTTAGTTTCTTTGTGTAGCAGGACCTGATGCCTTTCTGTCTGGGTTCTCAATTGTTTTGTGGATAAGTTGTTAGGTATATCTGACCAGAATAACTGTTGCCTTTTACATTATGCTATTGTTATTAGCACCTGGCTTCTGTGTTTACGCTGTCTTGACGAGGTTTTTGTGATTTCAGCATTTTACTTGTTTTCAAAGTCATGGAGATTCCAAAAACTTCTAAAAATTGAGAGCAGAATGCAGATCATGGAGACACCCAAGCCCCTGCCCTTTCAAGAGATCTTATTTTCACTGTAATAGGGGGAGGGTTCCAGAGACAGGGCATGGTTCCCAAATGAAAGATCTCCAAACTCAGCAGAGTGATTATAAACCATATGCTGAGTTCAGTCAGGCCTCATTTCCACAAGAGCCAGGGCTGATTATGGGTTCTGAATTTTTATGAAATGATTTAAATATCCTGGTCTTTAAAATTTAAAAGTCTGTTTGCTTGTATTTGGGAGTTTAAGAAAATGTACACAGCAGTTCTAATATAGTGGTAGCACAGAGTTATGTCAATAAACATAACAGTATTACTGCTTAAATCATTATTATGGGGGTTGCTGTCTGTTCTTTTTGATTGACAGATCAATGAGGTTGCTGCCTTTCGTGTGGAGTGATAGCTACTTATTTGTTCTTAGAAGGAATTAAGTACTTGAGAGAAATTAAATATATAGAATGAATTTTCATAACTAAGTGCATTTATTTATAAGAAAGCTGTTATATATATTTGAACTTTGACTTGTTTCACCTCTGCATGACTTCTGAGATCTGTCTATTGTGGAGACAGTAATAAAAACAGGGATTGCTGGACAGACTCAGCAGACCTAGCAGCATCTATGGAGAGAGAAACAGGATTAACATTTTGAGTCCAATGACTCTTCTTCAGAACTTGAGGTCTGGAGGGTCAAGTGTTTAAGGAAACCACTGGGACAATGCCCCAGAGCACCAAGGTACACCTTTTTTAGCCCACCCCACTTGACACTCACTAATCTCTGTTGCCACCTCTGCTTTACTTGCAGCAGAGGCAGCCCTGACTCTGTCCTGTGCTGGATCAGTGGTGCTGGAATAGCACAGCAATTCAGGCAGCATCCGAGGAGCAGCGAAATCGACGTTTCGGGCAAAAGCCCTTCATCAGGAATAAAGGCAGAGAGCCTGAAGC
This sequence comes from Chiloscyllium plagiosum, assembly GCF_004010195.1. Classification (NCBI taxonomy): domain Eukaryota; kingdom Metazoa; phylum Chordata; class Chondrichthyes; order Orectolobiformes; family Hemiscylliidae; genus Chiloscyllium; species Chiloscyllium plagiosum. The sequence goes on along the minus strand of NC_057718.1, from coordinate 33,603,354 downwards.
ATGGAGAGATAAACTAGAGGAGGGTGGGGG
>NC_057718.1:33583926-33602312 GCF_004010195.1 Chiloscyllium plagiosum | reverse complement strand
CCATGCTTCAGGCTCTCTGCCTTTATTCCTGATGAAGGGCTTTTGCCCGAAACGTCGATTTCGCTGCTCCTCGGATGCTGCCTGAACTGCTGTGCTCTTCCAGCACCACTGATCCAGAATCTGGTTTCCAGCATCTGCAGTCATTGTTTTTACCTCTGTCCTGTGCTCCCCACCTGTGCTATTCAGGTCATTTCTATGTGAGCTGAATTCAGTGAGCCAGGTGATTTCCCACCTTTGTGCACATGCGTCAAGTATAAAAATCTAGGTTTGTGTAATATTACAGAAGCTAAACCATTGCAAGGACCGTAATGATTTAAAGGCAGATAGGTATAAATGGAGTGTGTTTATAGTTTGAATTACATCTTTGTAAGCTTTATCGCTTAAATTGTTAATTTGTTAAATGTCTTACTATATCTGTTTCTAAATATAAAAAATATTAAATGGATGTAATTTAATGTGTGCTATAAAAACATCAATGACTAAGAGCATAAAAACAAAATGTCTTTTCCTTTCAACACCAGTGTATTTTGTATCAAAACAAGACGTTAGTTCAGGCAACTCAACATTAAAAACTTTTCAATATTATGAGTTGGTATGTTATATGAAAACAAAATTTGAGTTAATTCAGAAATTCAGGCAATTACACAAAGACCGTTGACCTCATTTTTAGATAATTAATCAGACTGTTGTTTATTGTCTCTAGGGTAGGAAATGACATAAATGTATCTTGAGATTCAATGACCTAGCCCAGAGGCTGCAATAGTCCTAACAGAGGATGTGGAAATGTTTAAAATGATTTAATGCTTTGTAACAAAAATACAGAAGTCATATGTGATTCATATTTTTTTAATTAAAATTATGGTTCACATGTTGTTCATGGATTTGCGTTTTCAACTTGGGAAGAATGCTTGAGAGCGAAATAATATTTTGCACTAGTAATGAATTCTTTGAACTCACAGGGAGAAGATGCAAGGTTAGTTTATTTGACGAATTGCTGATGCCTGGGTAACATCCAAGGAGGTGGGTGGGTGGATAATTACTCAATATCCCAGGCTACGGCAAATACATAATCAGCCTTTGTTTCCCAAACAAGTTTTTTTTTGTCAAAACAGTTGACAACTTAGCAATAAATACAGGAATGGCCTTTCACTTAGTTTCCTTCAAGTAAACACACATTTACAAAAATACACCGATGTTGTATGAAGTTGTAGTCAAGTTCCTTTAAATGTGCAACATTAAGTGAACAACTTAAGGTTTTTCCATTAAAATAAGTGTAAAAACTACAGTTTCTGCAGGAACATTTCTCATCAGGAAAGAAAAATAAATACGTTATGTGTTACAAATTGTCATACTTTATATTGCTAAATTCTTACACTGGTAAATTAACTCTAAGAACAAAATAAATTTTAAAATATAAAAGAAAATATGCTAACACTTATCTCCTGCTCACTGCCAATCCAGTTCACCAAACCTACTGCTCGCTATACTGTATACTGTATCTCACTCCCTTGTCCTCCTTGTTATTGTGATTCTTCCTCTTGCTAACACTTCAGCTTGTGGACTGTGCCACATTCCATCCTTCCCTGTCACTGGCAAACCTCCTCATTTCAGCCTTTGCTGCTTCCTGACCATCCCTTCTTGCTGGTTGAACTTGAGGTCTATACTCTCAGAATTGAACATTAAAAGGCTTTCAACGGCATGGCATGGTAAGTAGGGACATCCTGTTGGTGCCTTACAGACTCTGATCCTAGTCCCCATAATGTGACATCACTTTAATATAGCACCCTTTGCACATACTATTCTAAGAGCAAAGGTTCAATAAACCACTTATTCTACATTGCTGAACTTCCCAACCCTCAACTTTATGATGTCTGATTCTCCTTCTCACTGTCATCCCTCCGTTTTCAAGGTTTTGCCATTTCCAGAAACCTTGGGTGTCTTGGACTGTTCTTGCCTGACCTCCTATTCTTAGGCTATCCAACTCAGCACAGCCCTCTCACTATGAGTGAGCTCTGAGCATGAGAGTATCTAAGTGCAGCTTTGATTTGCAAGAAGTCAGCCATGAGCTGGAGAGATCGGAAGAGGCATTGTCAGGGAGTGGCAAAATCCATGAGTTAAAGATGTAGCGAGAGGGAATGGCAGAGGACAGCAGTGAGACAGACACATGGAACAGACTTATCTCCAAATTTAATTCTGAGCCAGTCTTGCAGTTGTATTTCAGAACCATGGTGAAATAGCTTTAAAACAGCTAAACAAAAAAACAGGCCTATTAAATGGACAAATGTTAAAACAGAATGAGTCCAAATGGGCAACTTAAAAACAATGTTTAGCACTTTTTAAAATCATTGCAGTATTTTTCTTAACAAAGTGAAAAATTACATAAATATATTTTTACAATATTTCACTGGATCTTTAAATTTAGCAAGAAAATGGCAACAGTTTGAAGTTGAGTTCTTTCTCTTGCAGGTACTCAACTCAAATTGAATCATTCTGATGGATTTAAAATCCTGGTGGGATGGTATAGAATGCCATACTCATTGTCATGTCTTATGTCCACAATTTTCATCTTTTTTTTGCTTTTGATATCTAAGACTATTCCATATATTATCTTTGCTAGGTCAGGAATGCATACTAAAACCCAGCATCAACACTAACGAAAAAAAACCCAAAGAACTGCAGATGCTGGAAATCAGAGACAAAAACAGAAATTGTTGGATAAACTCAGCAAATCTGGCAGCATCTGTGGAGAGAAAAAAACAGAATTAATATTTCAGGTCCAGTGATCCTTCTTCAGAACTGATGGTAGCTAGAAAAGGGTTGGTATTTATAATAGAGAAGAGCAGGGGAGAAGTAAATGATAGGTGGAGATAAAACCGAGAGATAAACAGTTGGGCAGATGAAGGAATGGGTAAAGGACTATATGGGAGAATCAATAGTTGTTAATGGGGACCATTAGTGGCTGACAGTGGTTTGTTTTTGTTAGCAGTCCTTGTGCTGATGAGGCCTGATGTGTGCTAAGGACATGGGAGAAGGCAACTTTCTGGACCCAATATTGAGTTCAATTACTTTTTAGGACCTGAGCACCTTCTCCCATGTCAGTCACTAACAGTCCCCATTAGCAGCTATTCATTTTCCCAGGCTGACCCTTAACCATTTCTTTATGTGCCCAACTGTTCTCTCTCACTGGGCTCCATCTCCACCTATCATTTACTCTTTCCCCCACTCCCTCCCAACTCTTCCTCTAGTATATACACCAACCTTTTCTTAGCTACAATCAGTTCTGAAGAAGGGTCACTGTACCCAAAATGTTAACTGCTTTTTTTCCACTGATCCTGCCAGACCTGCTGAGATTCCAGCAATTTCTTACTTTATCTCCATTAAAATGATCTATAAGGATGAGCACTTCATCGGTGAGAAAGGTCATCCTAATAATGGCAATTTTTTTTCTTTCTCTCTCTCATATAACATGGGCTGACTCCCCTCTGAGACATAGCAGCATGTGGAAGCAAAGCTTTCAAACTGTACCATTTGGGAGAGAGCTTCTACTATATATTTTTAACAGAATAGGGTGGATAGGATAAATGTGCTTTTAAATAAACTTCAAGTAGCTGTAGCCAAAACAAAACTTTGTCTCAGAAGAATGGACAACATGAAAAGTTTTTTATATATAAACATCTGCACTGTCGCATGGAGAAGCAACTAGAACTTGTGTTCAAGAACAAATGTGATCAAATTGTTATTTTTTGGTGACCAGGCAAGGTATGTGTGACAGCAGATTACAATTGTAGACTAAATTCATTTGAGATTAATTCTATATCTGGCACACATCAAATGGTTAGTGGGCAGGACCGTTACTCCACCTGGACGGCTGTTGGCGACAGGCCCCATCAATTTTCATGGGTGTGCCTTATTCACATAGAACAGGCAAACTGCCAGTGCTAATCTTGTTGTTTATATGCAACTAGTCAGTTGGAAGTGGTGAAATCAGGCAAGGTGTGTGTGTGTGTGTGTGTGTATATATAGACTGATGTGAGTCTCCAGCAACACCACCTTAAAGAAAACAGGGCTGAAAAGATCATGGGAAAGGCAAATGAAGGAGCAGTTATAAACAAACCAGGAAATGTAAAGATCATAACCTATCAAGACATTTAATACTCAAAAGTCCAGAAATAATTATTGATATGCATTGCCAAATCTGCTTTCAACTTTGCCTGATTGTTCTTTATCATCCCTTTAAATAATGATACAAGTTACCATTTGGTAACATATATTATCCATGGTCAGTGTGCCAGTTGAATAGGTAAATCATGGTACTGACTGACAATAAAATTTAACTTGTTTTAGATGTAATAATGAGTTCTGATCATTTTTCTGCTGAAAATTAGAGCAATCTTCTATTGAATGGCATGTTAACTTTTCCTTCCTTGACCCTCCAAGAGGAAACAGCGGCATAGTCACTAGACTAGATTACTTACAGTGTGGAAACAAGCCCTTCGGCCCAACAAGTCCACACCGACCCACCGAAGCGCAACCCACCCATACCCCTACATTTACCCCTTACCTAACACTACGGGAAATTTAGCATGGCCAATTCACCTGACCTGCACATTTTTGGACTGTGGGAGGAAACCGGAGCACCCGGAGGAAACCCACGCAGACACGGGGAGAATGTGCAAACTCCACACAGTCAGTCGCCTGAGGCGGGAATTGAACCCGGGTCTCTGGCGCTGTGAGGCAGCAGTGCTAACCACTGTGCCACCGTGCCACCCTCTAGTAATCTAGAGACTCAGGCTTTGGGGAAATGGGTTCAAATCCCACCATGGCAGACGATGAAATTTGAGTCTGTGTAAATATGGAATTAAAAAGCTACCCTGGTAGCAATAAATCCCATCATGGTTCATATTATCCTCTAGGGAAGGAAATCTGTTGTTTCTTGATCTGGCCAAATGTAACTCCAGACCCACAGCAATGTGGTTAATTCTTAAATGTCATCTCCAATGGCCCTAGTGAGCCAATCAATTCAAGTAGAAATTGGGAATGGCAATTGGCCTAGCCAGCAATGCCTGGATTTATTACTATTCCCAATTTCTACTTGATTGACTGGCTTGCTAGGACCATTTCAGATGACACTCCAGATACACAGCAATTCTTGACTTGCATTTGGCCAGATCAGGAAACAACAACAGATTTCTTTCCTTAGAGGATAATATTTAATTCATTCATGGGACATTGGCCTAGCCAGCAATGCCTGCACGCATGTCCCATGAATGAATTAAGTATTGAGAACTCACCAAGACTCCTTCAACAGCTTCTCCTAAACTAGTGACCTCTACCGCCAAGAAGGATAAGGGAAGCAGTTACCTAGTAACATGCCCCACCAAGTCGCACAACATCCAGTCTTCGAACTTGTACTTGTAGCTCACTGGGTCAAAATCCTAGAACTCCCTTCCTAATAACATGTAGAATTGTCTACAGTAAATGGACTGCAGCAGTTTAAGAAGGCAGTTATCACTGCCACCTTCTCAAGGACAACTAAAGATGGGCTATTAATGCTGACCCAGCCAGTGCCATCCACATCACATAAATGATTTTTTTCAAGAAAAAAATCACTCTTTCTTCACCAACACTAGATCAAATTCCTGAATCTCCTTTCCGAACAGCACTGTGAATGTACCTAACGCAACATGGACTTTTTTGGCTACTCAAGATAGTCACTCATAATCATTTTCTTGAGGGCAGTTAAGTGATTGCAATAGATGTTGGTCTATGAATAGATGAAAAAGAAATATTCTTAAGACAATGAGTGTTAATGTCTCAATCCTAGACCCTCTGACATGGGAGTACTCCATGACATAATTGACTCTATTCTGTTCAGTTCAGCTTCTTAAACTGGCGGCCTGTAAGCCAACAGAAACTATTGTACCTATGTACAACATTGTGCCATCATTGTCTCTGACAGAAAGCTGTAATGAACTGTTTTAAATACATTCAGGAAATGATATTTTAACTCAAAGGAAAGGGTTTAATCTTTGTTATTTATCTTTTTACACATATTTGCACTAACAGAGAGTGGATTCACAAAGGGACTTTGAGATAAAAGGGATTTGCTCAGTCTGGGGAGGCTGGATTGATATCTTAACATCAGAGTTGACCCTAATTGTGCTCTTACCAGACATCTATTTTATGCACTCTCTAGCAGGGTCGTAGGATAGTAATTGAAAGCAGAAATTATTTGAGAGTTTCTTTTGGCTGGATTGCTGAAATGACTTGTGAAACTGCTAAAATGGGTTAGATCAATTAACTCCATGCAGGTCAGGGGTAGTGAGGCCCAGTACCACAACGCACAATGTAATTACCCATTGTTTGTTTCATTATATTCTGTGATTGATTTAATTGTCAGTGGTAGTTTAGTAGCCTATAGCATCACTTAGCTATAGGAAATAAATGCATTTTCTAGCAAAGCAAAATGTGCAGAATATTGCATGTGGCTAGAAAGAGACATCAGAAGTAGTGCTGGAGACAGCCAATGCTTTCCAAACACAGCAACGTTTTTGTTGATTCATACATAATTCATATCACGTGTGGTGATGTTAAAATAGCATCTTGCAGTCATAGTCATACAGCACAGAAACGGACCCTTCAGTCCAACCAGTCTCTGCTGAACGTAATCCCAAACTAAAACAGTTCCACCTGCCTGCTCCTGACCCATATCCCTCCAAACATTTCCTGTTCATGTAACTATCCAAATCTCTTTGAAACATTGTAATTGTACCTGCGTCCACCACTTTCTCAGGAAGTTCACACGCGAACCACCCTTTGCATTAAAAAAAAAAATTTGCCTCTTATGTCTTTTTTTAAAATCTCTCTATTCTCACCTTAAAGATGTGCTCCCTAGTCTTGAAATCCCCCATGCTAGGGAAAAGATAACTACCATTAACTCTACATACCTCTCATTATCTTATAAACTTCTATCAGATCACCTCTCAATATCTTACGTTCCAGTGAAAAAAGTCCCAGCCTAGCCAGCCTGTCTTTATAACTCAAACCTTCCTTACAGGCAGCATCATGGTAAATCTCTTTTGAACCCTCACCAGCTTGAAAATATCTTTCCTAAAACTGGGCAACCATAACTGGACACAATATTCCAGAAGAGGCCTCACCAATGTCATATACAACCTCAGCATGACTTCTCAACTCCTATACTCAAAGGACCGAGCAATGAAGGCAAGTGTGCCAAATGTCTTTTTAACCACCACCTTGTCTATGTGTGATGCAAACTTCCAAAAATTATCTTCCTGCAGACCTAGATCCCTCTGTCCTATAACACTTCCCAAGGCCCGACCATTAATTGTATAAGCCGTACATTTATTTGTTGTATCAACGTGCAATACGTTTCATTTGTCCAGATTGAACTTCATCTGCCATTTTTCAGCCCATTGACCTATTTGTTCAAGATCCTTTTGTAATCTTAGTAAACCTTCTCCACCGTCTACTATGCCACCAGTTTTGGTGTCGTCCGCAAACTTACTAACCGTGCCTTCTATATTCTCATCCAAATCATTTAGATAAATGACAAACAAAAGAGGAACCACAGCTGATCCCTGTGGAACACCACTGGTCACAGGCCTCCAGTCTGAAAAGCAATCCTCTACCATTACTCTCTGTCTCTACCATTAAGCCAATTATGTATCCAATTGGCAAGCTCACCCTGAATCCCATGTGACGTAACTTTACCAATTAGGCCACCATGCAGAACCTTGTCAAAGGCTTTACTAAAATCCAAATAATCAACTTCTAGTGGTCTGCCATCATCAATCTTTTTGGTACCTTCCTCAAAAAACTCAATCAAGTTTGTGAGGCACTATTTTCCTCATACAGTACCATGTTGAAAATCCTCAATCTATTTTTGCCTCTCTAAATGTCCATAAATCTTCTTTTAGAATCCTCTCCAATGGTTTACCCACAACCAAAGTCAAACGCACTGGTCTATAGTTCACCAGTTCCTCCTTACAACCTTTCTTAAACAAAGTTACAACATTAGCCACTGCCCAGTCATCAGGCACCTCTCCTGTAATTATAGATGATGCAAACATTTCTGCAAGGGGTCTTGTAATTTCCTCTCTTTCTTCCCATAACCTTCTGGGATACATCAGATCAAGTCCCGGAAATATATCCATCTTTATATTCTCTAAGTCCTCTGGAACTTCCTCTTCTGTATTGTGAGCTGTTTTTAAAACATCTCCACAGTAAAAAGTGATGCAAAATATTCATTTATTTCTCCTATTTCTTGAGATTCAACACAAAGATGACCTCCTTGATCTATAAGAGGCCCTACACTGTCTCTAGTTACCTTCTTGCCCTTAATGTAATTGTAGAATCTCTTTGGCAGATAAGGTCAAGGATAATCCAATGCTATCTCATATCCCTTCTTTGCCTCACTGATTTCTCTCTTAAGAATACCCCTCCACTCTTTATATTGATTAAGCGATTCAATTGAGCCAAGTTGTCCATATCTAAAATAAGATTCTCTTTTATTCTTTACTAAAACCTCAATATTTTTATTCAACCATTGTTCCTTAATCTTACCAGCCTTACCCTTCACTCTAACAGGAACTCAATGCCTCTGAACTCTTGTCACCACTCTCTTGAATATCTCCCACTTGTCAGACGTCCTTTTACCTGCAAACCGTCTACTCCATTCAACTTTTGAAAGTTCTTGTCTCATACCATTAAAATTTGCTTTACTCCAATTAAAACCTTTAACTTTTATGGTAGGCTTATCCATTTCCATAAACATTTTTAAACTAATGGAATTATGATTGCTAGCCCAAAGTGTTCTCCCACTTTTACATTAGTCGCCTGCCCTGGCTTATTGACTCTCTAATGGGAGTATCTACATATTGATAAAGAAAATTTTCTTGAACGCGTTTGACAAATTCTTCACCATCCAAACCTTTAACACTATAGTAGCCCAGTCAATGTTTGGAAAATTAAAACTCCCCATTATTACAACCTTATTATGCTTACATATATCTTTGATCTCCGTACATATTTGTTTCTCAATTTCCCTCTTCCTATAGGGGGGCTTATTGTATGACCCCATCAAAGTGACCTTTCCTTGCTTATTTGTAATTTCTACCCACATATTTTCAGTGGATGATTTTTCAGAAGTATGCTCCTAATTACAGCAAAATGTATTCTTTAATCAAAAATGACTGCCTCCCCACAAATCCTACCCCCCTCCCCCACCTTCCTTTGTTACCTCCTTTTCTACCCTTCCTATTGCATCTAAAACCTGGAACATTGAGCTGCCAGTCTTGTCCATCTCTCAGCCAAGTGTCTGTAATAGTTATGATGTCCAATCCCATATTCTTAAACATGTCCTGAGTTCATCAGCCTTACCTCTAAGATTTCTTGCATTGAAATAAATGCAATTTAGTTCTTCAGCATTACTACATACTCTGACTCTCGCTTGTCTTTTATAATTGGCATTTTCTCCTCACATTCTGAACCCTCCCCATCAATCCTTCTGTTTACACTGCTACTAAGAATTCCTCCACCAACCACCCCGCCACCCTCCAGTTGCTTTAACAGTATAAGGTCTCTCTTAATGCAATGAGCAAATCTCCCTGTTAAGATATTGCTAATCTTTCCAGTTTAGGTTAAACCCATCCTTTTTTGAACAGGTCTTTTCCCAAAAAGCATTCCAGTTGTCCAAAACCTTGAATCCCTGAATCATTCATCAGCTGTTCAGCCATTGATTTATCTCCTCGTAATCTTCTGTTCCTTCTTTTGTTTGAGTTTGGCATTGGGAGTAAACCACAAACTACTCTTTTAAGATTCTTTTTTTTTAATATATCTTTGACCTAACCTCTTAATTGACTATGTACTGCTTTAATCTTTTCCCCAAAAATGTCATTCCTACCAAAGTGTACAGTAATTTCTGCCTTCTTAATTTCACTTTTAACAATATATTAATTTAACATCCTTGGATTTCAGTAAATTCTAACTTTCAATCCTGATAATTGGCCCTATAACAAGGAGTTACGAATATAAACTGTACAGCTCAACATTTAGTGACTGTATTTGATGATTTTTTTTTTACATCGTAAAGGAAGCGATATAATGTGTAGATAAAAGATCTATGTTTATTCTGGAACTACAAAGGCTTTGATTTCCACAGTCACATGATTGCCTTATCATGTTGTCATCATGGTCTGTGAAACTGGCTCAAATTATGGCAAATCACTCCTTAAAGTTTATTTTTGATTTCTGGTGAGCATTGTTCTAAATGGAGGAAACTTTACAATTTGCAAATGTTCAGTTCCTTGGATTTTAGTAAATTCTAACTTTCAATCCTGATAATTGCAATAAGTAGCAATGTATTTGCTGGAATTTTATAATGAATCATTTAAAAAGACTTTTAAATATCTGTACTACTGTTTCCTCTTACCTGGATTTTGCAGTAATGGTTGAACCAAATACCTCTCTGTCTCTTCACCTCTCTGGGAAGGTAAGTTCATCCAATAGAAATCAAGCAAAGTTTGGAAGCTTTCAAAACGAGTGTATTTTCAAAATGCAAATGCACATCTTATCACCCCATAACAAAATATAATTGTATTCCAACAGTCATGTTTATTTTATTGGAATCAACTTCTTAATCTTATTCAATACTGTACAAGCCAATCATGGCTGCCTTCAAGGCTTAAATGAACGATCATTTAATACATGCATTCTGCATACTGGAAAGCTCTAAGTGCTTTTAATGGTTCTAAGTAATAGCTAATATTTTAATGTTTAGAGTTGAGTGCAGATTTATATTTGAGGACTATGTGAAAAACTGAAACATATGGAATTTTTTGTATATTGTATAATTTGAAAAGGTTTTCCAAGTGGTTCCTTGGAACTCAAGTCAGGAGTTTAATGAGTATTGTGGTTTGCCTGCTGTTTATTGGTTTCAGCCTGGACAAGTTTGAACCAAAGGGTCTGTTTCCATGCTGTACATCTCTATGACTCTGACTTTGGAGAAAAGGTGAGCTAGGTTTTAAGGGAGATAAGCAATAGGGTTTATGGCACTTATTTGCTGGAAAATCTGGTTTTGAAAAGACTATGGGTCCTGTATTCCAATGGTTGCCTTGCAATCCTTTCTGGATTTTGTTTTCTTCAAAGTAGTCAGTAAGGAAGAAACACCAGGAGCTACAAATGTCTCTCCCTCTCTAGGATCAAGATTCTGGGAATTAAAGTTTCCAAAAATCAGTATTTCTGACTATCTGATGAACCCTTGAGGGATAAATAATGGTCACTTTCCAAACACTTAAATTAGCTTAATTTCAATATGAACTGAAGATCATCCATCAATCTACATCTGACAGAGGTCCAATTTCATCACCAGAAGACCCAGTGGATCATGAGAACTAAGCACATTTTATCTTTTGTTTTCAGTTGCTTAGCCAACAAGGATGTTTTTCCTTTTGCCGTTTTTTTTAAATCACATCATCTCTGCAGATTGTTATCTTTTACATTGTGTGAGTGTGTCTGTGTTTAGGATCATGGATATCAGTTCTAATTCCAGTCTGTAGTTCAGCATAGATCAATTAGGTTCATGTTGAGTGTATGCCACTTGTTTTAAGAATAAGATTACTGTTATAATAAATGGATTATTGCGAGTTCATTAAAAAAGATTGGTGACAGTCTCTTTTAATCTGAATAGTATTACAAAAAAAAAGCAATTCACCATTTTAATGATTAAATTATTACATTAGTACTAATGGGTGCATCAAGCAGAGTAGTGGGGCTTGATTACCAGCAACCTCCTCCAGTCAGTGTGAATGTTGAATTCAGCTTTGAGTAAAATTGCTGTGCTATTGCAATAATCAAAGTAAACTGGCTTCTCGGTTAAATGAATTCCCTCTTTTGCCAGATGGATTACTGTCACAATTGCGCTCCCACCCGAGCAAGTGATGCGAAGAAGCATAGAGATGTGATCCTACTACTTAGTGCAACTTTGCCCCCATGTATCCCCCCATCCCGCAAGCCACCTCCACATGGATGGGAATACTCTATCCCTGTGACTGCAACTTAATTTGTCTTCAAAGGTGAAACTAAACAATAAAAACTATGGCATATCTTGTACAAAAATTAATAATCAAGTTGCACACTGCAGTAGAGAATAGAGACTGGCACAATCCTGACTACAATTCATACACTTGGGAATTAATACACAAGTCAAACAATGTTGAATGTTTTGCATCATCTACATTTTCAATAAAATAGCAGGGTCCTTTTTGACAGATGAAGAGGAATATTTTCTTGTAGCAATCCTTTTATCTGTATGAAGTTGCTATTGGAATCTGTGGAATGGTGAAGTAATTGGCAGAGTATGTAATGCAATGAAGGAGTTTTTAAAAGATCAACAAGGAACCCTTCATTGGAGTTTGAAGTTTTGTGTGAGAGCATTGATTTATGAAACCCTGAGAGGTTACTGTAGGGTAATATTTACTTGTCCTACTATGTCACAAAGTCTAAATGTTCAGTATGGAATGAACCTTCATGACGATATAACAATTACTTGTACTGTGAGGGCTTTCATTCGTCAACATTTCCAGTAGCTTAAATCAACATCCAAATTAGAAATTCTAAGAATGTACCTCATTGAACTAAAAACAAATTGAGCGTTCTGAGTCAAAGTCAAACTAGTTCATGCATCACTAGAAAGAATGTGTACAGCAGTGCGTGAATTGTTGAATTGGATATTGGCCTGTACCTTGCTTAAAGTATTTGTAACACTTTTAAATTTCTGTCACATATGAACTCAACACAGGAAGGGAAGGAGTGGAAGGAGTTGTTTGTTCAGTACCTGAAGTGTTTTTCTGCCATAGAGCTACATCATTATTGATCTGTAGCTATTTATGCATCTATGACACAAATCCATTCATATTCATAGCTAATTAAAATCCATTTATTTCAGAACTTAAAATTTCAATTAACTTAACGTCTACCATACTCTGAAAGAGAGGACTATGGACTTGAACTGTGCTTAGTTCAATCCAGAATGACTTTAAAATTTAGTTTTAATAGTAGAATCTTAAACGGGAAGAAATCTCTGTATCCACTCTATTGAATCCTTTTTACTATTTTCAACCCTCAACTAGATCACCCCTCAGCTTTCTAAACTCAAACAAATAGAAGCCAAGTTTATGGAATCTACCCTCAATTTAACCTTTAAGCCCTGTTATCATTCTGGCGACTCCACACTATACACATTCCAAGGCCAATATCTCCTTCCAGATCTAAGCACAATGGCCTGAATTTTCATAATGATGGCAATTCAATGTGAAAAATGTGCCTAAATCTGGATGATCCAATCTAGACCAAGGCCCCTACAATATGATGATGGCGGGGGAGTGAGGTCTGGTTCCAGATTGCACATTGTGATTCATGGAGGTAGATGCCCACAAATAACTGCTTTAGCTAGGAGAAGGAACTACAGCATGTGTGGATAAAGAAGTGGCAGATGAAATATAACGTGGTATAAGTGTGAGGTCATGCACTTTGGTTCAAAGAATAGAGACATGAAATATTTTCTAACTGGGAAGAAAATTCAGAAGTCTGAAGTGCAAAGACACTTGGGAGTTAGATTAGGTTAGATTACTTTACAGTGTGGAAAGAGGCCCTTCGGCCCAACAAGTCCACACCGACCCGCCGAAGCGCAACCCACCCATACCCCTACGTTTACCCCTTACCTAACACTACGGACAATTTAGCATGGCCAATTCACCCAACCTGCACACCTTTGGACTGTGGGAAGAAACCGGAGCACCCGGAGGAAACCCACGTAGACACTGGGAGAATGTGCAAACTCCACACAGACAGTCGCCTGAGGCGGGAACTGAACCCGGGTTTCTGGCGTTGTGAGGCAGCAGTGCTAACCACTGTGCCACCGTGCCGCATAATAGGCTTGCAGGTTGAGTCAGTACTTAGGAAGACAAATACAATAATGGTATTTATTTTGAGAAGACTTAAATATAAAAGCAGGGATATACTTCTGAGGCTCTGTAAAGTTCTGGTTAGACCACGTTTGGAGTATTATGTGAAGTTTTGAGTGCCATATCTCAGGAAGGATGTACTGGTCCTGGAGTATGTTCAGAGCAGGTTCATGAGAATGGTCCCAGGAATGAAAAGCTTAATATATGAGTAATGATTGAGGGCTCTGGGTTTATACTCAATAGAGTTTAGAAAGATGAGGTGGGATCAAATTGAAACATACAGATTACTGAATGGCCTGGACAGAGCAGATGTTGGAAAGATCTCTCCATTGGTAGGAGAGAGACTATGACCTGAGGGCATAGCCTTAGGGAATACCTTTTTTAGAATGGAGAAAAGGAGGAAATTCTTCAGCCAGAGAGTGGTGAATCTGTGGAATTCATTGCCAGAGAAGGCTGTGGAGGACAGATTATTGAATATATTTAAGACTGAGATCGATAGGTTCTTGAGTACAAGGGCATGGGCTGAGTGGCTTAATACCTACTCCTATGTTTTATGGTCTTATGATTAGATCTGGCAGAAGCAGGTCTAATTTTTTTGGAGCCAATTAGAGGTGAGGTTACCCTTCTAGAGAGGGAAGATATGTCTTTAATTATGGTCATAGAACAACTATATGGGTTCTCAAGCCCCCTTTGGGAATGATATGATATCCGTTGGAACAGGTAAAGAATCTTGTGAAATTGTTAGAAGTAGACATGAATGTATTAAAAGGGCACAATCCCATTAGAAATTTCATTTGGATGAAAATGCCAAGAGAACTTCAAAAGGAACTGTCAAGCTATCAAGGTATTTAAAACCATGTACATTTGTTTAAAAAAACTGTGGAGTGTTCAAAAATTCAAAGCTTGCTATATCATTTTATCTGTTCTCCTGCTGAAGGACTATTCATCAGTAAACTAGGACTGCATAACTGATCTCTCAACCTTCCAATATCAGAGTAGGTGTCTGCAGTTTCGCAATTTGAAATGATTACTGCACATAATTCTAGACACTAAAGTGGGAACATTCCAATATTTATTTTATAAAGAATTAAGCACTTGAATTAAATGTTTGTTTTAATAAGGGATTAAGCACTTGAATATTTGCTATTTTTGGAGATTATGTACTTGAAAGAGCATAATGTTGTGAATAAGTTTTTCTTTAAATAAGCCTTCAACAGACACTTGGAACTTTATTTTGTTTGAATTCAGCAAGGGCTCTGCAGTTTGCCACTGGTGGATACTGGATAAGTTGGGATGGTGATGGGTGAAAAGGACAAAGGTTGGCATGAGAAGGCAAAAAGTTTGCATAAGGTCTGTAAAGGACCATGGGTATGGTAGAAGTGCATGTGATGGGCCTATGGAAGTGAATAAAGTGGCTTAGGTAGACAAGGAGTTTGGGGGTCTTTGGGGATGGGTGGAGTCATAGATTGGCATGAATTATAGTGTGGAGGTTAAGTACATGTGAGGAATGAGAGCTGGGAGCTGAATCATAGAATCCCTACAGTGTGGAAACAAGGCCATTTGGCCCAACAACTGACCTTCTGAAGAGTATCCCACCCAGATATTCCCCTACCCTATTACTTTACATTTCCCCTGACTAAAGTACCTATCCTACACATCCCTGAACACTATGGGCAATTTAGCCTGGCCAATTCACATAGCCTGCACATTTTTGAACTGTGGGAGGAAACCCATGCAGACATGGGAAGAATGTGCAAACTGCATACAGTCACCCAAGGCTGGAATGGAACTCGGGTTCCTGATACTGTGAGGCAGCAGTGCTAACCATTGAGCCACCGTGCCTGATTTTATAAATTTTAGATAAAGTGATGGAGCACCAAGGCAGGCCTTCTGTCCAGCTCACCACCTTACCCAGCAGCCTCTGCACCAACCCCAAACCCTTAGCCCTAGCCAACATTTAAACGTTACTCTCCCAATGTAGGAGCAAAAATTAATAGCCAGTACTCTAGACAGCAACCGGTTAAGATTCTGTACAGATCAACATCCTTGAGATAAAGGAAAACATTTCAATTATCTTTGCAAATACCTTTTAATTAAACTAGCTTTCAACGATTGCTGTAGTTGAGTACACAGATCTTTTTTTTTTCTTCCACAATTCTCAGTTTCTCTTCATTAGGAAAATATTCCAGTTTTTCTTTCTTGGATCTGAAGTGACTTAAAAGAAAGTGGACCTCCAAACTAGCTCATAGAAAACTGTACCTACCACCATTTTGTGCACTTCTCCAATGTGTCTCTGTGATTTTCTACCCATCTATGCAACTTACCACATTTGTTAACTTAACACTACTGACAAAACTGGATATGGAGCTCACTAATCCTTCATCTAGGTCTTCATAGTATATGGTAAAAAGCTGAGCCCTCTATAAGTATCTCTGTGAAACACTAATTGTAAGTAATATGCTTGTTGATGGCGCGGTTCAGTTGAAAAAAGTGCTCACTATGCACTGCACAAAGCCTTTGACACAAGTTGAAGTCCAAACTTCCTGATACCTTGGAACAACTTAGGCAAAGTAACTGGCCAGTTGCTCAGTGTATTTCATTCTGGATAGTCACTCAGTGAACATCTGAATTTCTCTGCAACACAGATAATATTTCACACTGGTGAGCTAGCCCCTTTATCATCTGACAGTCCTGTCCTAATGCATGTATGGCTGCACTTATCTACCCCAGTCCTATAAGCTTTATTTTGGCTGTGATCAAATATTTAGGCTCTACCTTTAATTGATTCAGAGAAAGCATTGACATGTTCCTGCATTTACAATATTTTTTCAAGGTAATGTGTTAAATTTACTTTGGTTTTGTTAATAGATATGATTTAAACCTTGATTCAGGCTATCCTATATTTTGGTTAGGCTTTTGACATACTTTCTGTGAAGAAGTATACAAGTAGTTCTCCTATAACGTCATCGTTGCATTCCAACAAAACTCCACTTAATAGAAAATCACTTAATAGAAATAATGCGGTCTATGGAAAATGTGGGGTTAGAGGCAGACCAAAAATATCACTTACTATTGCACAAAAAACACCCAAAAGCCTAACCAAAATATAGGATAGCCCGAATCAAGGTTTAAATCATATCTATTAACAAAACCAAAGTAAATTTAACACATTACCTTGAAAAAATATTGTAAATGCAGGAACAGAGGGTCATCATCATCACCACCTTCAGGTGCAATTGTGGTTGCAGAAGTGAATGGTTATGGTTGATTATCTTCTGACTGTTTCTTGGGAGACAGTTTAAATTGTGAGATATGCAGGTACAAAAACAAGAAAGGCAAATGGTGTATATATAAGGGTAATGCAGTCCTGTAGGAATTATACAAGAATATTCTTGTCTCAGAGGGAGAGCAATGAACATTCATTACTTTAATTTTTGGAATGAAGCTGCTCAATGTATAGTACTGTACCTCATGCTCTGTCAGCAGCTGACCGGCGCATGGGCAAAACAAAGCATGTAAAACGATTGCTGCTGGAATCACGCTATTGTGAACAGAACTAAGCGTTCTCAAAAATACCGCTCCCTAAATTCTTCAACGATGTTATAGCCAAATCATGCTGCTGAAACATGCTTTATACAAGAATTGCCTGTATTGATTTCTAAGTTAGTGAGCAAAAACATTATACCTCACACATCATTTGTTCATTTTCTTTCAAATTGTGGTCCCAGAAAGACAACATTAAAGCCTGCAAATGGCATGAAGTAGTCTCAGTCAACTTATATACTTCACATCTACTTTGTACCTGGGACCATTTAGAAACATGTGCAGGATTTCTACTGTCTTTAGGCATTGTCATGCAACTGATATTTGGAAGAATTTGTGTAATAAAAATGTATTAAGTGTAAGGCCAATCTCAGGATCAAGGTCATAATATGGTAGAGTTCAGTCTGCAGTTTGAAAGAGAGAAGGCAAAATCGGATGTAATGGTGTTACAGTTAAATAAAGGTAATTATGAGGGCATGAGAGAGGAACTGACGAAAATAGACTGGAAGCAGAGCCTAGCAGGGAAGACAGTAGAGCAAAAATGGCAGGAGTTTGTGGGTAAAATTGAGGACACTGTACAGAGGTTCATCCCCAAGAAGAGAAAGATTATCCGGGGAGGGATTAGACAGCCATGGCTGACAAAGGAAGTCAGGAAATGTATCAAAGAAAAAGAGAGCCTATAAAGTGGCCAAGAGCACTGGGAAATTAGAAGATTGAGAAGACTACAAAAACAAACAGAGGATAACAAAGAGAGAAATAAGGAAGGAGAGGATCAAATATGAAGGTAGGCTAGCCAGTAATATTAGAAATGATAGTAAAAGTTTCTTTCAATACATAAGAAACAAATGACAGGCAAAA
>NC_057718.1:33574723-33583073 GCF_004010195.1 Chiloscyllium plagiosum | reverse complement strand
GAGATTCACACAGATGATCCCTGGAATGGTAGGTTTAACATATGAGGAACGGCTGAGGATCCTGTGATTGTATTCATTGGAGTTTAGAAGATTAAGGGGAGATCTAATAGAATCTTACAAGATAATACATGGCTTGGAAAGGGTGGATGCTAGGAAATTGTTTCCGTTAGGCGAGGAGACTAGGACCCGTGGACACAGCCTTAGAATTAGAGGGGGTAAATTCAGAACAGAAATGCGGAGACATTTCTTCAGCCAGAGAGTGGTGGGCCTGTGGAATTCATTGCCACAGAGTGCAGTGGAGGCTGGGACACTAAATGTCTTCAAGGCAGAAATTGATAAATTCTTGATGTCACAAGGAATTAAGGGCTACGGGGAGAATGCGGGTAAGTAGAGTTGAAATGCTCGTCAGCCATGATTGAATGGCGGAGTGGACTCGATGGACCGAATGGCCTTACTTCTGCTCCTGTGTCTTATGGTCTTATGATCTTATGATCTTGGGTTTCTGAATCAGGAACTTTGGTACCATTTGAATGAAAAATCCTGATCCCCTTACCTCTCCTTACCTCAAAATACAACAGAATTTTCTTTGAGCTTCCTACATGATCACTACCCTGCCCATCACTGGATGAGGATATTTTGTAATCCCTGGTCAGAAACATTATAACACAGCAGGAGAGCAGGTGTAACTTGATCCCATGCATCCTAACTTAGAGGTAAGGACACTAGCACTACACCAGAAGAGCTCTACCACTCCATTGCTTGAATACCAACAGTAGAGTGAGGTCCTTAAGTGTGTGTACATTTTCCTCCTTTAGGACCTCCATTGACTGTGAGATAGAAAAGATGAACATTCCAAATATGGAAATGTTCAGGCCAGATGCTGGAAGATGAAGGGTCTCATCCACACCTTCTCTGGCTTGAATTAAAGCCCTGTGCCTCTAATGTCACCTTGAGAGGGCATTAAATTCTACTTCAATTTCTGGTTTACTTGTTTGTTTTGTCTTTACCTATTTTACTCCAGTATAATTTGTGTTCCATTTTTCATACAATGTTTATGATTCTGATCGTCCACAATCCAATTAATTCCGGAAACACAAAAAGCACAGACATGAGATTGATAAGCTGAAAGGTCAGTAGTGAGATGAATATTTTCTGTTCGAAGATCTGAACCTATTCACCAACCTAACTTGGATCTGGTCTGATCTTCATGTTGAATAGATTTGCTGGTTTAATTATGATTGGCACTGTTCCCAAGTGGCAAAAAGAGCAAAGATAATTGACAGAAAAGATAAATATGACAGTTGTACAATATTCCACTGCAATATTAGCAAGGAAACTTTTTTATTAAAATGTTCAGTTGTATTTTTTTGTTTTTATAAACCTACTATACAATAGTGCAAGTAATGTTTTTGTTATTTATTCACAATGTCAGTGGAACTAATATAAAAGTTTGTAGACTGTTCTCCTCCAGAATGAAAGTGATTTGCCAAGTCTTTTCTTAACAAACAGTGAACATCAGTTTTTTTAAAAATTCTCACAAATGCAGGGAAACCTGCCATTATTGGGAAGCCACTTCAGGAGGCTTACAGCTCCTGTCATCAGGAGGGGGTGCCCTCAATTAGAGGGTGATGTCTACTGAGTTTCTAATGTAAGTCTTTGAGTGGCTGAACAGGATGATTGTACCCCTCAAGGCTTTTGGTGAATGGGGCAGAACATCCTATGAGGTATTGGAATCTAAAGCGCAGATTTGCTTCCTTTTCTTTTCATCCAACTTTCTTTACGGCTCATATGCTGTAACATTGAAGATAGTATTAAATTTGCAGTCATTACTGCTGAAATTGTTGCCAATGAATACTTGTTTGTATTCTTAGTACGCATTTCATCATAATGCTGTGGCACGGTGGCACAATGGTTAGCACTGCTGCCTCACAGCACAGGAGACCTGGGTTCAATTCCTGCCTCAGGCAACTGTTTGTGTGGAGTTTGCACATTCTCCCCGTGTCTGCCTGGGTTTCCTCCGGGTGCTCCGGTTTCCTCCCACAGTCCAAAAATATGCAGGTTAGGTGAATTGGCCATGCTAAATTGCCCGTAGTGTTAGGTGAAGGGGTAAATGTAGGGGAATGGGTCTGGGTGGGTTGCTCTTCGGAGGGTCAGTGTGGACTTGTTGGGCCGAAGGACCTGTTTCCACACTGTAAGTAATCTAATCTAAAAAAAAATCTTCCGGTCAAGATGGCGGCAGACTAGGATGCTCCAACTAGAGCTCCTCCGCTCCATCTGTTATTTATTCTTTCCTTATTTTTTCTTTTTTTTTTCCTCTTTCTTTACCCCCTTTTTGGTGTTTTTTTTCCCCCTCTTGGTGTTCACCTTCCTGTAGCAAGTCCCAGCCTGGTCTCTCAGCGACTCTCAGCCTGGTGTCTCGGCAGCATGTCAGCCAATCTCTGTGGGTCATGGCGGTGTCTCAGCTTGGAATGTGAGTGAATCTTGCCTGGGCATGTTCCCGAGGCACCGGGGGAGATCAGAGAGGCGGCAGTTTCAGCAGCAGCAACGGTATCTGCAGCAGCGGCCACATTGAGAACAGAGAGCTGAGGTCTCCCTGGAGACCGAGTTAAGTGGAGGATTCATCAAATACTGTTGAACTTTTAACTTTATTCCTTTATTTTCTGAGTTTAAGCTATGAAAGACTTTAACATTACCTTACCTATTTCTTTATTTTTCTACTATTCCATGAAGTAATGCTTAAGTTTCTAATTCTCATTTCTCTTACTCTTTTGTATCTACATTTTTTTTGTGCCTAGGTACATTGGTACCTAAGATGGCACCTGTACTTGACAAGAAAATCTAAAATCTAAATCTAAAATCTTTATTTTAATGATATGGATGTTGTTGTCATAAATATGTAGGATTACATAGGATATTTGGCATAACAGTTAGCTAACCGATGACGACCGACTTGACACTGACATTTTTTACAAACCCACCGACTCCCACAGCTACCTGGATTATACCTCTTCCCACCCTACCACCTGCAAAAATGCCATCCCGTATTCCCAATTCCGCCGCCTCCGCCGTATCTGCTCCCAGGAGGACCAGTTCCACCACAGAACACACCAGATGGCCTCCTTCTTTAGAGACTGCAATTTCCCTTCCCACATGGTTAAAGATGCCCTCGAACGCATCTCGTCCACATCCCGCACCTCTGCCCTTAGACCCCACCCCTCCTGGTAACAAGGACAGAACGCCCCTGGTGCTCACCTTCCACACTACCAACCTTCGCATAAACCAAATCATCCGCTGACATTTCCGCCACCTCCAAACAGACCCCACCGCCAGGGATATATTTCCCTCCCCACCCCTTTCCGCCTTCCTCAAAGACCGTTCCCTTCATGACTACCTGGTCAGGTCCATGCCCCCCCCCTACAACCCACCCTCCCATCCTGGAATCTTCCCCTGCCACCGCAGGAATTGCAAAACCTGCGCCCAGACCTCCTCCCTCAGCTCCATACAAGGCCCTAAAGGAGCCTTCCACATCCATCAAAATTTTACCTGCACATCCACCAATATCATTTATTGTATCTGTTGCTCCCGATGCGGTCTCCTCTACACTGGGGAGACTGGACGCCTCCGAGCAGAGCGCTTTAGGGAACATCTCCGGAAGACTTGCACCAATCGACCACACCGCCCTGTGGACCAACATTTCAACTCCCCCTCCCACTCTGCCAAGGACATGGAGGACGTGGGCCTCCTTCACCACCGCTCCCTCACCACCAGACGCCTGAAGGAAGAACGCCTCATCTTCTGCCTCGGAACACTTCAACACCAGGGCATCAATGTGGACTTCAACAGTTTTCACATTTCCCCTTCCCCCACCTCACCCCAGTTCCAAACTTCCAGTTCTGCACTATCCCCATGACTTGTCCTACCTGCCTATCTTCTTTTCCACCTATCCACTCCACCCGCCCCACCTATCACCTTCATCACTTCCTCCACTCACCTATTGTACTCTATGCTACTTTCTCCCCACTCCCACCCTCCTCTCATTTATCTCTCCACCCTTCATGCTGTCTGCCTGTATTCCTGATGAAGGGCTTTTGCCTGAACCGTTGATTTTACTGCTCAGATGCTGCTTGAACTGCTGTGCTCTTCCAGCACCACTAATCCAGAATCTGGTTTCCAGCATCTGCAGTCATTGTTTTTACCCAGTGGTTAGTACTGCTGCCTCACAGCGCCAGAGACCCGGGTTCAATTCCCGCCTCAGGCGACTCTCTGTGTGGAGTTTGCACATTCTCCCTGTGTCTTCGTGGGTTTCCTCTGGGTGCTCTGGTTTCCTCCCACAATCCAAAAAAAAGTGTAGCTTAGGTGAATTGGCCATGTTAAATTGCCCGTAGTGTTAGGTGAAGAAGTAAATGAAGGGGAATGGGTGTGGGTCGGTTGCGCTTCGGCGGGTCGGTGTGGACTGGTTGGGCCGAAGTGCCTGTTTCCACACTGTAAGTAGTCTAATCTATGTAAGTAATCTAATCTAATCTATTTCATTCAACCAATCTGTAGTAATGTTTCTGTTCGACTTGAACTTCCTCCAAAATTTCTCATGAAAATGTAACATTGTAACAATCCATTTCTTTCTCCCTCATATATATCTTTGTAATTTCTTCACATCAGCTGCTCGCTACAGTAGCAAGTTTCACATTTTTTGCCCCTATTTGGCTGAAGTTTCTTCTGAATTTCCTATTGGCTTCCTTTGGAGATTATCTTGCACTGATGGCCTCTGGTTATGCTCTTCCCCACAAGAGGAAATATTCTCTATGTATCTTCTCCAACAAAATCTTATGACATTTTAAAGAGCTCAATTAAGTCACTGTTCAGAGATTTTGCCTCAAGAGAAACAATCCAGCCTGTCAATCCTTTCCTGATATGTATACTTGTGCATTTCTGGTATTATCCCTATATATTGTATCTGCTATACCTTTATATCCTTCTCATAGTCTGATGATAGAAGCACAGGGGTCTAATTATGGGGTCTACCTAAGGTTTAACATGGGTTCAGCATAATTTACCTACTATTCAATTTTATCCCTCTAAAAATGAAAAAAAAAGCATTTTATAATGATGTGCATTTTATAAAGCCTTGCTAACTTGTGACACAACCTTTAGTGAATACAGTATTTGTGCTCGGAGATTTCTCTTGTTACTCCACCCTACTCAGATTTACATCTTCCAATTAATAAGTGATCTACTTAGTCTTCCTACCAAAACGAGCTTGCTCACATTTATTTGTGCTGAACTTCATTTGCCAATTATTCACCTATTCTGAAAGTTTATTAATATAGTATATAATTTGTAACTTTTTAATCTAATTTCATCTTGTGTGAATGTTCCAATGATAAATTTTTGTATCTGTAAAAATATAATTTGAAGTAAATGGATTCAATGATTTTTACTTCGTGATTTACAATCTGAGAATCCTTCAATCTAATTGGTTACTTACCCTGCTTGATGGTATCCTTGTTGATGGGTGCCTGAAGATTGCTTTGTGTGAAATTCAAGTGCACATCGGGAAAAGGACAATCTGTGGTATTGAAATTGTTAGATCCTTGTGGGCAACTTTCTTCAAAGACATCAGTGAATGCTATTACTCTGCCATTGACTACAAAATCTAACTTTACAATAATTATTATTTAGACCAGATCAAGCCTATTTGCTTTAAGAAGACTACAAAATAAATCATGACTATATAGTGTATCACAGTGAAAGTTCATTTATTAGTTTAATTGTTTGTTTGAATTTCAACAATAGATACTTGTTGTTTAGATTCCATTATTTAAAATGTATTGCTTGAATATATGGTGCGAAAAAGTATCTTTTTAATTTAGCAAATCATCAGAAAGAAAGCATTTTAAGGTTATAATATGTGTATGTTAGCATTAATCTAAGGCAAATCCAGTGGGTGGTATTATTTGTGTTTCATAATTTGCTGATTCTAATATATGTTGAACAGATGTAGCCTCCAGTGTCTTTGCAACAGCTGTCTAAACATCTTTTTATTTAGTGTGATGTGCTGCAATGAAGACAATACCAGAATTGATGACACAAATCTAATGTTCTTAGCATGTTACTGAGAACCTATTCCTCAAATTAGGTGCAAAATAGAACTTGTTCATGTTGAACATCAGACTTATTTCAATAATGACTTATTGTTTGGTAGCAGAAAACTTGAGCATTGCCAAAGAAGCACTTTTTATAAAGGCTTTTCACCTTCAGGACATTTGCTAGAATACCAATGTAAAGGGGAAGAGAAAGAGTGCTGATTAGTTGGCAAATGGATTCTAATTGGTAAAGATGTTGCCATACAAAACATACCAATTAAATGTCATTAATTATCAGTTAGAATGCAGATTGAATCTGACTTCATATACTGTATATTGAATTGTTTAGTTGTTAGTTAACATGGTGGGTAGTCACTGAAACATAATCACATGTCTACAGATATTATTTAACAACAGAACAAAAGAAAGAAAACAAACAAATCAAGCGACTTAAAGTACGGTTTGAAGGATCTTAAAAGAACCATTTTAAAAAAGTTTCAAATTGTTTTCCAATATTCTTTATTACATACTCGAGTCCAGGAAAATTATGTCCCTATCCCAACGTAGCACCTGCTAAAGTGATGCCTTCCAGTTGCTCTTTATTGAGCTGTAGAGACCATTTTACAATTCCTCTCCATGTCTGATGGCATACATTTTCACAATTCTCATTGTCTAAACTTTAGCAATCCTAACAACCTGAAGATTTCTATCCTAAATGCTCCTGTCTCAGAAACTTCACAAATTAGAAAACAAACACAGCTGCAGCAATAACTGGTTTCCTCTGAATTGAAATGAACAAAACAGACTCCTGCTAGGTTAGAAACTAAGAACTTGCTTTTGAATACAACTATTAATTCCTTTCAACTAAGAATCTGGTGTTTTCTAAACCAAACTGAAAACAAATCTCATACGTTAATGTGCTTATGCTGCTTGTCATAAACCCATTAACACTCCAAGCCATTGATCGCAGATGCATCCACTCACATGTCTCTTGGAACTGGTGTATTTAGGTCACTGCTCCACAATGACTTTCTGACTTTCAAAGTAAAAACTTCATATCCATATTCTTTAAATCAATCCAACTTCCAAAAATGATAACATATTTTAAGTGCTTTTCATCAGAATGGTGACACGTCTACTAGTCAGAGCCCATTTGCTTACCACTCAGCACTGTCTTCTCAAGCAATATAAATGTTTTTCCCCTTTATATTGTTTTTCATGAGAAAGCCCTGATGAGAGTAAACAGAGAAGCACTGACAAAATGTGTCTTTTTTTTTCAAGAATACTATTTTCTGGTGTAATGCTTTCCCAACGATTGTGGACCAGACCAAACCCCCTCAAAATATATTAAGAAAAAAGCCTAGACCTAAACTTGTTCATATTTTTAAATGTAAATGAAAAGTGTTGTGTTCTGGATACAATTTGATTAGTCAAACCATCAGACTTGAAGCAAAATACACTTTATTTTTACACTCTAGTTAAAATACAAACAAAAGAATGAAGAATTGAAATAACTTTATTGGAAAGTTAACAGAATAATAGATTATATAATTACTAAACATCAACTATTCAAATATAATAACATCCCATAAATAAAGGCAAATTCAGTAAAATAGTCTCACTTCACTTCTCTAGTCTAGGAAGAAAGAAGATCAGAGAGAGGGAACTCGAGCATTTTGCTGTAGCAAGGAGAGATGTATAGCAGTTTCCAAACCTCAACAGCTACTGAAAGTTAAACTAAAATTCTGGTTTTGTGGCAACTTGACCCCACCCCTTCATGCTGCTTCAATTAGAGTCATAGAGTCATAGAGATGTACAGCATGGAAACAGACCCTTCGATCCAACCCATCCATGCCGATCAGATATCCCAACCCAATCTAGTCCCACCTGCTAGCACCTATCCAAACCCTTCCTATTCATATACCCATCCAAATGCCTCTTAAATGTTGCAATTGTAACAGCCTCCACCACTTCCTCTGGCAGCTCATTCCATACCCGTACCACCCTCTGTGTCAAAACGTTGCCCCTTAGGTCTCTTTTATATCTTTACCCTCTCACCTTAAACCTACGCTCTCTAGTTCTGGACTCTCAGACCCCAAGGAAAAGACTTTGCCTATTTTCCCTATCCATGCCCCTCATAATTTGGTAAACCTCTATAAGGTCACCCCTCAGCCTCCGACACTCCAGGGAAAACAGCCCCATCCTGTTCAGCCTCTCCCTATAGCTCAAATCCTCCAACCCTGGCAACATCCTTGTAAATCTTTTCTGAA
>NC_057718.1:33563168-33574590 GCF_004010195.1 Chiloscyllium plagiosum | reverse complement strand
GACTTCACTTTCAAGGATCTATGAACCTGCACTCCAAGGTCTCTTTGTTCAGCAACACTCCCTAGGATCTTACCATTAAGTGTATAAGTCCTGCTAAGATTTGCTTTCCCAAAATGCAGCACCTCGCATTTATCTGAATTAAACTCCATCTGCCACTTTTCAGCCCGTTGGCCCATCTGGTCAAGATCCTGTTGTAATCTGAGATAACCCTCTTCACTGTCCACAACACCTGCAATTTTGGTGTCATCTGCAAACTTACTAACTGTACCTCTTATGCTCGCATCCAAATCATTTATGTAAATGACAAAAAGTAGAGGACCCAGCACCGATCCTTGTGGCATTCCACTGGTCACAGGCCTCCAATCTGAAAAATAACCCTCCACCACTACCCTCTGTCTTCTACCCTTGAGCCAGTTCTGTATCCAAATGGCTAGTTCTCCCTGTATTCCATGAGATCTAACCTTGTTCCAACTTTAATGAAAAACAAGGTCTCATAAGCTGTTTACTTTATGGGCTTGGAACAGACCAAGCCATAGTATCGTCACGCCAACTGATGATGACAGTCTTCTTAATTACAGATCTCATAGCTGTTTTATGTGGTAGAGTATCTTTTACAGAAAGGATATTCACCCTCTGAGGTAAACAAATTCATCTTTGTCTCAAATCTAACTGGCCGATCCCTTAGTCCAAGACTATGACTCCTGGATTTAGACTATCCAGCCTGAAGAAACAGCCTCTTAGCATCTAACCTTCCCAGTCCTCTAGTCAACCTGAGTTAGAACCTTCATGAAGAAATCAAGAAGGTATTGTCAGCCAGGACTTTTCCAATCTAAAGCCATGTTAACTACTGTTTAGTTTGTTCAAGTTGTATAGCTATCTTTCAAGTTTACTCTTGATAATTGCTTTGTGTCATTGCACATAGAAATAGTCCAGGGAGGAATCCTGGATGCATGGTAAAAAGCATTAGCCACTCTGACTGTATGCATTATTTTTGTTCCAGTTTTCCTTGGAATGGTTTAAAAAATGATTATTACCCTATTGTTGCATATTTCCTTGAACTATCTCCAATCTCTACCTCCATCTCATCTCAATTGGTCAGTGATCTGAAAGACATACCAGGAACTATACCAATTATTTTTCTATTAATGGATTACACTAGATTATTGTAATAATCTGAAAATTACTATTTTCATTTTTTATATTCAATATATTGCTTATCATAATGAAGAAGAAATCCAAAGTGGAATTTACATCTGTAACATTGATGCTTCAACTGCTGTATGGAGAGACTGAATCAGTAGTGCATATGCTGGCCATTAAGTTCAGGTCAGGTGTACGTGTATAACCATTCCCGATGTCTTTCTGGTCAGTAGCAGAAATTCTCGATGGTAGAGTCAATTATTAACACTGCTACTAGATCATTACTTTTCCTCCCTGTGTAATCAGGAATATTAAGATGCCAAACCACTCCAACCTTATGCTACATCTCTTTTATCACAGTTATTCATAATTTTAACATTCCAATTCTGTTTTCAAAAAGTTCTGATTTTATATAAATTCTAATTATTGTTTTGCTTTCACTATCTCTGCAACAAATAGTCATGAATTGAACAGTAAAGCACACTAACATTTAGAAATTTATAATTTATTAGATCTCTCCAAAAAAATGGCTTGCATTATTCAAAGCTGACCCCATTTTATGAATAATCTATGACATGAATCTGCCAACTTGTAAGATAGCTGCAATTGTTCATCACTAAAAATTGTATGGTATGGGTGGGAGGGGAGCTCTAAAATCATTTAAACTAGTTCCAATGCTATACTTCTGCAGCGTCAGAATTTGGAGACATACTTCATTGACTCCCTTTTATGTTTTACACTCCATTGCCAGCCACTCTCTATTCTGCAGAACTACTGCATTGTGAAGCAGTTCTATGTATTACCTTGTTATGTTATAGAGTGGATTTAAAGCACAGTGTTTGCTTAGCACCAACAGCACTTCTGAAAGCATGGGGGGAAAAAAAGAGGATCCCTCAAAGTGGTACTCCATTCAGTGGGAAAACGTAGTACTGCCTCACATGTACTCAAATGCAGTTTCCAAAGTTGAGCTCTGTGGAACTGCTTTCAGTACTTTCATAAAATGCGGGCTTTAATTTTTAAAAGTAACTTAATTTCAACCTTGAACAATTATATGTAGCCTGAATTGCCAAATAAAAAAATAATTGGCATAGTTCCTGGTATGAATTGCCAAAACGCAACTACATTTAACACATAAATTGGTAACATTGATTTATGTGTTTAAAAAGTTATCTTGAACCATATGCTACAAACATTTTTATTAGTGTTGGATTATTCAGTTCTCCTTTCCCAACTCTTCTATCAGTATCCATAAGTTTTCTCCTGGGGAAAATAAACCACCAATATTTCTAAACAATTTTAGGAAGTGTCAATAGAATTAATATTGTAGCTACTTTCACATTTTAATGTGTTTCCTGCTTTCCAGATGCAACAGTTGGAAAGACAAGTAATTGATGCCAACCGTCGTGCTGAGAAGGCTTACCAGCAGGTGGTGTATAAGCAAACATACCTCTTCCTCATTTATGGCATAGATTATGTTGTATCGTCACGGACTTTAAGTGTTACAGCTTTGTGCTTACCGTGATTATTCTTGCAAGCATACTACTACTACCTGATGCAGGAATGGTTGACTTAGGTGAGAAATAACACTGGTGTTTTAGAAACAAGCCTGCGTATCTGATTGGAAAAATATCTCGCCCTGAATCTCTCAGTCCGTCAATTAACAACTGTTCTTGATTAAGGCAAAATAAAATAAAAAACTACCCTCACTTATAACTCTCTCATGGAGCCATCTTACTACAGTGTACACTGATGACACCAAGCGTTTATCACTCCCGACATCCATTCGGATTGGTCTAGATTGTTCATGTGAGCTTAACATTCTGTTTGATCTGCTCTTAAACATTTATTTGATGAGCCAAATGCACACTCTTGTTCCTTCTAATCCCACAAGGAAACTTAAAACACTTGCTATAATCTTCTGATCCCCAATTCTCCTCTTATTTAACCTCACCTGGAAACAATTATTACACATATTTAGGCAAAGGCAGTACTTATTACCTTTTTATTTCTGGAGTAAGACAACAGAAAATGGCAGAAGTACCCAGTGTGTCAGACAAAATTTGTAGAGAGAAAGAAAGTTAACAGGCAGAATCTTAAGGATCTGAGCAATGTGGCATATGGCGCGATTTGTGATTGAATCAGGTAAGAAATCTGGCGATGTTAATCTCGACATCTGGAGTTTTTCACTCCTTTTTTTATGTTTCTTCCAAATGGTGTGACAAATTCCTTGTTTGGCAGGGGTGAATTGCCAGTTGAGCAGTTTTATTGCTGGTTTTATTGATGACCACCCAGCTCACATTGTTTATAACTTGACATGGATACTAGAGCATCTGCAGGCACAGTCCATGGGCATTGGCCACATGCAGTCCATATCCATAGACAATGTGTCAGACTCTAAGAACTCTAGTGACACGTGTCCAGCCTACCTACAGGAAGCTTCTGCACTTCAATACTGTACCTTGGGCTGCACCAGCAACTATCATTGTAATGCAGAAGCACTGTGCACTTAGCTCATGGACCAGATCAGTCCAAATCTGTGGGCTCATTGCTTGCTGACAAAGCGCACACTCACTTTCCGCCTAGCCAGCAAAGCATCCCTATATTGCTTTGCCTTTTTGCATTTCATCCCCTCACCTTTAACTGTGCTCTGTCCACATTCTGGAAACATTGCAATTTGGCGATCTGTAACAGGTCCTCCCAGCCACTATAGCTCACTTCCTATGCTGAGGAGCTTGATCTAAGACTGTAAAATAAACACTTTCAAATAATTATACTTAAAAGACTACAGTTCTCAAGATTTACGACATGATGTGCTGTAACAGTATTTGACATCTATTTTCAGCATTCTGGTTTCCATGATTGCTGTTTAGCTATCTGCTCACTGGCGGGGAAAGACGAGAAATGTTTGAGATGAAATTAGAAGGAGAGAGAAAAATGTTGGCGGAGAGTGAAACACAAAAGTGAAGGGAAAATTGTGGCCATCACCATTTGTATGGAGAAGGAGTTGCTTACATTTTAGTCCATTTTCTTTGTCTTTTTAGCATTTTTAAACATGTCTGCAGATAATTAATCATTTTACTGTGCTGCCATAATAACAGAGCGTTAGACATAAACAGATACAAACCAACAAAACCAAAGTATTAGTAAAAGAACTGCAAGTGGTGATTAAGAAACAACAGCTGCAAACATTTGCTTCCCACCTGGTTACAAAGGGAAAATATTACTAAGCAGTTGAGTGAAGTCATTCTTAAAATGTGATGATTTCATTCAGGAAAATCAGTGTCTGGATTTTACTTTGGCATGGAGCTATAGCACATTAAAATGCCAGGAAATAACTGTCCAATTGTGATGTTACTGGAATTTGAGATCAGAAGTGAAATCTCTCATTCAGATAGCAGAGAGTTTTGCCATGAGTTAGCAGGACTAGCCAACCTTCCTGCAATGGCTTTCCAACAGCAGCAATGGCTGCTGTGTTTTATAATTCATTTTATCAAGAATTTTATTGCATTTCTTTTGTGCGTGATTTTTTTGTTCCTAGGTTTGTGTCATGGAAGAGAAGCTAAAAGCAGCCAACATCCAGACTGGTGAATCAGAGAATAAGTTGTTTAAGAGCTGTCAGGAGCTGGAAACTCTTATACTAGAAAAAGATGATATCATACAACGTTTAGAGCTACAGCTGGATGAACAGGTTAGCTATCATTACTTCAAATTCTAATTGAATAACTTGTTATTAAATACTTAGAAATGCGTTTGCTTAAATATGAAATACTTTTTGATTTAATAAACTGAATAGCTTTTTTTTAATCATCCTTTTTCTCTAGGCGAAAGTGTGGACTGCAGATGCTGAAGATCAGAGTCAAGAGTATGGTGTTGGAATGTACAGCAGGTCAGGCAGCATCAGAAAAGCAGGAAAATTGACATTTCGGACAAAATTCCTGATGAAGGGCTTTTGCCTGAAATGTCGACTTTCCTTCTTCTCTGATGCTGCCTGGCCTGCTGTGCTTTTCCATCACCACACTCTTGACTCCATTTTCTGTACTCAATCTCAACATTATATTTCTTTAATGCTTTCAATGTAATAAAACATTCTAAGGTGCTTCACAGAAGCATTATAAAACAAAAAATGACGCAGAGCCACAGAAAGATGTATTGGGTAAGATAACCAAAAATGTTGTTAAAAGTGTAGCTTTGAAGGTGTGTCTTGAAGGAGGAAAGGAAGTTAAGGTGGTAGAGAAATGTAGAAAGAGAATTCCAGAACCTAAGACCTACACAGCTGAAAGGGCAACCAACAATGATGGCTTAAAATTGGGTTACACACAAGACCAGAATTAGATGAGTTAGACGATCTTGGAAAGTTTGGTGGCTGGAAGAGATTCCAGCAATGGAGAAAGGAATTTGAAAACAAGAATCAACATTTAGTTTTGAATGGAAGGCAATGCTAGTCAGCTACTGTGGGATGCTTGGTGAACACATTTGGTGAAAATGACAATAGGCAGCAGAGCTTTAGATGGCCTCAAGTCTAAGGATGGTAAAATGTGGGAGGCCAGCCAAAAATGGATTGGAATAGCTTAGAGCTAACAAAGGCATGAATGAAGGTGTCAACAGCAATTGATACGTGACTGGACAAAAACGGGTAATATTACAGCGGTAGAGAAAGACATCCTCATAATGGCTTGGAGATATGGTCAAGAAGTTTAGTTCTGTCAAGACACCAGGATTGCAAACTGTCTGCTTAACTTTCACATAGTATGCAGGGAGAAAGAAGAAGTCTGTAGCGGGGGTAAGAATTTGGAATGGGGACATTATTTAATTAGCAGAAATTTATGCTCATCTTTTACTGGATGTTAAATAAGCAGTCTAATAATTTTGCCAAATAGAGAATTCAAGGAAGATGGGGAAAGAGTTGTTTTGACAGCAGGATTTCCTGCCCTGCTACTCAGTTGTGCAGATCACATCCAGACTGATGCTTTCTGCATTGTTCATATAATGATCTGAGGTACATTAATTGATTGGAGGCAGGACTTTTGTGCCTTATGTGGGAAGAAATCCCCACTTAGCTGCTAGCCAATCAGATTGACTGGCAGCTCTGCCATCCTAACAGTAACACTGGGTGGAGTGGCCCCTTCTGGGACTGCAAGTTGTCCCACCAGTCTAAGTTTGTGCTGTCTATTCCCACAGGAATAGATGGGTGAGAGTCTCGTAGCAGTAAAAGATTGGAGACCCAGGAGGAGGGGTAGTAGAGGTCTTGGTTAGGAGAAATTTCTCCAGACAAGTTGCCACTGAATTCTGCAGCCTCCTACATGAAGTCATGTTGCTTCTGGGCCTGAGTGGGCATGTTTGGCCTTTGAATGTTATGAAGAAGTATAATTTAAACAATGAATTTATAATATCATTGATTTAGATGTGTGTAACTTGCCATGTGGACAACAGCCTTTGGTTTGCTCGCTTCCTCTGAAAACCTCTTATCAAAGTTTTAGTTGAAAATCCACTGGAAGGCCTGATCACCACAAATAGAGGATTCTTAAAGGCAATGTCTGAATCTACACACAATCTCCAAAAAAGAGATTTCAACCAGCCATAACTGATCCAGAAAAAACACCATTGCCATTAGCTTGGGTGAAAGTTACTATGGCTACAGACTTGGATTTGGTCCTTCTGCAAATATGATTTTTTTTTTAGCTTGACTGACTTGTTTCTGATGCTGTGCTAAAGATAGGCTGTTTCCTGTCTTTTTAAACTCACATTGTGTCGTAGCCAGTAGAGAAGTGGAGACAAGGAAATTAATTAGTTCATCCTTCCTAACTGGTGATCATAACAGTGAAAGTCAACATTTCAGAATGCTAGCGTGAATATTTCTCAAATTCCTTAATCTACTATTCATCAAGTCACTGGCCCTGGCAAAGACATTCTCGATCAGTGAATGACTTTCCTGATGAAACCTCCGAAATTAGAATGAAAAGACTCTGATATACGCTGCAGTGGCTAGCTTCTTTCTTTCTAGTCACAGACTATACATGTATTACCATTAG
The DNA here is from genome assembly GCF_004010195.1 of Chiloscyllium plagiosum. Classification (NCBI taxonomy): domain Eukaryota; kingdom Metazoa; phylum Chordata; class Chondrichthyes; order Orectolobiformes; family Hemiscylliidae; genus Chiloscyllium; species Chiloscyllium plagiosum. Next base: position 33,567,421 of record NC_057718.1, on the reverse strand, counting down.
AACATCGGGAAACCAGCCAGAAGTATTTGTAAACAGGAAAGGGTTTCATTTCTTTAAGCAGCTACTTAGTCATCATCAATATAGAGTAATGCACATCTGGGCCAAGTTTCCAGGCAACTGTCATGGTTCTCTCATTCTGCTCTAATAAACCATCTTTACTCAACATGACACAAAATATGAGAGATTTTGTCAAGGGATCAAATGCCACCCTCCACGAATTGCATATGACAAGCCTCCATCATCCTCTCTTGTCTGTCAAGATGAGGTACAAATTACCATGGGATCACCAAAGTGATCAAGCAGACAATTGAGGCCTTGATCTAAGCATTGAGTTACAACCACCTGTGTGCTGTGTGTGATGCAAGAGTGTGCTGTGTCACAACCACCTGATGAAGGAGCAGCGTTCTGAAAGCTACTGCTTCCAAATAAACCTGTTGGATTATAACTTGGTGTTGTGTGATTTTTAACATTTGTATGCTGGTTTACCAAATGAGCTTTTTTGGGAGGAACTTTAATTCTGTTTTGATAAGATAGCAAGTTCAAGGAGGTGTGAACCAAATACATGTCTGGGTGACAAGTCTAAGCAATGTAATCAAATAGAATCCAAAAATACAACTGGCTCTGATTAAATTTTATTATCTTATATACCAATGGTAATCTAATTTGAAGAAGATAATTAATTATGCACTTTGTTAAACCACTCGGGTCTGAGAGCTTGCCACATAAACTTGTAAATAAATAAATACCTACTTACTCCCGTACATGCTATTGAATATAATTAAAGATAGATATGTGAAGCTACTTCCTCATCTAGCTTTGTCTTATGTTAAAAGATTTTATAGCATATATGTCAAGATTACTGTGGGTTTGATTACTTCTATTCAGTTCTGTTGCACTGAAGTTATCACATCCACAGAAAGTTAATAGTAAGTATTTGATTTTCAGAAGCACCTGCGGATGCAGGAGGCCAAAATAATAGAAGAGAAAGCAGCTAAAATCAAGGATTGGGTGACAATGAAACTTCAGGAGGTACCTTAGTGTTGCTAATGCATGTTTATAAGAGAAAGAAGTTCAACATTTTGAATTAGTTGCAGAATTTGTTTTTTCTTATTTATTTCTCCTACTCTTGGAAATTTTAAGCTGCAAAACAAATCTTAATGCCTTTTAGATGCTTTTGTTTGGAAAAAAGTATTCCAAACTGCTCATTATAAAATATAAAATTATTGTTTAGTCCATTGAACAAAATCCTCCAAAAAAGTTTATATACATACACAATAATTACATGCACTTATGTAATATTTGTATAAACTCATTCAGGTGGCTATTCTATCTATTGTTAGAAGCATACCTAGAATGTAGTTGTATTTACAATCTTAGTTGTTCAGAAGAATGAAGTTAAATTAACACTATGTAATATAATGTTTTGATGAGTGTTTTCAATAGACTATAGGTTCTTATCTTAATTTTCTGTTTTAATGTGGAGTGATATATGTAATTTAATACCACATTTATATCCTCTCTCTGCACATAGCTTGAAACGGAAAATCAGAGTTTTAAACTTACTAACCAGAAACAGGTGGAACACATTCAGATCCTTCAGACCAAATTACAAGGTTAGAGCTAAGATTTTCCAACCTATTCATGATTTACTGAGTAAATTCAGTTATTTACTATGACTACTACCAGTGAATTCTTACAGGGATGATTACTCTACAAATGTGTATCATCTATTTCCCCTCTGTTCTCGACTGAAACAGTTGGGCTGGAACTACAGTGGTCCTCATGCTAAAATTAAGCTTAAATGTATGCCCGTTTTAATGACAGATTTACCTAAGAAGCTCATTTTCCAATTTAGGAATGTGAAAACCAATACAATACAAGTGCAAATGCTATGCCATCAAAATATTGGACTGCTGAGTCTCCCCTCCAAAACTACCTTCCTTTGGTTTTTCTGTTGCATCATGGTGCAGAATATTAATTTTCCCATTGCGAAGGCAATTTCTGCAGTTTAGTCTTTGTGAATGGAGATGAACAAGGGTCCAAAACCATTTTCCTCTGTTTGTTTTCATAATGTCCATTTCCACATAAATAAGTCCTAATATGTACAATAGTGTGACATAATGTCCTTCTCTCACCTATGCTGTGTCAGATCAGATCTATTAGAGTAGAGGAAACTTTTCTTTACAATTTTTAATCCATTGTTTGCAACAGAAATAAAATCAATTTTGCACTGCAGTCAGAAATCATCTAGAGCAATGCTTAGATAACTAGTAATAAAAACAGAAATTTCTGGAAAATCTGAGCAGGTGTGGCAACATCTGAGTAGAGAAATCAGAGTTAATGTTTTGGGTCCTGAGATCCTTCTTCAGAACTAGGAATGTAAGGTTCTCAAAATCAGAAATGTTAACTCTGACTTCTCTCCACAGATGCTGCCAAACCTGCTGAAATTTTCCAGCAATTTTTTTGTTTTTGTTTTTGATTTCCAGTATTTGCAGTTTGTTTGGCTTCTTAAATAACCAGTTTTTGGGTGGCTGCTATCTTTTAGCTCTAACAGGGAATCGAGGACAAAAAACATCATCGGACTTGAGCAAAACATCAGGGGAAGCACAACGGCTCAGCAGCCTAACTTTTGGATATTTTAAAGGAAACCCCAGAAGTCTACAGCAGAATACCCTTGAACCAGAGTCACTGAACATAAAGTTTACAGGTGGGTGTGGAATCAATAAAACTGGTTATGTCAACTGGTAAATCCTGCCACATTCATAAGCTTAAATATATTAAGTAAATATTTCACTTCTGAAGTGAACAGACTTTATTTCTTTCTTCTTTTTAAATGTTTTCCTTCTCAAGACTTTTTTTTTAAAAGACAGTATTGAATTGAGAGGGTGCATTGTTTACATTCTTTCTAGAAATCCAAAAAAAAAGCAACAGGAAGAAACTGAATTAAAATGCAAAGTTAATTTATATTTTGCACTGTTCACCACCATTTATGAAGGCACCAACAAGAGGACAATATTTTTTGTTGTTTTTAGCATTCATCATTTATGTAAAACAAGAAAATTAAGACGTTGCTCTGCATTAATACATAATTCAATGAATCTATAATTCTATCAATAATGAAAGCTGGGAGTTCATGTCAGAAAAGTAATGTGGTTAAATTTGTAGACATTAAATAGCATATTAAAGATGGAGAATGCTATTGATCACTGGTAGAAGAACTTAGATTGCTTATGAAATGAACAGGAAAATGGAAAGTTAAGTTTATTACTGACGATATTATGTGAAAAGCAACAAGAGATATATGAGTAAATGTACGAACAGGAACAAGGATTAGGCAATTCGGCCCTTCCAGTCCGCTCCACCATTTAATATGCTTATGGCTGATCTCATCTTGGCCTCCATTCCACTTTCCTACCCTTTAATACATTACTAATTAAAAATCTGTCTACCTACTCCTTAGGTTTATTTAGTTTCCCAGCATCCACAATACTCAAGGGTATTGAATTCCACAGATTCATGATCCTTTTAAGAGAAATAATTCCTGTTCATCTCTGTTTTAAATCTGACACCACTCAGCCTAAAGGTATGACCTCTCATTCTCTAAATTGTCCCACAACAGGAAATGTTCACTCTGTCATCTTTATCAGTCTCCATTTAGGCCATCAGGCCCTTGGAGCTTGGTTTCTTTAAATCCCATTAGTTTCCTCAGTACTTTTTCCCTCGTGATGGCAATCATTTTAAGTTCCTCCTTTTCTAAAATCTCTGTATTGGGATGGTTTCAGTGGCCTCCACCATGAAAACTGAGGCAAAATATTGATTTAGTGTCTCTGCTATTTCTGTGTTCCCCATTATTAACTCCCCAGTCTCATCCTTGAAGGGACCAACATTCCCTTTAACTAGATTCTTCCCTATTATTTAACCTATAGAAGGTTTTGTTATTTGTTTTTATATTTTGTACTAGTCTTCTTTCATACTTAATCTTTGCTCTTTTTATTGCTTTTGTTTTAGTAACCCTTTGGTCATTAAAAATTTCCAAATCTTCCAGCTTGCTATAGAATATGGAATATGGAATATGGAATGCCTTAGTATTTGCACCTATGTTATCTTTAACTTCCTTGTTAAAAATCACACAACACCAGGTTATAGTCCAACAGGTTTAATTGGAAGCACATTAGCGTTCAGAGTGACGCTCCTTCATCAGGTGATAGTGGAGGGCTCAATCACTATCACCTGATGAAGGAGCATCGCTCCGA
>NC_057718.1:33491967-33562668 GCF_004010195.1 Chiloscyllium plagiosum | reverse complement strand
CCCCAGTCCAACACCGGCATCTCCAAATCTTAACTTCCTTGCTTAGCGATGGATCCTTTTTCCCCGTCTTACAATCTTTCTTCCTCTCTAGAATATGTTTTAGTGGGAAAGATATAAATATCTGTCACTGTTTATCAAGTGCCTTACGTTTTAGTCTTTCTGCCCAGTTCAGTCGGGTCATATCTGTCCTCATGTCTACTTAATTACCAAGCACCAGAATATTAGTGTGCAATTCAATTTTCTTGTCCTTTTAAACTAAATTTGAAATTCCAACTTGCAAATGATCACTCTTCCTTAGAGGATCTTTGACTATAAGATCATTAACTAATGCTACCTCCATTACACAATACTAAATCCAAAATACCTGATCCCTGGTTAATTCCCCAACATTTTGCTCCAAGATACAACCTCTAATACACTGTGTGAACTCTTTCTGTCCCCCAACCCCCCACCCAGTCAACCCTGACCAATTTGATTAAACCAATCTAAATGCCTACTAAAATCACCCATGATTATTGTACCTTTCTTACAAGATCCCAATGTTTCCTGGTTTCTAATGTGGAACTACTGTTAGGGAACTTGTACATTACTCTCACTAAGGATTTATTTCCCTTGGCTATTTCTTGTTTCTGCATTTAAATAAAACATTATTTCTTATGTTCAGTCTTGGTCACCCTATTATAGGAAGAATATTATTAAGCTAGAGAGTGGTCAGAAGAGATTTACCAGGATGCTGCTGCCAATGGAGGACTTCATGTATAAGGAAAGGCAGGATAGACTGAGACTTTTTCACTGGAGCATAGGAGGTTGCGGAGTAACCTTTATAGAGGTTTATAAAGTCATGAAAGGTATAGATAAGGTGAATGGAGATGTCTTTTCCATAGGGTGAGGCATGTTTTTAAGGTGAGAAGAGAAAGATTTAGAGATATGAGAGGCAATTTTTAACAGTGGTTCGCGTCAAGAATGATCATCAAGAGGAAGTGGTGGATACCGGTACTGTTACAACATTTAAAAGACATTTAAATAAGTACATGAAGAAGAAGTGTTTGGAGGAATATGGGCCAAGCACAGGCAGCTGGGATTAGTTTAGTTTGGGATTATGATCGGCACGGACTGGTAGGACCAAAAGGTCTGTTTCCATACTTTGTGACTCAATGTCTCTACCCAACTTGTTTCCACATCTTCATCGCCAAAACCATTTCTAGCTAAAACAGTGATCTCACCATTTACTAACAATGCTCACCATCTCCTTTTTCTTTCTATCTATCCTTCCGAAATGCACACAGTCAGGTTCAATTTTCAGACCAGATCCCCCTATAACCACGTCCCAGTAATCACTCCAAATCAGAACCAGTTGTCTCTATTTGCATTGTTAACTCATTATAGATATTTTTAAATGCTACATTCCTTCAGGTAAGTTTGTCCTATTTTTAATTTTCCCTACTCTTGAATAATCCCTTGGTGCTCTATGACATTGTATGGAGTGCAGTGAATAGAATTAGCACAAGAACACATTTGAAATAAATTTTAAGTTACATTACCTCAATATTGAAAGCATTAAAAAAAAATACGATGTTTGGGAGTGTAGTTTGAGCATTGGAGCATAAATCTCCATGGTTCTGCTGAAATTCTATCACTGGCTAGACCAACAGAGTATTCTGTTCACTTTTTGTCAGCATACTTCAGTTAGGAATTATAGGAACATCTGACCCTCGAATTGACTTCCCCTGATTTTCTGTCCTTCTCTATAGGTCAGCAAAATGACTTCATCAGTACTTTAGAAATTTCGAACTGTTTCATGCATGATTTCGCCAAACCTTCTGTCCAAAACACAACCACACACTATTTTGGTCATATAACCCAATGTACCAAGTGGCTTTAAAAAGATGGGCAAAATTTAATTTGTGCAATTCTCTATTTTTCAGAAAATGAAATGAACAAGAAGCCACAAGTTAATTCTGTTCAAAATACTGGAATAGATCAAAGGGGCTTTGCTCAAAACCATTGTGCACCTGAGCTACAAGATAGAAAAAGACTACAGATTTTAACAAAAGACGACACAACCTTTAAATCTTTAAATGATGGTAGCTCTGATGAAGAAGATGAGAGGAAAAAGCATCTAAAATCCAAATGTTTGTCCAACATCTCTAATCACATTGGGAGTGACACCTATTTGACAGCATCTGGTGACAATAACTCTGCTTTTGATGTTGAGAGTGCAATAATTCAGCAAACTGAACAAGAACAGCCCTTTCAAGCTGCAAATACTGAAACCCTGCAAGTAGTGGATTATTTTCCAAGCATAATAATGAACTCTAAAACAATGATTAAAAGAATGGATCATGATACTTCTGCTGATGAGTTGAACAAGAAATTTGAATCTCAAAGGCTAGATTCTTCATCATCATCCAGTGGAACAAATACTCCAAACCTAATTCTAACATCTCCACTTACACCAAAGTATCTAATCCCTGTAACTACCACTAATGACCAGACCATGCAGTCCTCAATTGGGGCAAATTCATCTTCTAACCTAGCACCTCCAAGATTACGGACTCCTAATGTATTTAGTGTAAGCATGGCCAAATCAAAGAAACATTTTAGCCAACCACAATTAAGTACTGATCATCTGTTTGGTAGAAACCGAAATGCTATTAGTATGGTGAGGCCAATTTGTCATGAAGAGACGGACATCGATATCGATGAAGGTGGAGATGATATTCTGGAGAAAATGGAAACTAGCCTTGATGAGGAAATGTTTTTGTATGATTCATCTGAAGGACAAATTATAGAGGAGAAACCAGAAACCGGAGACACAGCGGGCAAAGTTTCCACCAGCAAGCCACCAACTCCTCCTCTACACAGATTCCCTTCCTGGGTAATATTTATTGCTGTGTTGTAGTGATAATTAAAAGTGCTTCATTTGCAGAAATAAAAATATTGGCAGATATTTTGAAAGGCTAATTTGATATTGCACTGACAGTCCTCACAGTAACAATAATCTTCCTGATCGCAAAGATTTCAACTGACTTGCAATAGGTTGGACCGGTGCTTAGGCAACATGAACATTTTCAAAGATCTGTTCATGTCTTTTTGGCAGTCACCCTACCAAAGCACAAAATTGAAGTAATCTTTATGCTTTGAAGGTGGTGTTCAAATTTATGGTTAATTTTGCTAGAGTAAGCAATGAGGAACTAAGTAAAGCTGATTGGCAAATGAACTGGAAATGACATGAGGAAAAATAATTTACTCACCAGTTTGTGATCTGGAATACATTGCCTGAAAGAGTAGTGGGAGCAGAATCGGTGGGTGTTATTTATTGTAGGTGATTGTGATCTTATGCTATATTTGGCATGCTAGGTTTGCAGTGTTCTTTTTAACATTGCATTATATTGGTGGAGACAATGGTGGAGATGGTGTAGTGTTAATATCAATGGACTAGTAATCTAGAGGCTCAGGCAAATGTTCTGAGAATGTGTTCAAAGCCCCACCAGTATCCAACACTAGTTCGTTCACTTCCCCTCATTCTGTACATGAGTTTAGCATCTAAAATTGTCAAAGCAGTGCTTTGTAGTCCCCACAGGGCAGCTGTGTTACTTCTTCACGTTACTGTGGGAGCTCCACTGCTAAATAGTGGAGAGGCAATGAGCATCAGTTGTGAGGTAGAAAGTTTACCTCCTCATCATCAATTAACCTTCCTCTCCCTTTGAAAAGCTCAATTTAAACTAGGGCAACTTGTACTCATACAAATAGAAGTCATGATCGCTATGAGAATTTGAACTCTGCTTGGGAGAGTTGAATGTTGTTTGGCAGGTTCCCTTAACCTCTTAATCAATGCTAGCAAGATGAACTTTCAGAATCTCTAACATTGTGTTACATCAGCATTCATTAGTCACGGTTACTGGCAACACTTTCAAGATAAAATGACACAATCTGTTGAAGTATGTTGAATTATTGTCAGACAAATTGTACTATCATTTTGTACTAGAATGCTACTCTAAATCAGATGTCACGGTATCTTTTATTGCGAAGAATGCATGTTAGATAAAATGGAAAACACATTTCAATAAAATACAAAAATGTGATGAATTCCTTTATCTACTGCAAATTCCAAAATCATATTAAAAGTAATATTTGATTTGACAACACTAACACAAATAATAAATGCACAATGTGGAAGATAATTAAGTTATTGATGGGGAAGACTCTACATGCAGTCATTAATTTGTGCTTATGTTTCTCTTAACTGAGATATTAGTAAACCTTGAGAGGTACTTGTTTTGGAAGGGAAGTAAAATTAACTAAGAACCTTGCTAATATACATTAATAGGGTAGAACGCAAAATCCAACCTACCCATGACACACCCACTAAAGTTCAATTAGCCTGCTGACCACTACATATCTCACCTTACTTCCGAAGAATGACTATATAAATGAAGAATTAGAAGATTGTAGATGCTTCTGTTCTTTCATCCCAGTAAGTGTACATGTTATCACTAGAGAATGAAAACAAATTGAAGGAAAGTAATGGTCATTTCGCCTGCACCTTGTTCTGGAAACCAAATTCTCCTTGTATTTAGGGACTGACATTAAAGGTTTTTGGCTGATTTATAGCTCCAGAAATCTCTCAATACAGATATATTAAGAGCTGTTACTTTATCTTCTGCACCCAGGAAAACAGAATTTATGCAGTGGCCAAGTCAGGTATGAGGATGTCAGAGACTGTTTGTACGGACCCAAGTAACAAATGTGAGTTTTCTTATTTATGAGAGAGAGAGATGCTTACTGTTTAATGGACAAACCCATTCTGTATTCTTAAGGTCTAACCTATTGGTTTTGTTTCCATTGCTTTCCTTCCTTGACTTCTGTCTCTGCCTTTCTGGATATAGGCTATCAAACATATTCACTGGCTCAATATTGTCTTGTCTACATATTCTCATGCTCTGATTCCTGTAAAGACTGTATTCTTTAATCTAGTTCAGGTGATGCCACCTTCCACACTAGTGTTCTATTATGTTATTCTTTCTGTACAACTGAGAATTCCCTCCCACCATGGTTGTCAGCAAGGCCCTCCAGTGGAGCCTGTTTGAATTTCTATACTTGTGCTCTCAGCACCTTTCCTTTTAACATGATGGTGGGGCTCCCCTTTGTCCTCACCCTCCATTCCACCAACCTCAATGTTTTGTTGATCATCTTCTACTATTTCCATCATCTCCAGCATGATGCCTCCAAACACAGCTACTCCCCAAAAAGTCAGAGAGATATACAGCATGGAAACAGACCCTCCGGTCCAACTCGTCCATGCTGACCAGATATACTAAATAAATCTAGTCCCATTTGCCAGCACTTACCCATATCCCTTTAAACCCTTCCTAATCACATACCCATCTAGATGCCTTTCAGTGTTGTAATTGTACCAGCCTCCACCAATTCCTCTGGCAGCTCACTCCATACATGTATGACCCTCTACGTGAAAATGTTGCTCCTTCGGCCCCTTTTAAAGCTTTCCTCTCTCACCTTAAGCTTATGCCCTCTGGTTTTGGACATTTCCCCACCCTGGGGAAAAGGCCTTGTTTATTTACCGTATCCATGCCCCTCCTGGTTTTATAAACCTCCATAATGTCACCTCTCAGCCTCTCCCTGCAGCTCAACCCCTTCAACCCTGGCAACATCTTTGTAAATCTTTTCTGAACCCTTTCAAGTTTCACAACATCCTTCCTAAAGCAAGGAGACCAGAATTGAATGCAGATTTCCAAAACTGACCTAAACAATGTCCTGTGCAGCCAAACCATGACCTCCCAACTCCTCTACTCAATGCACTGACCAATAAAGGAAAGCATATCAAATGCCACCTTCACGATCCTATCTATCTGCGACTCCACTTTCAAGGAACAATGAACCTCCACTCCAAGATCTCTTTGTTCAGTGACACACCCCTTGGCACTGGAAGGGACTATTCTTTTAGCATTACACTAGTCCACTCCTCAGACACCTCCCTGCACCCTCCTCACTTTCCTGTGGCACCTATCCATACAAGTACAGGAAATATGCCTGTCCTTTTTTATCTCTTCGCAAACAATTCATCCAAGTGAAACAGCAATATGTATGTTCTCCTTTCAGTTTAGTATTGTGTATTTGCTCTTCATGATGTGGTCTTCTGAGCAAGACCAAATGCAGGCTGGGTGACCATTTTGGGGAATACGTCCATTTAGCCTGCCAGTCATTTTAATTCACACCCACACTGACATTTCCATCCTTGTCTTGTTATAGTGGTTCCGTTGAAACTCAACACAAATATTTGAACAGCATTTTATCTATCAACTGAGTACTTTACAGCTTTCTGGAATCAATATTAAGTTCAAACAATTTCAATGTAAACTCTGCCTTCATTTTGTTTTGCTTTTCATTTTGAGTTTTCTATCTTGCAAGTCTTATTGTCTTTTATTTTCTATCAGTTGGGAGCTATTCAGGACTTTTTCCTTCACACTTCCCGCAGATATATTTCTTAATGTTTTTGTGATCTAATACCACTCTCTTTGGCTTTGTCCCATGAAACCTTTTGATTTTTAATCTCTCCTGCTGTCCTCCCAATCATAGACCTTCCTTTTTGTTCACCTCCCCACCTTCCTCTCTGTCACATGCTCAAAGCTTGTCACATCTCTAATTTTTTTTAGTTTAGATCAGAGTGGTGCTGGAAAAGCACAGCAGGTCAGGCAGCATCCGAGGAGCAGGAAAAGTTTCCAGCATCTGCAGTCCTCACTTTTGCCTACATCTCTAATTTTTTCCACCTCTGATGGAAGGTCACATAACTGAGATATTACATTTGTCTGTTGTTCCACAGAAAGCAGACCTTCTGAGATTTTGTGGGATTTGCTATGATTATTGTTTTTATTCCATTATGTGTAGATTTCTACATTTTTTTTCTCTTGGGATTCTAAAATTAGTCTTGATTTTTTAAGGCATTAGTACAACAACAACATCTTGTTCCATTGTGTTTAAACACTATATCTCATGGCATTGCCACCAGAGTATTATAACGTAAAACATTGCTTTGAGCCACATAAGAAGTTAGGAGGAGACGTAATCAAATGCTTGATTAGAGGTAGTTTTCAAGGAGGGAAATGAAGTAGAAAGAGTTAATTTTTGTCTGTAAAGACCATTGAAAGGAAATCTGAAATTCCCATAAATAGCTGAAAGCATGATACAAAAGGATTTATGTTTTAACATGTTTACTGTAACAGACAGATTATCAGCACTATTTACTAAACAGTTTTTGGAGGCAACTTTTACTTCAAAACTACAAAACAGAACTTCTTACACAAGCAAAAATAACCTCTAAACCAGGATATGTCTCTCTGTCCTTTTTAAGTAGGCATTCAACTCTCCCGGATTATACAGTTATTTTCATTTCTCAGTGTGGTAACTTGCTCTCTCAGAACAGTTCTTCGCACTAAGGGTTAAATGAGATCCTTACACAAGCTAGCTGAACGATTCCTCTCAAATTTGGTGTTTCCAAACAAAGCATGAACTTCCACTTTACACTTCGAATATGCATGTAAAATTAATTTGGACAAGATAACTATAAGAGAGACCTTCAAAGGCAGAACATTTTAATTTTTAGTTACTGATCTTGTTCTTTTACTGAGATCATCTCGATCAATATGGATCAGGAATTATATCAATCATCTTCCTGTTTTTTACAGACTGATTCAGCCTCTTCCTATAAGCTCAACTGGTATAATAAAACATTATCTGTCCTATTTTTTGTTAAAAAATGTCTGATGTCTTATTTGCTGTTTAGAGCTTTTAATATAGAATATTAAAACGAAATAAGCCTCCATCATCTGTGCATACATATTCTTTATTTCCTAGGCACTAGCTTCATGTCTTCAAATTCAACATCAGAATCTTACACCAGCTTGATTTATAAGAGTGTGACCTCTCCAGTTTACACTATTTTGAAAGGGGTGAGTGTCCACCTTAAAGCCATGATTTCTCTAAGTAATTTAGACTAAAGGAGTTGAGTGCAACCATTTGCAACTATATCTTTATTACTCCTCACACGTTTTAGCTAAAGTTTTTGATGATGCATTTTTGCCTGATTTTTAAATTCCTTTATTATCCTAGTTTAGTGTTTGGGTAGGTAAACCTTTACCGTGAAGTATGTGCACAATCAAGGATGATTGTGAGGATGCTTACAAATGACATGTCATTATGAAAACAATCTTTAAAGCTGTAACTATTAGGTGAAATCATTGATGGAAGAATCACAAATTTGAAATTCTGCTAGAAATCTTTTTTTGCCAAAGGATTACCTCAAGTCCATTGCACCATCTTTGATAAAAACCTATTTCTGCATGAAAGTTGTTCCCATGGACTTTGTGTTTCAGTGAGTGAAGTATGTCATTTCTATTTTGTTTCCCAAAAACTGATATTGTTATTATTCATATTTGTCTTTTTTTTTCTTAGCTACGATTATGGCCCATTCTGCCCCAGCACCAGAGCTGAGAGCCTCCAATATGTTGAATATTATTGAGTGAAAAAAAAATTATCCTACAATCTAGCCTTAATTCACCTTTTCTCAAGTTTTGCTTTACTATTCCTTATTATTGGCCTTCACTGACCTTAATATATTGCTCCTAATTTGATTCAAAAATACTATTTAATATCTTGCCTCCTTACATGTTGCCTCCTCCTGCTGCCACCCTCATTTCTCATAATAGTAATGGCATTTATTCAAAAAGAGAGGGAGGCGGAAAGTAGAAAACTGTAGACTAGTTAGTTTAACATCTTTCATTGGGAAATTGTTAGAATCAGTTATTAAGGAAGTAATAGCAGGTCATTTAGAAAGTTAAAACTCAATCCATCAGAGTCATCAAGGTTTTATGCAGAGTAAATCACGTTTGACTACTTTACGAGAGTTCTTTGAGGATGTAATGAGAAACATTGAATTCTGTAGATGTAGTGTAGCTGGACTTCCAGAAGGCATTTGATAAGGTGCCGCACAAAATGTTAATACACACGGTAAGGTCCCATAGGATTATCGGTAATGTATTCAACTTGGATAGATGAATGGCTAATTAACAGAAAGTAGACAGTCAGGATAAATTGATCTTTTTTTGTTTGGCAGGATGTAACTAGTAGTTCATCACAGGGTTTGATTATCAGGTCCTAACTGTTTACAATCTGTTAAAGGCTTGGTTAACCAAATGTACAGACAACACTAAAGAAGGTGGGAAAGTAAGTTGCAATGGCAAATAAGAAATTTAAAAGTGGATATGGTTGGTTAGGTGAATGAGTCAAAATTTGGCAGATGGAATTTAACATGAATAAGTGTGAGGTTACCCATTTTAGTCAAAAGGTTGGAAAAGCAACTTATTATCTAAATGGACAAAGACCTCGGAGCACTTCAGTGCATGGGGGATCTGACTGTCCTTGTGTGGAAATTGCAGAAACGTATTCTGTAGGTATAGCAGGCAATAAGGAAAGCAAATTGATTTTTGGCATTTGTTGCTGAAGGAATAGAGTTTAAAAGTAGGAAAGTGTTGTAGCAACTGTACAAAGCATTAGTGAGTCAATTCAGAGGAGGTTCACTTGATTGATTCAAGGATTTGTTTTATAAAGAGAGTTTGAGCAATTTCGGCCCATACTCTCTAGAATTTAGAAGAATGAAATGAGATGTAACTGAGTTATACAGGATGCTAAAGGAGATTGACAAAGTAGGCATAGAGAAGATGTTTCCTCCTGTGGAGCAATCTAGAATGAGAGGTCATAGTCTTTGAATACGAGGTAGCAGATTTGAAACAAAGATAAGGAGAAATTCTTCTCTCATAGGATTGTAAATCTGTGTAATTCACTGGCACAGATGTGGTGGATGCAGGGGCATTGAGTAAGTTTAACGAGGGGACAGACAATTTTTTAATTAGTAATGGATTAAAGAGTTATGGGGAGTGGGCAGGAAAGTGGAATTGAGGCTGAGATGAGATCAACCATGATCATATTGAATGGTGAAGCAGACTCAAGAGGCTAAATTTCCCACATTGACGCCTATTTTTTACATTCTGGTCATAATTTGTTGAAGAAACATGTTCACATTGGAAAGGCTGAATTGCAGAGTAATTTAGATGAAAATTACATAGAATTTGTATATAGACCAAGTGGATTTAAAAAACATGTGACAGTCATGTCATAACAAAAACAAGACACTTTAGTTCACCAGGTAACAAGGAAGTAGTAATCGAGATATGAAAGAATAAATATGAAATTCAAATTGTTTTAAAATTATAAATCAGTACACTGTTTGTATAGTACAGATGCTGGAATATATAAAGATATTAATATTTAAGTTATTAATTAAGGACACAAACTATTGAAAGAAAATTACATCATCACTTTTTTCCATCCCTTACCTTACAGGGATGAAGTAAGCTGAACCTCTGAGTTGTCTCAATCATTCTGTATGTGTTTTGAAACCAGTTTTGAAATTGAACAGATTGCATAAGGGATTTTCAAAACTCAGTACAAATATTAACTCTTCACATTTGTAGAATTTCAAGCACCAGCATAAAGTCAGCTAGATAACTCTCTGAAAGGTACCTGCCCATAAGAAATTTGTGCAGCAGAACACCAAAGCCAACCTAGAGAAATCTACAGAGAACGTTTGACATCTGAAGATGACAACTAAATTTGAAAGTGATTTGCTGTAAATTTAAGAGGAAATTTCTCAGACTAGTATTGTCGAGTTGGAAGTAAAAAATAGGTTTAAGAGAAAGGGGTTGTGAATAGTTGTTGTTTAATATTCTCTTTTGGACGTGAAGAATAAAATTGTTAATTTTTTTTCTTTAAATATTGAAATCTGGGTTAGTTCTTTGCTTCTCAAAATGTAACCGACTGGAGCGTGAGGTGAGCTTTTCTGTGTATTGGGTTAATGTTAGCAGAGGGGTTTACCCCGTGTCGTAACTAGCCACTCTCCCCTACATCAAAGACATCTCGGAAATGGCTACCAGACTACTCGTACATCATGGTAGCCCACAACCCACCAACACACTCAAACAGCAGCTAATGAATTTGACCCTATACAAACCACAAACAAAACTAATAGCATTTACAAAATACCTTGCAAGAACTGTAACAAACACTACATTGGACAAACAGGCAGAAAACTAGCACCTGGATACAAGATCATCAACTAGCCACAAAAAGACTTGACGCACACTCGCTAGTATTTTACATACAGATGAGGAAGGACACCACTTCAACTGGGAACCCATCCATCCTAGGGCAAGCCAAACAAAAACAGAGAATTCCTAGAAGCATGGCATTCCAACTGGAAGTCTATCAACAAACACACTGATTTGGATCCAATTTACCATCCCCTGAGAAAAAGAACAGGAAATGACATCACTGGCACAAGGAAACCTAAACACATAAATAGAAAGCGGCCATGCCACCTGCGCTTCATCAGGAGGCTCACTGATGATGTTACCTAGTATGGTGATGAAACATCTGAAAATGAACCTTCCAGCTCAGCAAGCAAACCTACATCCAGAATATCTGGATGGGTATATGAATAGAAAGAATTTAAAGGGGTACGGACCAAATGCTGACAAATGAGACTAGATTAATTTAGGATATCTAATTGGATTGAACGAGTTGGATCAAAAGGTCTGTTTCCTTATTGTCCAGCTCCATGACTCTACATGTTAAGTACCAACATTGCAAACACCCTAGGTACTTCTCAAATGCACTTCTAGCTACTTTTGCTCTTGCCATGATATGTGTATATTGATCTTTCTACCACTGTGCATTTGCTGATTCTTCTGTAAATCCACGCTTACTTTGTCAGACTCAACTTTCAACAGTCATTTAGTTACAACATCAGTGAATCAGTTCTGGCATTTACAAATAACATTGCATTATTTTTCAATATCTAAGAGAACCAGAAATCCCTCTAGATTTTTATGTTCAAGTCCATAACTCTCTACACACCAAATTCCTAAAATAATTTCCTTGGGCATTTTCTGATGCGTGCAGATGGTAAACAAGATATCTGACTTCCACTGTTGGCTGCAAGGTATCACTAAGTTCTAGGTTTGAGTAAATGATCCCCTTTAAAGATTGCTGGGTTGTATTGCCTTTGTTTATGTCTGTAGTAACATTTAAAATATTAAACTTATGGTCTGTAATTTAATCCAGTCATAAACCTTTCCCTTTCCCTTAGAAATATCTCCAAAAACATCTGATCAGAAGAAGTATTTCACCCACTAACTCAAATATATCCCATTGATATGGATGTTTTTTGATCAATGATTGGCATTTTCTTCCATTGTTAACTGACTCTGTAATAGATTCATAGATGTATATTAAGTTGCTAATCTATTATCCCAAGAAGGGAGAAGTTCTGTTCCATGTATTCTAACATAATACACAATGAAATAGAAAGCTAACTTGCAGATCTTGCTTAATCTTTAAGAAAGCAGCTCAGATTAGTACAAGCCCTTTCTCAGATGAGCTTTCCGAAACTGAAGAAAGTGACAGCTCGAGAGGAAGTTCCAGGACTTCATTGACAGGATCAGACTCTCGCAAAGGCAGTAGTCCAAGCAGTCCACGGGCCATGAAACGAGGTGAGATTCCCTTTGGATTTGTATAATGCAACACAGATAAATGAGAAAATGGGAATCTGTGTAAGCAAATGATAAAATAAGACATTAATAAGAGTTTCCAAGATTAATTAATTTCTTCACTGTTAATTAATTAATTGCTAACCTATGTTCTGATGTTAATACCCTTTAAGCGGGTTAGTAATAAAATATTTATTATAGCATTGTCTCCACGTGCTCCATTTTTACATAGTATCACATGACTTATTTCAAATAAGCACCATGAAATAGAAACAATGACAACTTAATGCAATGAAATACAAGGGAACAAGAGAATAACTTACGAGTATCAGGAATTATGTTATCCTGGCCCATTCTCTTGGGGTTTCTATCCTGTTTTCCATTATGATGACTGCAACACATGCCTTGCTATGTTCCCAAGCCTATCTGGCTTGTCTAGTACAAATCCAAAACTATTCTCCTGTCAAATTCTACAGTAGAGGAACATTGCTGAAACTAGATATTTCCTATGCTGTTGGGCCCATATAAATAGTGCTGGATGTCATTAGTTCACACTCAATATCTGAAACTTGGAGAAAAGCTAGTGATAGACCATCACAGAGAATCTTCACAACATTTATACCAGCCAAATCAGGAACACTACCAATACCCATGTAGCAATGTGGGGACAACAGGATATGTTGCTGGATATTGCAGGAGAACAGAGCTGTTTATCTGCAAATGAGTGTATCTAAATGGCAGTGTCAAAATATAAGTAAATAAAATTAAATCCCAGGTCTGGTAGTACTGAGGAGACAGAGAGGCTAGAGATAGATTTAGACCAGTTAGCAGAGTGGGCAAAGAAACGGCAGATGAAATGCAATGTGGGAAAGTGTGATGCCATGCATTTTGGCCGGAGGAATAGAAGCATGGACTATTTTCTAAATGGGAGAAAATTCAGAAATCTGAAGTGCAAAGGAGCTTGGGAGTTCTAGTCCAGGATTCTCTTAAGGTGAACTTGCAGGTTGAGTCGGTAGTTGGGAAGGTAAATGCAATGTTGGCATTTATTTGAGATGACGAGAATTTAAATGCAGGGATGTACTTCTGAGACTTTATAAAGCTTTGGTTAGACCACATCTAGAGTATTGTGAGCAATTTTGGGCCCCATACCTCAGGAAGGATGTACTGGCCCTGGAGCATGTTCAAAGGAGGTTCACAAGAATGGTCCCAGGAATGAAAAACTTAACATATGAGGAATGTTTGAGGACTCTGGGTTTATATTCAAAGTAATTTAGAAGGATGAGGGGGGAATCTAACTGAAACATATGGAATACTGAATGGTCTGGACAGAGTAGATATTAGAAAGATGGTTCCATTGATAGGAGAGACTAAGATCTGAGAGCACAGCCTTAAAGGGAAGACCCTTTAGAATGGAGATAAGGTGAATCTTCTTCAGTTAGAGAGTGATTGCCACAGAAGGCTGTGGAGGCCAAGTCATTGAGTACATTTAAGACAAAGCTAGTTAGGCTCCTGATTGTCAAGGGGATCAAGAGTTACAGGGAGAAAGCAGGAGAATGGAATTGAGAAACTTATTAGCCATGATTGAATGGCAGAGATGGGCTGAATGGCCTAATTTCTGCTCCTATCTCTTATGGTCTTATGGATCTGGGGAATGTGAACAGTTCATTGCATCAAGATATTCAATATGTCAAGAGTTCAATATAAACAGATGCTATTTAATAACCTTTGGAATGTCGGAGATGGTAAGTTAGAAATACTGTTCACTTGTCCAGAAGAAAACTCTGGGACACAAGCACTATGCTTATACACCAATATTATATGAAAGTGAATTGGATAGTCTGCTGATTCTTCAGAATAATCTCCGTATTTAAAGGAATAAGCTTTGAGGATAAATATTTTAAAGTTGAATCACATTAGCTTGAGTGTTGAAAGATTGAGAAGTGATCTAGTCAAGATATTGAAAAAAGATTTGAAAAGGGCAGATACAGATAACTATTTCCTCCGCTGGCAATCCAGAACAAAAGGCACAGTCCTTAAATTAGAATGTGAGCTCTTTAGGGGAAAAATTAGGGAGCACCTCTCAACACAAAAAATCGTTCAAAACTAGATTTCTGAGTAACAAAGCTGTTGATGTTACACCAATTGAAAACCAAAAGATTGAAATCAACAGATGTTTAGTAGGTACGGCACTCAAATATATTAATCAAATTTAGGATGGTGGAGTTGAATAATAGGTTAGAAATGCTGAATCTGATCAGTTGAACAGGATTGTGGAGACAAATAGTATCCTTTGCCCTACATTGTTGTAGAAATCACTAAACAGAGTTCAATTTGAAGTGGGAATGTGGTAATAATGCCTAAGGAAACAACACCATTTATGAAATATATTGTGAGATGCACAGTTGCATTATCTTGTGGATGCACCGAAGACATCCTTCCTATAGAAATTTTAAAAAATAATTTCCTCAACAAATGTCTTTCTTAATTTTGCTTTTTTTTGCAGGGGTATGTTTTAAATTAAAATACTGACGGGATTAAAAATATTTCCAAACGCTCTTAAATATAGTCAATAGTCCTGAATTTGGAGAGCTCTATAATCAGAGAATCATTCTCATTGTGGGAATACAAGGCATATGTATTCTATTGCATATTTTACTCAAGATCAGCATGCAGTGCAACGCAGTGTAAATACAGTTGTGCTTGAATATGTAAAGCAATAAAGTTTGTAGATGTGCAGAGCTCTTGCTAACCCCGTTTTCATAACTTAGACATTATGCACTCTTAACTTGGGCTTAAATTTTGCTGTTGGGTTGGGAGCAGAGAGTGAAGACAGTTTCTGGCTTTGCAAATGGAATTCAGAGAAAGTACTTCAGAAATTTGCAATTTGGTTCCAGAGGATCAAGGTTTTGTGGGAATTGTGACCAACAACCTGTGAAGGAATTCTGGGTTCCAGATGGAGAGGTGGATTTGACAAAAGGCTGACTTCCATGCACCAGCACTAGTGTGAAAAAAAAATACCAAAGGCAACACTCACCCCTAATTCTTCATAGTTCCAATATCTAACCCCACCTCCATGACTTTGTCCTTCTATCCTTCAAGCCAACTCACCAGCATCCACCAGCGGCAATCTTTAGGACCCATGCTGAGATTATAGATCAAATTCTGTGTGTTGATTGACTAATGCACTTTTTCAAAAGCTCTCTCATTGATTTTTCTTTTGAGAAATCACCGTATTTAACTTTCTTTAATCCCTATAAAAAGAAACATTCGTTATTGTACTTTCATCTTAGAATTTTGTAATTAATTATAGCTGTTAATCAACCTGTGAACTGACCAGCACCCAGTGTGAATGTGACAAGTTATGAAATCAGTCATCTAGCATGTTTTCTGAATATTTACCGACAGACTTATGCCCACAGACAGACTGAAAAAAAAGCACTGAATTATTTTTAATAATGCAGATATTGCTTCAAATTCTTAAAGGCAGGTGATTTAAAAGCATTGAAAGCTTGATGGCTCCAACTGACAGCTCCCCTTTACAAATCCAGTGAACTTCAGTTCCAAAGGATTTATCCGCTTTTTACTTGGTCACGTCTACTTTGAACAATCGTAAAAGGAACTTCTCCCAGAGATATCCTGACCGCATAGCCAAAAGAGTACCTCACCTTTCCAAAATGATACTGTACCTCTGCACAGAACTCTGACGAGCTTATATTTTCTCCTACCGGTTATGTTTTTAGAAATCCTGACAGTCAAAATAAAATCTGACAAAACAGCTAAAGTTTAATGTGTGGAGTTATCTCTGGACCACAGATATGCACATTTTAACCCACCAACCCCACCCCCTGACCCACCTTTGCTGCACTCCTGCAAAAATGGCAGGAGCTGGGTTCATGGGAAGGAGTTCCTGATTTTGGCCGCTAGGGCCATTTTATGGATGTGGATTCTCTCTGCCTGTGAAAGAGTAAAGGATTTTATCTTTTCATGTTACAACAAGCCTTCAGATTATTTTATTTTAATTAAGACACAACTAAAAGGGCACTTCCTCTTGGGCAAAGTAAAATAACCCATATTTCCTAAACCTGAAGTAAAACATCGAGGTGTTGCATAGTCTAGGGATGTATCTTAAGTTCCAACAGTTGAGAACAACAAAATTCAATCTCAATGCACGTAAATAAGAGGAATTCATCAGCTCAAACCTTTGAGCCTTGAGGGGGATATTCTATCTTTTCATTTTGTGTGGAAGATTGCTTTCTATAAGTATGGAGTTTGTATGAATATTAATACACATATTCTATGAATATTTTGAGCAGGAGTATCGATGTCTTCTATGACTTCAGAAAGTGATTACGCCATTCCACCAGATGCATACTGTACAGACACAGAATGTTCTGAGCCAGAACAGAAACTTCCAAAAACATGTTCTTCCCATTCCATCGATAGTGGCAAAAATGTAAGTATTTATTCTTGTCAAGTATGAATCCTGCTCACTAGCAGATCAAAATAACATAGCAATCATCATTCAGGGATCAAAAGTTCTGTGGTTGATCCACTAGCTGTGCTTCAGTTATTTATCTTATCACAGACAATCCTTAAACATTGGGAGTATTACACCTAATCCCATTACTCCAGGCTTAGATATAAGGAAATCAATTAGTCCTCAATCTTGATCATTATCCAATGAGCATCATTTAAAGTTTATGTTTTCGATCACTGACCAGGAAAAAGATTTTAAAAATCACACTTCACTAGGTTATAATCCAATGGCATTATTTGAAAACACTAGGTTTCAGAGCACTAATACCTGATGAAGGAACAGCACTCCGAAAGCCAGTGTGTTCAAATAAACCGATTGGACTATAACTTGGTGCCATGTAATTTTTGATCTTGTCCAACCCAGTCCAACACCACCACCTCCACATCATGGTGTCCAGGAACAAAATTAAATTCAGCTTAGGTGGCCAAAGTCAATAGCGTAAACACTATAGAGGTGGGTTTGTTTACGTCAACATCATAAACGATGCATGACTAGAATTACCACAAGTTCCAATGCTTTCTATTCCATCTTTCATTCCCTGTGGTGCAAACTACAAGACTTGGTACTTGCTGGTAGTGAAAAACATTATTATTTGATTCGAGTCCCACTCTATATACTTACTGCTCAAAATGTTAGTTGATTTCAATTAGAAAGTTGTTTTACCATGTATTGTTTATTTAATGTTACCTAATGTAAGAATACATCTTTTCCAAATCACCAGTAAAATGACTGGATTGAAATGCTGAGTTTGAATGTTGTCTGATGTGCTTAAAAATGAGTTCTGTTATTTTCTTCAAATGCATATTTTGAATAGTGTGACCTCTTTCTCTGTCTGAAAGCAGATGTTTGGAGATTATCCATTGGTGCTTCACTTTATAGTTTTGATCTGAATTTTGTTACTACAATTTATGAACTCCTGAAGGTCTTGATTGGAAATTTGACATCCACACAAATATACAAAATTGACCTGTTGAAGATGAGCAGAAATTCTCTTAAAATTGTCATCAACATCTCTGAAGAATATGCTCACTTCAAACTAAATAAATCTTTTTGCAAAGTGCAAGTAGTGATCCCAATTACCATCAATTAGTTTGTAGTTTCTCTTTTTGAGACAGATGCATCAAATGGATAGAAAAATATGTCCAACTAAAATTTGCTTCACTCCATATCCATTTATAATGTGACAAAGTAAAATACAAAACATTTTTCCAATAATGCAAAAATAATGTGCACAATGATCCATTGTACAGGAACTTTTAGAAAAGTCTGGATATTTGTTAAAAATGGGAGGAAAAGTGAAAACATGGAAACGGCGATGGTTTGTCCTTAAAGGTGGTGAATTGCTGTACTACAAATCACCAGTAAGTAAGATAACTACTCTGTTTTAAATTTATAGAGTAACTAGTTTAATGCTAACCAGTAAAAGCATTACAAATAGGAGTCAGCATTAGGCCCTCAAGCCCTGTTCTGCCATTTCATATGATCGTGGCTGATTTTACATACCAATTTCCCTTGCTGTCCTATTCCCATATGTCTTGATGTTGTAAATGAGCAAAATTTAATCTCTGTCTTGAATGTAATCAGCAACATTCCACAGCTCTCTCGAGTGGAAACTTCCAAAGATTTACAATCTTCTGAGTAGCCAGTATGAATGCCATGCATCAAGTGGCCTTCTGATGTGCTGTAAAACCCTGTAAGAAACTTATATGATTTATTGAGATTACCTCTGATTCTTCTAAGTCTCAGAAATGTTTCTACATGTTTTTGATTTATGGCTGAAATAATGGAATATTGTCCCTTATGATATCATTCACTTTACCTGCATTATCTTCAGATTTAAAAATTCTGAATCCAAATTATTCTTTAGCAGTGATGTGCTGAACAATATGCTGGTTAATTTCGTATGAGATTGGGTCAGAATATACCAGTGTTACTTCTATAACCATAAGACCATAATATTTAGGAGCAGAATTCAGCCCATCGAGTCTGCTCCACCATTCAATCATGGCTGATATGTTTCTCAACCCCATTTTTCTGCCTTCTCTCCATAGCCCTTGATCCCCTTACGTATCCAGCATCTATCTATCTCTGGCTTGAATACATTTAATAGCTTGGCCTCCACTGCCTTCTGCAGCAATGAATTCCACAAATTCACCACCGTCTGGTTGCAGAAATTCCGCCTCATCTCTGGTGTAAAGAGTAATCCCTTCACTCTGAGGCAGTGCCGTTGGGTCCTAATCTCTCCTACAAGTGAAAACATCTCCACTCCACTCTATCCAGGCCTCTCAGTATTGTGTAAGTTTCAATGAGACTCCCCCGCCCGCCCCATCCTTTTCATTTCCCACCCATCTGTAGGGTGGCTCATGGTTACCACTACTGCCTCACAGCACCAGGGACCAGGGTTCAAGTCCAGCCTTGAGTGACAGTGTGTGTGTGGAGTTTGTACATTCTCCTCTTATCTGTGTGGGTTTCCTCAGGGTTTGTACATTCCTCCAGTTTCCTCCCACATTCCAAAGATGAGCATATTAGGTAGATTGACTATGCTAAATTGCCCCACAGTATCCATGGATGTGTAGTCTACATGAATTTGCTCTGGGAAATGCAGGGTTACAGGGATAGGGTAGGGATGTGTCTGGTGGGATGCGTTTCAGAGAGTTGGTGCGGACTCGATGGGCTGAATCGCCTGCTTTCACACTGAGGATTCTATGATTCTAAACTCCATTGCGGACAGACCCAGAGTCCTCATTCTCTCCTCCTATGACATGCCCATTGTCCCTCGGATCATTCATATAAACCTCCTCTGCACCCCCCTCCAAGTCTAGCACATCCTTCCCTTTGGGGCTCGAAACTGCTCACAATGTTCCAAATGCAGTCTGACCAGAGCTTTATGCAGCCTCTGTCATACATCCCTGGTCTTGTCTTCTAGTCGTTTCAAAATGAATGCTAACATTGCATTTGCCTTCTTAACTGCCAACTGAACCTGCACGTTAACGTTAAGAGAATCCTGAACTCTGACCCCCAAATCCCTTTGTGCTTCAGATTTCCTTTTCCCATTTAGAAAATAGTCTATGCCTCTATTCTTCAGCCCTTGGCCCATCATGCATACCCAGTCAATAGAAGTTGTGGCAGGAACGACCACACACTACTCTGCTTTAGGCAATTATTAGCTTGCAATAATTGAGTGACTCCATCAGGTCATGTGGATTTTCATGCAGAAAGGATAAGAGTGGGAAACTCAATAAAGCTTTCATCCATTCAGCCTGATCTGCATTTCAATCTAGAAAATATTAATAATCTTCAGACTACCCAGATTAATACCTGAAAATGAGCCTATATTGCATACACTAAAATCTGATTTCTCTTATCTCTAAATTCAGAGTGATGTCATCCGTAAACCACAAGGTCAGATTGAGCTCAATGTCTCAAATCACATTGTCAGGTGTGACGGAAAACAAACAATTCAGGTAGTATTTTTAGTCACGTTTCTCTAATACAGTGCTCCTTTCAAACAACTTTGCAACATTAAGTTATTGAATTTGCAAGTATCCTCTGACAACTACATGCTTGAAGGTGCTTATACTCTATGTATTTCAGGGAAGTGAAAACAATCTATTTTTTAAAGAAACGTTTTTGGAGGTTCCAAGCTTCAATGGTGTGCCCCTAGAATCTCCAGCTTTTATTAATGCAAACCATGCTATATTTGATTTTCAAGTTTAGGTTGATAATAGTTTAGTACTAGTAGAACTTCCCAACATGCTACAAGCCTGCAACAATCTAAAAAGGCACATGTACATAGAACTGTACAGCACAGGAACAATCCCTTTGGCCCATGATATTGTGCTGAACATGACGCCAGATTAAACTAATCCCATTTGCCTACCCTTGGTCCATAACCCTCCATACTTTGCATATTCATGTGTTTATCTAAAAGTCCCTTTGCCCCTATTGTATCTGCCTCCACCACCACCCTGGCAGGGTGTTCCAGACTCCTCCCACTCTGTAAAAAAAAAACTTGTCCCTCACATCTCCTTTGAACTTTCCCTCTCTCACTTTAAATGCATGCCCTCTAGTATTAAACATTTCAACTCTGGGATTCTGACCGTAGACTGTATCTATGTATCTCATAATTTTATAGACTTCTTTTCAAGTCTTCCCTCAGCCTCTGCTACTCCAAAGAAAACAACCTGAATTTTTCTGGCCTCTCCTTACAGCTCATACCCTCTAATCCAGGCAGCATCCTGATAAATCTCTTCTGCACTGTTCTCAAAGCCTCCATATCCTTTCTGTAATGTAGCTACCAGAATTGAATGCAATACTCTAAATGTGGCCTAACCAAAGTCTTATAAAGCTGCAACATGACATCCCTGCTCTTATATGCAATTCCCTGACCAATAAAGGCAAGCATGCCATACGCCTTCTTTACCACCCTATCTACTTGCATGGCCAATGATGTACATTGGAGAATACAGTCTCTCCTAATGACAGAGGTACCAATATTATGTGATGGAGCACTTGAAGATGTGTGTGTAGCTCGTAACAAATTCAATTTTAGAGAATTTTCTCCTCTTTGAACTTGTGCAGCTGGGACTGTTGGATAGTTCATGGAAAGGAAGAAGATGAGATTGATTGATTGCTCAGACAAGTAAAATATCTGTTGTATATTCCATACCTCTGAGGATAGCTGTCCTCAGTGGTATCCTAGAATTTACACTGCTATACCTGTGGCAAGGTTTGGTTATATAGTTCAGCTTGAAGTATTTGACACAACTCTGTAACAGCTTATTATATTAAATCAAAGCTCATTTGACAAAAGGAAATTTATACATAAGTTCATCTGGTAAATTGAAGGTTAGAGATCTCTGCTTAGAGATACAATGGGAAGGTTAAGTGGGAAGGTTACGTAGAAGTGTACAAAGACCCCTTTCCTGTCTGTCATCCCTTTCTTCATTGTTTCCCACCTGCAGCAGGAATATATATGAGGTTTTTCCATGGGTAAACTTAGTCTTCCTCAACTGCTCCAATAGTGGGACAGAAAAGCGCACCACAGTAATTGACAGAAAAGTTTGTGAATAGTGGATAAGCAATAGGAAAATGCAAACTAAGTGAAAAATGTATTTAAAATCTTGCTAAGATTTAGTGAAATATCCTGATGAATTACTG
This sequence comes from Chiloscyllium plagiosum, assembly GCF_004010195.1. Classification (NCBI taxonomy): domain Eukaryota; kingdom Metazoa; phylum Chordata; class Chondrichthyes; order Orectolobiformes; family Hemiscylliidae; genus Chiloscyllium; species Chiloscyllium plagiosum. Next base: position 33,540,351 of record NC_057718.1, on the reverse strand, counting down.
TCTGAATGCAACTCAACGTCTAGTAACCCTGAATTTCCATTTATTTAAGCAAATAGATAGCTCTGTGTTAGACATAGATGAAGACCAGGAAAATAAATAGACAATCATAGTATACAGATTAAACATCTTTTTTTAATTGGCAACTTCCTACCTCATTTATTCTTCTATCAGAAATCTAAGAGAAATGTGGAATGATGGTATTCCCCTTATATTCCTCTCATTATTCCATCATTTGTACCTACACATTGATTATTATAAATGTTTTCTTTTAGTAACTAATGTTATTGTGCCAGTTACAGGAATATTCTATGATGAACTCCTCGAGTAAAAAAAAATGTGACAGAGTGTTTGACTTTTACATACATATATTTAATATTATTTATTGTAACTTTGTATTTTTGGGTTCTTAAAATAGTAACATGGGTATTTTGTGTGTCTGAAGTTAATAGTCAATTCACAATTGTGTAGGCTGTGGTGATTTGTTTTAAAACCGTTTTTGAGGCCTGTCTTCAGAACTAATGAGGTTTTATGTTCATTGCAGGGTTTCATGACCAAACAAGATAAGCAGGCTTCAATTTAGAAGTTAAGGAATACATTTTTAAGTGTAGGAAAACATTCAAAGCTTAGAGAGATAATCTTTATTAGTTTGACTTTTGACCAGTTCTTTGAAGACACTTCTATAGACCAGTTTTCCTGAGAAAGGAAGGATGTAGTGAAACTAGATTTTCTTAAAGTAAAGAATTAGTGATAGCCCCAGACCAGAAGTTGGGATAAAATCCTAAAAAGGTTTCTTGAAACTCAGAGGTATAATAGTTCCAGGAAGAAGCAGTTCTGGTCTATAAGTTAAAATCATAGTTAACTTTGTCAAAGTGCTGAAGACAGGGACTCTGACGCATGTGCTGTAGGAGTGGTGTTTGAAGGTACAAGGTGTAGTTTTGGGTACTGTACAAAAGCTGTTGTTTTTGTTTTCAATTTATAAAGGAGTGTTTTGCAATTGATGGGATTATACTGTGTGTTTAAAAATCTTTAAATTTGTATTATAAATAAATAGTTGTATTGATGGTGCAAAATTTGTAGAATTATGTGCTTATTTTTGACTGAGAAATCATTTTGTTCAAACCAGACCAAACAAAGTGACATCCAGCAAACTAGGTTTCAATCTGGGATCTGACATACCCAATAATTACATCAGCTGGATTCGTCACAATATTTGTTTTAAAACAAGTTGGCTTTTGTATTTAGGAGTAAAACATTCCCCAAAAGAATGGCCATTTTGATTACAACTGTTATTTTTGCATGCTTTTGTAAGTTAGTGTGTTCATTTGACCGTCAGTTCAATCATTTACCCAATTGCAAAGATTCAGTGTCAGTGTAATGACATGTTTATTGTATTTTCTATCCAAGCTCATTACAGAAAAGAAGACATACTACCTGACTGCAGATTCTCCAAATATTCTTGAGGAATGGATTAGGGTTTTGCAGAATGTGTTACGTGTCCAAGCTGCTAGCCCTCTTTTCACACAGCCAGATGTCAAGCCATCAATTGAAGGTTTACTAACCAAGGTACTGTTTCTTTAATTATATATACAATAATTGATGGCCAACTTGAATGACAGGAATGTGCATTCACCAATTTGGAACTGAAATGTATTAATTCGAAGTATGTTGTTTGTGATAAACAGCTTATGTTCTAAACTTTTGATTTGGATAAATATTACCATATTACCTAAATATCTAATTCTCATGTATTTAGGTAGCTGTAAATGTAGACGCACAGGTGACTAACTAATCCAGCATTGATTGAGACAATTCATTTTCAAAACTATGTGTTTCAGTTATGATGAGCTTAAAATATTAATCTAAAGAAATCGATCCTTAAATTACTTACAACAGAACGTTTTGTTACTGCTAAAAATTGTAAAAGGTATTGTTTAGGTATGAAGATATCTCAATTTAGAGGATCTGTTGATGTCTCAAAGACAGCACTTACAAAGGTGTCATACAGTGCTGAGGTTTATTATTCAATAGTTTAAATCATCAATAATTTAAGATAGTGTTGAATGTAAATGTTACAGTAATTAAAGTCACAGAAAACCTAGCTATTGATTTAATTCATAAACAGTAACCTTGTCATATTTATTTTTTGATAAAAAATGTTGTTCTAGGTTGTGGTAATCCTGAGCATTGAAATGTCAAGTGAATGTTGCCAGTTATTTAGTTAAGACCAAAAATATTCAACCTACAGCAGAATAAAAGACATATCAAAAACTTGGCCAAGGCCCAGTTACGGTTTGTTTTGGTGATTTGTTCTGAAATAACAGCCTAGCTGCATATTTTCTCACTTGAATAGTGGCACACCAATCAATTAAAGAAGATGAAAATATAAGTTTAGGAGGAGCTTTTTGTTTTTATTTCTTGCTGTTAATGCAATGCATAGAATCAGATACCAGGCTATTGTGTCTTAAACTGAATCTAACAATTGCCTTGCAGGTAAAGCATGGTTACTCCAAGAGAGTCTGGTGTGCACTTGTTGGAAAAATTCTTTATTATTTCCGTAATCACGAAAATAAGGTAAAACAGCACCTTTAAAGTGATTATGTCTTTTCCAACCTCCATATTTTGTTCACTGATAGACAACCTGCTTACTCTCCAGACTTGAAATCTGTTTTGAAAATGTGTTGCTGGAAAAGCGCAGCAGGTCAGGCAGCATCCAAGGAACAGGAGAATCGACGTTTCGGGCATAAGCCCTTCTTCAGGATTCCTGAAGAAGGGCTTATGCCCGAAACGTCGATTCTCCTGTTCCTTGGATGCTGCCTGACCTGCTGGGCTTTTCCAGCAACACATTTTCAGCTCTGATCTCCAGCATCTGCAGACCTCACTTTCTCCTTGAAATCTGTTTTGCTCAACATACTGAGGACTAAAGATATGACAAACTCTTTGACAGGTTGCATGTGGAAGAGGCTGTTGTAATTTTTATAGTCTTAATCGGCCCAGACAATCTTTTTTTTCATTTCAATTCTTCATCTGCTTTTCCTGAACAGCTGAGGTCATAAATTTGTCATGTGATACAAACTCAGCATCTTCACAACATAACCCAATTTACCTTTTGTCTTATTTATTTCAGTGATTTTTTTTCTTTTTGCTTTTGCTCGTGTCTCCTTTTATTCCTACATCTTTTTTATTTGTTCCCTTGCTCTGTCATTTCCTTTTATGTCTCTTGAGTCTGTTTTGTGTTTTGGCACTTCATTCATCATATGTTTACAGATTCTCTTACAAATCAAAGATGCCCTTTTGACAAGCACTGAAGGCATAGCAACTTCATTTCAAAACTCTCATTAACAGTCCCTGGAACCACTCCATATGAGTAATCTTCCCTAGTCATGCATTCATGGCCATATCTCCTACATTATTTGTTATTGAATTCTGTTTCCTGGAATGTATGCCCTCCAGAATGAAGGTCAATCTTGAAGCCTTACAAAGCTAACTCAAATGCTCTTCCATTCTGTTTTGCTACTACCTGGCCTGCCCTTAAAAGACTCCAATAAGCACACCCCTTTTGCTGTCTTTAGAATTGCACTCTCAAATCCCATTACTTTTCCCCTGAATGTCCATCTCCCAGACCTTGAGCTGGTCTATTACATTGGACTGAATTTGAGGTGGTCTTGAGGGTGAAGGTAAAGTCTGTAAAATCTGCTTGATCAACTGCTGCCAGATTGTCCATTTATAACTTGAATTGAAGTGGAATCTGGGTGGTAAGCCAATCTGTTCCAAGAAGGCAGGTTGGAAGTTAAAGGACTGCCATTTACCTCATTGTCTGCAGTTTTTTTTTTAAGTTTATCTATTGACTGGGTATCCTGAACCTCATGGAACCTATCAGCTTCACTGTAATAAGGACGTAGTGGATTGAGAAGTTAAGTGCCTTCAACCCAACTCCTGGATCCAGGTGCTTGCTTGGGGAAATTTACCCATCCCTTAACCATCACCAGCTTTTTTCCCCCCATTTTGCCATACCTCTGATGCCAACACAATTCCTCCAAATGAAAGGCTATCAGAATAGGCAAGAAGGTGGAGTTGAAGTTAAGACCAGATGAGCAATGATTTTATTCAATAACAGAACTTGTTCAGAAGGCTGAGTGGCCAACTGTTGCTTATAATTATATGTTTGAATGTGTCATCAGCAATTCACTTGCCCCAGATGTGTTTTGTGATTCCATGCACATGTTGCTGGATCTTGACCAACAAATAAACCAAAAGCAATATCTTCCAATGATGTTCCAAAAGTAAGTAGTTTCCTTGGCTAACTGTACTGATCAATATCCATGTTTAGTGTTCAGATTAGAGAAGAATTTGGCTCCTGTGAACTTCCTCCTGTGTTGAAATTTTGAATGGGCATCCTCTTAGGGGGAGGCTTAGAGCAGTTTAATTTAGATAAACTATGATTTTGCTGTCCTTGTTAACTCCACCTATTTGTGATGATCCATATGGCAAATAATACCATTTTTTTCCATGCAATCCAGGTCATATTTAAGTGTTTTTTGGACATGAAACTGCATCTTCTGGGAAGGTTAATCAGTGGAAATGCATCTTCTCTGAATTGCAAGAAAACATTGCTTTTGAAATGTCCTAAGGCATTGGACCTGTCTGCTCACAGCTGTGGTAAATCTTGGACTGTCACAATGTGAACATTCTTGGCCTTTTCTGCTTGTATGGGTACCCCTGTGATCTGGAGGATAGTCGCAATATTGAGAGCTAAACATGCTGGTAGTCCTGACTCTGCTGGTCCATTTCTGTCTGAGGCAAAATGTTTGTGGTTGCTGTGCTGAATTGCCGTAGCTGTGTTGCATTGTTAGTGTTGGTTGAATGGTGAAGTTACAATGATCCCATTACATGTCCTTCAGAATTCAGACTGGTAGGATATTTGTAATAACTCTCATGTCAATCTTCATTTTAGTGTATCTTTGCCAGTTTTATTTGGCTAAGTGAAGTTGATTGAGGCAAAAGATTTTAATGGTGAGCTTTGTGACTTTTTTGTGTCTGTCATGTCTGCAGCTTTTTATTGGGTGACAAAAAGCAATCATTGTTAATGCTTGTCTGTTATTTTGTGTTAATGTAAATTCCGATTTCCTCATGTTTGTGGCATTGAGTTTAATAGAGTGGTTATGATTAGTGAGAATATTGAGAAGTCTTTCAGTTCTGCTTCTGTGAATAAAAATCTCCCAAATGTCAACACAAACACAGAAGTTATTGGTACAATGTAACTGTATCGACTAGTGAAGGAATTAGTGAAGACCAATAGGTAGCCCCTACAAACCAAGAAGTAGCCTTTGAGGAAATCTCAAGTACTTCCCCTGGGGCCTATACCCCTTCAATCTTATTTCACACACACCCTTACTACTAAGAGAGAAGCAGTCTTTCATCCCATCAATTTGCCAGCCCCATGTCTATTCTCTGTATTAAAGGTGGTTTTAAAAATATTTGTAATGCACTGTACTACAGTGCCTTTATTCACAATCTGTTACACATTTTGATTATTTTCAAGTTCCCATTAGGTCAGATAAACTTGGTGGAAGCAAGAGTCGAAGAAGTAGACCGATCGTGTGACTCAGATGAAGACTATGAGACGAGCAGTTGTAGTCTTCTGTCCACACATTACACAATTTCTATATATCCCAAAGAGCAGGGGCCTACCTATCTCCTCATTGGCTCCAAACATGAAAAGGTAAACTTAGAGTTGTTTAATAAGCATACCACCTCTTTTATATTAATCTACGGACACTTAGATTTATAATTAATGTTCTTCAGTATTATACAGTGACTTCATGCAGGACTTGCATTTATGATGTGTGGTTACAACGTTGAGAAGTCCCAAACAGGTTTACAGCCAATTCCCTCTTGTGAATGTAGACATGGAAGCCAATTTATGCACAGCAAGATCCCACAAAGTGATTTGAGAAAACAAAATTCTAAGTATCTGTTTCAGCTGTCGTTTGAGTAATTGTTAGCTGGAAAACCAGGAGAATTGCCCTGCCCTTCATTGAATAGTCTCAGGGAATCTTTTCAACCAAACTCTGAGAGACCAGACAGGACTCCAGTTTATAGTTCCAGCCAAAAATAGTGCAGCACACATTCAGTATTGTAATTAATTACCAGTCGAGTTCCTGTTCCCATCTCTGAAGGGGAACCTGAAGCCAAGACTGACCCACTCCAAGACAATAATGATATTGCTAAGACATAGTTGATACCTCAATAAAATGAACATGGCGAAGGTGATATGTAGTTTGTTTACTCATTAGCAGTGATCATTTTTCCATCAGTTGTTATCAAGTGTTGGAGTATAGTCACAGTAGATCTTTGGTTAAAAATCAGACCAGTTTGAAAATCACAGAATTGGTTATCCAACTGGGGCTTGAATGAAGCACTGGTGTTTTAATATATTTTGTTTTCTTCATAGGATACCTGGTTGTATCAACTAACTATAGCTGCAGGCAGCACCAATGTAAATGTGGGAACTGAATTTGAACAACTCGTTGGCAACCTGTTTAATGCAGACAGTGATACCTGTAAGTAATATTTCAGGCACAGAGGGAGGTTATGTTAACCAAAATAAACAGTTGTGTCTGGAATCAGATGAGGGTTTTAACTCCCTTAAAATTGGATTCCTGGCCTAAACCCATCCACTTCATCTTTAATAAAGGCTGGAAGAGTTGATGGGAAACCAACCATGAAAGTAGTTAATGTGTAAACAAAATATGATAACAAGGCTATGAACCTCATAGTCATTCAACTTTTCATCATTAATTGTTTCGGCTCTGTCTCTGGACCCTCAGGAAATGTGGCAGTTATATTCCTGCAATGACTTGTCAGATTCAGAAGGTGAGTGCATTTAAGTGTACATCCTCACATCCTTCTCCCTGTAAAGACTCCATTCCATTCTACCAGATTCTCCATCTCCACCGTATATGTTCTGTGATGCTGCCTTCCGCAGGAAGACCTCGGAAATGCCCTCGCCCTCACAGTCTTCAAGCATGTCTGACCCTTTTCCTGCACTTCTGCCCTCATCTCTTCTCTTCCTTCCCACACATTGATAGGGTCCCCCAGTTCTCACTTTCCACCCCATCAGCATTCACACCCAAAGGATTATAAGCTGCCATTTCCACCACCTCCAGCAAGATGCCACCACCAGAAACATATTGTGCTCCCCTCCCTTGTCAGCATTCTACAGATCCCTCTGGGACACCTGGTCCATTTCGCTTCTACTCTCTGCATCACCTATATCTTCCCTTGCAATCACAGAAACTGTAACACCTGTCCATTTACTTCCTCCATCCTCACTATGCAAGATCCAGACACACCTTTGAGGTGAAGTAATGATTTACTTGCACTTCATTCAATCTAGTTTACAATGTGGTCTCCTCTACACCAGGGACACGAAACACTGTGACTGATTTGCAGAATGCCTACATTATGACCTCAATAATATCCCTGAGCTTCCAATTGCCTGCAGCTTTAGCACGTGGCAGGAGTATTTCCTGGCCAACATTTCTGTCTTAGGCCTGTTGGAGTGCCCCACTGAAGCTTAATGCAAACTGGAAGAACACCATCTCATTTTCCACTTAGGGACTCTGTAGCATTCAGGACTTAATATTGAGTTCAATAATTTTAGAGTCTGAGCATCTTCTTCCATATACTTTATCCAGCCCTTATTACCACCTGCGTTGCTTTCATCACAGCCACCGTTTTTCACCTACCAATTGTCCCCATTGTCAGCTTTTCTCCTTCCTTGATTATCCATCTCCTTGTCCCCCAACTGTCTTTCTTTCCCTGTGGACTCCATCTGCACCTATCCTCTCACTTCTTCAACTCCCAGCCCACCACCCCTCTCTCCACCATATATAACACCTTTATCTAGCTATTACTAGATATGAACCCCAATCATTGACTCTGTTTTTTTCCACAAATGCTGCCAGACCTGCTGACTTTTTTCAGCAATTTCTATTTTGTCCCACAAGGAACATGATGATAATGACCAGATAATTTTATTTAATTTCCTGTTGAGAAATAAATCATGGGGACAGTGGGGATAACTTACTGTTCCTCTTCAAAATAGTGCCAAGGGTTCTATTAGAATAAGCACTCTGATAAATGGAGCCTTGGTTTAACATCTCATCTGAAAGACAGCACCTCTAACAGTGAAGTACTGCATTAGTACTGCACTGGAGTGTCATGTTGATTTTTTTTTTATGCCCAAGCCCTAGATTGGGACTTGAATCTAATTTAGAAGCAAATATGCCACTATCTGAGCCACAGCTGATGCGGACGAATTAAGCAAGATCCCAATGTCTAGCCTCTGCATCATTCAGTCACATTTATAAAAACTAAATTAGTTTTATTAAACAGTCTTATCTGCAGTCTCAGGGTTGAGTCCTGGCAAGTAATGAAAATTCTTAGGCTTGTATGTTTACTACTTAATTCATCATCTTGATTGTTGTTAACCTGTAGTCAGATGTGGAACTAAATTAACTTAATTTCTCAATTTTAAATGACTGTAGTAATTGTTATGCTTTTCCTAGAGATCCATAAATTTTAAAATGAGATTTTTACTTCTAGTTGATTGCTGAAATTGGCTGGGTGCTGGCAGATGGGATTAGATTGCATTAGGATATCTGGTCGGCATGGACGAGTTGGACCGAAGGGTCTGTTTCTGTGCTGTACACTCAATGACTCTCTCTATCTGACAGCAGTTGTTTAAAAATTCAAATAGCTCTTATCTTTCTCAATCTAAGTCTCTCTTTGATCTATAATAATCAAATCAATGTCAATCCAATTAAATTAATGTCAGACAGAATGGCAAGAAGGTCAAGCCTTCTTGTTGCTGGACTGTTAACCCAGAGAGTCAGGTTCGAATTCTGCAGATGGTGGAATTTGCATTCAATAAATATTTAGAATTAAGAGTCTAATGATGACCATGAATCCATGTCAATTGTCAGAAAACCTCATCTGGTTCACTAATGTCCTTTAGAGAAGGAAACTGCCATCCTTACCTCGTCTGGCCTATGTGTTACTCCAGACCCACAGCAATGTGGTTAAAGCTTAACTGCCATCTGGACAATTAGGGATGGGCAATAAATGCTGACCTGGCCAGCAATGACCTCATCCCATAAATGAATAAATAAAAAGTCTTCTTCATTTACCCTAAACGTAAAGCAACAGTACCAAAATATAATAATCTTATTAAACTCATAAATTTAACACTGTAATGATTCAAACATGAATAATATGACTTTTTATTTAATTTATTAATTTTTACATTCAATTTATTCAATTATTTTACTCTGATTCTGCTCTTTGACAGATTCCCAGTTGTGGTCACACCCTACTCTGTGCTATAGTAAAGATGGAATAGCGTCTCCTCTTACCACACTACCATCTGCAGCTTTACAGACTGAAGCGCTCAAATTGTTTAAGGTAACATTGATTAGTACGCACTACAATTTGTTGCCAAAGTAATGGCAAGACTATAGGCACTTGCTTTACATGTGCTAAAATAACTTCACCTTAAGGTAGTTACATGCTTGAAGGCAAAAAATCCAAGAATTGACATGCATGGATCAGTTAGTAGCTTCACAAAAACGTCATCCCGCTGTCAGATTCATCATTGAAATACATTATTTGTGTCAAGTTGCTGTACTTGTGTAATAGAAACAAACTGAACTCACCACGGAATGTTCATCCACTTCTGTCTAATAACTCTTTTAATAAAATGATAGTAATAATTACTGATTATCAATGTCTCTGGAACTGAAAATTATAATTACAACTGTGGAGTCCATTGCTTTATGCTGAAATTAATGGTGATTTAAAAAACTTTCTCTTTAAAGAAAGATCTAATAAACAGAAGACATGCCGCACATGATTAGATTCACTGCTAGGGCAATCATAGGCCAATGTATTTCACCAGTGTATGGGATGATATATATTGAATATATTTAGTGGATTGGGTTGCAATGTTTTTGCAATATTCACCAGGCTAATATTTTCATGTTGGTTGATGGTAACATAAAATGCAATAGTAATATTTTGAATTTCATTGTGATTTATAGAATCTGATGTTAAAATTTGCATTGTGTTTGGTTATGTACCACTGAACAAATATTAAACTTCTCTTTTGGCATGCTTTCACCCAATTGTCATGAATATATTTTCTGATACAGCACTGGGGAAATATAAATGAACTGATGAATTGGAACTCAATTTTTGCATTGGGAGAGGTATTATGAAAGTACTTACTGTCATAAATGCTACTGAAGACAATATTTTGTTAAATGCAGAAGACATTTGGCCTAATGTTAAAAATCACACAACACTAGGTTATAGTCCAACAGGTTTATTTGGAAGCATTTGCTTTCGAGCGCTGCTCCTTCATCAGGTGGTTGTCAAGTGTAACATAATTGTTGGGATTACATCTGAAGCAAAGAATCATCACTGACCCTGCAAAAACTTGGATATTGAAACTTTGAACATTTATATTAAATTATATTTGTGAGGGCAAAGAGAGGTGGGAGTCCCATTTTCACTATCCTTTTTGTGAAAAAGTATTTCTTGATGGCTTGTTAATAGTTCTTTGAATTATGTGTCCAAAGTGAATAAATCAGTACCATCTATCAATTCTTCGGGTCAATAATTAGATAGTTCTACCAAACTGTGATCCCATGACTATCAAAATATATGTAGCTTTGCTGAAGTGTAAGTTTTTAAACTTCCAATTACTCATGTGACCTCACCCAAAATTCAAAATGGTCCCTCCACATTTCCTCAGAATTCAATAATGTGGTTCGATGTTCTTTGTCTTACAAAATATAGGAAGCAATTTCATACTATGTCAAGGTATATTTTGCCACATCTCACACCAGCTGATCTTGTGGTTCCCAAGATAATTTAGTGCCAATTTGTGGGCAGTTCTTTTGCTGATGACCTGCATCCAACACGAGTTTGATTTCAGACTAACCAGAGACTATAATCTTCAGAAAGAAGAGATTCCTATTTTTTATCACCAATAGCATAAAGTAGTTAACTATCGTCATAAAATGAAATATTTGTTTTATTCTACAGACTTCTCAGTTATTCATCAATGTTACTATTGATGCCCCTGCAATTGATTATCATGTATCACTGGCTCAGAGTGTTTTACAAGTGTGTCTCACACATAAAGAGTTGCAAAATGAAATCTACTGTCAAATAATCAAGCAAACAAGAAAGCGACAAACCCAGAACCAATCTGCATGTATACAGGTATTGTATATGTGAAGAATTTTCAAAATAAAATTTGCATTGTTTGTTAGTAAATAAACAAATGTGCTGCTTAGATGAGAATTCTGAGCTACTCAGAATTGTCAGTTATGATTTATTCCTACATTCAAAGCTCAGTTTCTCATTATATCTGGTTGGTAGTGCTTCACAGAAGTGCACATCTTGTGAAACAAATAAATAATTACGAGAGCAAGGTTGGATTTTTAATGAAAATTAAGAAAAGTGTTTCAGCAAACATCAAAATGTTATATTCCTGTTGTTCCCATACTTAACTGCTATCTTATCTTCCACCATAGTTTGAATATTATTTCCTTTAAATGGAAGGACCTTGAACTTTAAATATTTATCACCTGGTTAATTACTGGGATTTTGGAGACATCCTGAAGTGAAATCTAACAGGAAACTGAAATGACAGGTTGGAAGGATGGTTCAAATGTTTCTAATTGTAAAGATTTCTACTAGGTAGATTAATTGTTGATTTCTACAAATTTTAAAAAATACAATTAATGATGTGAGCAATTTGTGGAGCAATGAAATATTGATATATTCTTTAAGTCATAGAGTCATAGAGATGTACAGCATGGAAACAGACCCTTTGGTCGAACTCGTCCATGCCAACCAGATATCCCAACCTAATCTAGTCCCATTTGCCAGCACCTGGCCATATCTCTCCAAACCCTTCCTATTCATATACTCATCCAGGTGTCTTTTATATGTTGCAATTGTACTAGTCTCCATCACTTCCTCTAGCTCATTCCATACACGCACCACCCTCTGCGTGAAAAAATTGCCCCTTGGGTCCCTTTTATACTAGATTAGATTAGATTCCCAACAGTGTGGAAATAGGCCCTTTGGCCCAAAACGTCCACACCGACCCTCCAAAGAGCAACCCACCCAGACTGATTCCCCTACACCTAACACTATGGACAGTTTAGCATGGCCAATTCACCTAACCTGCACATCTTTGGACTGTGGGAGGAAACCAGAGCACCTGGAGGAAACCCACGCAGACCTGGGGAGAATGTCCAAACTCCACACAGACAGTTGCCCGAGGTGGGAATTGAACTTGGGTCCCTGGTGCTGTGAGGCAGCAGTGCTAACCACTGAGCCACCCGCCCTATCTTTTCCCACTCACCCTAAACCTATGCCCTCTAGTTCTAGACTTCCTCACTCCAGGGAAAAGACCTTGTCTATTTATGTTATCCATGCCCCTCATGATCTTATAAACTTCTATGAGGTCACCCCTCAGCTTTTGATGCTCCATGGAAAACAGACCCAGCCTATTCAGCCTCTCCGTATAGCTCAAATCCTCCAACCCTGGCAACATCCTTGTAAGTCTTTTCTGAACCCTTTCAAGTTTCACAACATCTTTTGGATAAGAAGGAGACCAGAATTGCACGTAATATTCCAAAAGTGGCCTAATCAATGTCCTGTACAGCTGCAACATGACCTCCCAACTCCTATACTCAATATTCTGACCAGTAAAGGAAAGCATACCAAACGCCTTCTTCACTATTCTATCTACCTGTGACTCTACTTTCAAGGAGCTATAAACCTGCACTTCAAGATTTCTTTGTTCAGCAACACTCCCTAGGACCTTACCATTAAGTGTATAAGTCCTCCTAAGATTTGCTTTCCTAAAATGCAGCACCTTGCATTTATCTTAATTAAACTCCATCAACCACTCCTCAGCCCTTTGGCCCATCTGATCAAGATCCCTTTGTAATCTGAGGTAATCTTCTTCAATGTCCACTACATCTCCAGTTTTGGTGTCATCTACAAATTTACTAACTATAGCTCCCACGTTGATATCCAAATCATTTATATAAATGACAAAAAATAGCGGACACAGCACCGATCCTTGTGGCACTCCACTGGTCACAGGTCTCCACTCTGAAAAACAACCCTCCACGACCATCCTCTCTCTTCTACCTTTAAGCTAGATCTGTATCCAAATGGTTAGTTCTCCCTGTATTCCATGAACTCTAATCTTGCTAACCAATCTCCCATGGGGGTGCCTTACTGAAGTCCATATAGATCAAGTCCACCACTCTGCCCTCATCAATTCTCTTCGTTACTTTTTCAAAAAACTCAATCAAGTTCGTGACACATGACTTCCCATGCACAAAGTCATGCTGACTATCCCTAATCAGTCCTTGCCTTTCCAAATACGTGTAAATGCTGTCCCTCAAGATTCCCTCCAACAACTTGCCCACCACTGACATCAGGCTCACTGGTCTATAGTTCCCTGGCTTGTCCTTACCGCCCATCTTAAATAATGGTACCATGTTCGCCAACCTCCAATCTTCTGGCACCTCACCCCTGTGGCTATCGATAATACAAACATCTCAGCAAGGAGCCTAGCAATCATTTCCCTTACTTCCCACAGAGTTCTAGGGTACACCTGATCAGGTCCTGGGAATTTATCCATCTTTCAGCGTTTCAAGACATCCCAGCACCACCACCTCTGTAATGTGGACATTTTTCAAGATGTCACCATCTATTTCTCCACATTCCAGATCTTCCATGTCCTTCTCCACAGTAAAAACTGATGCAAAATACTCGTTTAGTATCTTCCCCCATCTCCTGTGGCTCCACACAAAGGCTGCCTAGCTCATTTTTGAGGGGCCCTATTTGCTCCGTAGTTAACTCTTTTGTCCTTAATGTATTTGTAAAAACCCTTTGGATTCTCCTTAACCCTATTTGCCAAAGCTATCTCATATCCCCTTTTTGCCCTCCTGATTCCCCTCTTAAGTATACTCCTACTGCCTTTATAGTATTCGAAAATTCACTCTATCTCTCCTGTCTATACTTCCTTCTTTTTCTTAACCAAACCATCAAATTCTCTAGTCATCCAGCATTCCCTACACCTCCCAGCCTTTCCTTTCACCCAACAGGAATATACTGTTCTCTGGATTCTCGTTATACCATTTCTGAAGATTCCCATTTTCCAGCCTTTCCTTTACCTGAGAACATCTGCACCCAATCAGCTTTTGAATATTCTTGCCTAATACTGTCAAAATTGACCTTCCTCCAATTTAGAACTTCAACTTTTAGATCTGGTCTATCCTTTACCATCACTATTTTTAAATTAATAGAATTATGGTCGCTGGCCCCAAAGTGCTCCAGACACCTCAGACACCTGCCCTGCCTTATTAGGTCAAGTTCTGCACCTTCTCTAGTAGGTACATCCACATACTGAATCAGAAAACTTTCTTGTACACTTAACAAATTCTTCCCCATCTATAAACACTATGTCAGTCCCGATCTATGTCTGGAAAGTTAAAATCCCTGACCATAATCACTCTATGATTTTTACAGATTACTGAAATCGCCTTACAAATTTGTTTCTCAATTTCCCTCTGACTATTATGGGGTCTATAATACAATCCCAATGAGGTGATCATCCCTTCCTTATTTCTCAGTTCCACCCAATTAACGTCCCTGGATGTATTTCCAGGAATGCCCTCCTCAGTAAAGCTGTGATGCTGTCCCTTATCAAAAATGCCAACCCCTCCTCTCTCGCCTCCCTTTCTTGAGAAATGCACACTAATTCATACATAAAATGCAACTTATTTACTTTAAACAATATAACAGATAGCAAAAGTTTCTATAAATATATGAACCGAGAAAGAGTGGCTAAGGTAAACATTGGCCCTTTACAGGATGAGAAGGGTGATTTAGTAATGGGATATGAGGAAATGGCTGATACATTGAACAGGTATTTTGTGTCGGTCGTCACAGTGGAGGACATGAATAACATGCCAGATACTGACATGGAGACGAAGATAGTTGAGGACCTAGAAACAATCATTGTCGTGAAAGAGGTAGTATGTGACAAGCTAATGGAGCTAAAGGTAGACAAGTCTCCCACCCCTGATGAAATGCATCCCAGGGTACAAAAAGAGATGCCAGGGGAAATGGCAAATTCACTTGTGGAAATTTTCCAAAATTTGCTGGACTCTGGAGCAGTTCTAGCAGATTGGAAAACAGCAAGTGTGACGCCACTGTTTAAAAACACTGGAATTCTATAAAGACATTATGAGCAAGGTGGACATCGGGGACCCAGCGGATGTGGTGTATCTAGGTTTCCAAAAATCATTCGACAAGGTGTCACACAAAAGGCTGCTGCATAAGATAAAGATGCATGGCATTACAGGTAATATATTAGCATGGATAGAGAATTTGTTAACTAACAGGAAGCAAACAGGGGGAATAAATTAGTGTTTTTCTGGTTGGCAATCGGTGACTAGTGGTGTGCCTCAAGGATCAGTGCTAGGAACGCAATTATTCACAATTATACAAAGATGATTTGGAGTTGGGGACCATGTGTAGTGTTTGCAGATGACACATAAGATGAGTGGTAGGGCAAAGTGTGCAGAGGGACATTGTTACTTTAAGTGAGTGGGTCTGGCAGATGTAGTACAATATTCATAAATATGAAGTCATCCATTTTGGTAGTAATAACAGAGAAAAGGACTGACTTGAATGGTAAAAAAAAATTACAGCATGCTGCTGTGCAGAGGGACCTGTGTGCACTTGTGCATGAATCACATAAGTGATTACAAAGGCAAATGTAATTTTGTCCTTCATTGCTAAAGGGGTTGGGTTTTAAAATAGGGAGGTTATGCTGCAACTGTACAGGGTGCTGGTGAGGCCACACCTGGAGTACTGCTTGCAGATTTGGTCTCATTACTTGAGAAAGGATGTACTGGCACTAGAGGGGTACAGAGGAGATTCACTAGGTTGATTCCGGAGTTGAGGGGGTTGGCTTCTGAGGAGAGACTGTGTAGACTGGGATTATTTTCATTGGAATTTAGGAGAATGAGGGGGGATCTTATAGAAACATGTAAAATTATGAAGGGAATATATAAGATAGGAGAGAAGATGTTTCCACTGGCAGGTGAAACTAGGACAAGAGGGCATAGCTTCAAAATTAGGGGGCGCAGATTTAGGACTGAATTGAGACGGAACTTCTTCATGCAAAAGGTTGTGTATCTATGGAATTCCCTGCCCAGTGAAGTAATTAAGGCTTCCTCAGTAATGTTTTTAAAGCTAAGGTAGACACTTTTTTGAAGAGTAAAAGAATTTAGGGTTGTGGAGAGAGGGCAGGTAAGTGAAGCTGAGGCCATGAGAAGATCAGCCATGATCATATTGAATGGCGGAGCGGACTGTAAGGGTGAGATGGCCTACTCCTGTTCCCAGTTATTATGTAATGCACAAAGACTGGGTGGTGCATTGGATTATCATCTTGTTATTTTGTGTCTATAACTTGAGTTCAAATCTAACCAAGGTGATGTATCTAAAGTCTCTACACTATTCTCAGTGATTTAAATCTCAAGAGGATGCTGCTTGATGAGAACACTGAATCAAATTTATTAGCACGAAAGATTAAATGAAAGCAAAGTCAATTGATTCGATCTTAATTTCAATATTTCACTTAACATTAAGTCGCAAATACCAAACAACGGAAGTTCCAAATGTGTAGTAATTTTGTGGAAAAAATGGAACAACTTTACTAAAGACTGAGTGCTTCTGAGGAATTTCATCAGCCAGAGGGTAGTGAATCTATGGAACTCATTGGCACAGAAGGCTGTGGAGGCCAAGTGATTGAGTATATTTAAGACAGAGATAAATATGTTCTTGATTAGTAAGGCGAACAAAGTTTATGGGATGAAGGCTGTAGAATGGGGTTGAGAAACATATCAGCCATGATCAAATGTCAGAGCAAGTTCTAAGGTTGAATGGCTTAATTCTGCTCCAATATTTTCTGGTCTTGTGATCATTTTACCAATTCCATGTCCAGTAGGTCTAATCAGAGAAATGGTTTTAATAGTTTTTAATATTTTTTCCCAAAAATATCTCTTAAAATTAACTTTTATACCTTTTAGGGATTGCAGTTCTTGGCTCTGTGTGTTGGTCTTTTCCTTCCTCAGCATCCTTTCCTTTGGTTGCTCAAACATCACCTGCAGCAAAATGCAGAACCTAGGTATGTAAGAAGTTATAAAATAAAATGGTCAATAATTTCAGTACAAGTAATGGTGGTACGGTAAAAGGCACTTTTATATCAATTGCAATGTGAGACAATGACAGATGCAAGCTTAAATGTACAGATCCAAAAGTTATTGTTTGAGCTGTGCTGCTCCCCTGCTAGCATTATGAAAATGCATTCACACACACAAAATGCTAGAGAACAAAACATAGAACTGCATATGCTGGAAATCTGAAACAAAACCAAATTGCTGGAGAACTTCAGCAGGTCTGGAAGTATCTGTGGAGGGAAAACAGAATTCTGAGGAAGAGTCACTGAACCTGAAAAGTTGACCTTGCATTGACTCCGCGGATGCTGCCAGAAATGCTGGAGAACTACAGGCAAGTCTGGAAGCATCTGTGGAGAGAACACACAGCTCTGAAGAAGAGTCACTGAACCTGAAATGTTGACTCTGCATTCGCTCCAGATATCGCCAGAAATGCTGAAGGAAATCAGCAGAACTGAAAAAAAGACAGACTGGATTTGAAATGTTAATTCTGTTTCTCTCTTCAAAGATACAGACAGACTTTGAGTTTCTTCAGTATTTTCTGTGTTTGTTTCATATTTCCAGCAGCTGCACTGTTATTTTTATGAAAATGTATCTTTGCATCTACATTGAAATGAATTGATTGATGTGAGATTCCTGTATTTGCATATCACATACAAATAAAACTCATCATAAAAATTTGAGCCTAATGCTTTATCAGTCTCAGGCTGTTAATGATGTGCTGTATGAATGACTTGAATCGAACTTGCATGGGAACTGAAAATGAACAATTATAAATGAGGTATCTCATTCCTTCAGGTTTAATTGTCATAGATTTTAAGAATGAAACAGATTGAATTTCAAAAACAACTTTTCATTTCAGTCACTTTTTCAGCAATTTATGAAGTCTAAATGGTGTTTGTCAATTATTGTCTGAATTATCCTGTTCATCCACTCACTGCACCATTACCTTATATCATAGAAATGCCTGTAACGGCAAGAAATTTAAATTGATTTCTGAATATCTTGCTGATTTTTGTTATTGAACTGTACAGTTTCACATTGTAACACAGACAAAATAACAACACCTAACTATATTCAAATTCCAGGACGGAAATAGGAAAGTATGCCATATACTGCCAACGGTCAATGGAGAGAACTCAGAAAAATGGCGATCGTGTATCAAAGCCTTCCAGGATGGAAATCCTATCAATTCTCTTGAGAAATCCTTATCATCATTCCTTACCTTTCAGCATTCCTGTACATTTCATGAATGGCACATACCAAGTAGGCATCTTGCTCACATCAGTTTAAAAAAGTGACTTTTATTGGATGTGAATTGCTGCAAGGCATCCTGATAACATGATAAAGACATGCAATATAATGTAAAGTTATTCTTTATTATTTAACCAGTAGTAAAAGTTATGGTCCTGAATATTGTATTGTAAATTTAATAAAAATTAATTGTTGAGTCTTGAAAATGTGCTTTTCTGCATGGCAATACTGAAGAAACCTTACAGCTGATTATTTCAAATGTTTGGAAGTCAGAAAGTTCTTATCAAAATTGAAACTTGTTGCTCCAATGGAATTCCAGTCAAGCTGAAGGCAATGAATTAGCTAATGGTAACAAAATGAAATGTAACAATGGAACTCCACTGTCCACAAAATGATTGCTTAATGGTTTAGAAAAAATGTGAAAAATGTGATTGATGTTTAAAGCACTGATTATATTTTAATTTGTTTTAATAACTTAGTATGTTAATTATCTTTTCAATTGTATGAGTCTTCCTCCAAACATAAGCAAACTGAGCCATTTTGAAGCTTCATTAACTTTAAAATTTTTGTGTCCGAATATATAGGTTGTGGGATTTGATGCATCAACCACAGTGGAAGAATTTCTTCACACTCTGAATCAAGACATTGGCATGAGGAAACCAGCGCAGTCTGGATTCTTTCTTTTCACAGATGATCCCTCAGGAAATGACCAAGAACACTGTCCTCAAGGAAGCATAAAGGTAAATGTGTGGCATGAAGAAATAATCACACTGACTTACCATTAATTGAAGGACTTAATTTATTGGAGTTATGAATCTGTAGATGCTAAATACGTGCAACTAGGAACTGGAATTATGTAGTAAATTGACAAGGGCATCAGACACTCTTTTTAATAGTGACCCTTCTGTAGTCCTAAATATTGTATTATAAATTAATACATGGTCAGCCTGGAGAAGTCCCTTTTTATTGTCAGCACTTTTTACAGACCTGAAAGGAAAAGCCAATATTTGCACAAGAAGGAATAGGTAATTGAAAGAACAGGAAAAGTAAATATTAAAACCTACTAATTGCTTTCACAAAGAGGCAGTTGATGGGTTTTATAAATGAATAAGAACATTAGAAAAAAGTCATGGATAGCAAAAAGCTATTTGATTTCAACCAGTCAAACTTGGCATCTCTTAACATCATTTGTTCTACCACTTTAACTAGTAATTCATTCAAACATTAACATTACACTCATTCGCTGTAAAGTGCTCCGGGATTCTTGGTTTATATTGAACAGTGCACAACTTTGATATACAAGGTAAGCGTATCATTGCAACTGTTACCTCAGTAACAGATCTGTCAACATATTCACACAGCTGTCAAGATGGGCTTTTGACTAAAGTATCTAAAACTATCACAGCAATCTTTGCATTAAACATTCATGAAACAAAATTATAATATCAAATCTACTGCAGAGTGAATGCTGAGTATATGCTCCTGAGATACTTACACTTATTACAGCGTATATTCATATACATAACATATGAAATGATACATCATTGCTGACCTGATCCAAGCTTTGTGCTTTCTCTATGTTCTAATGTCCCTAAGCATATTTCTGTCTTTGCATAGATATCCCTTAGTTTGAAAGTGGCCCAAATTTCCTAGTATGTGCGCACTGATATGGAAATGCCACTGGCCACACCACTTATGCAGGGTCAGGTTACTCGAGCAGTAGCATATTTTCCATCGTGTGCGCAAGTATCCAAGTTACTTGCTGACTTGGAGAGTGTGGATGAAGTCTGTTCTGTGAGATAGCACCTTAAAGCTTTGCCTATGCCATCCATATTTCACCGCTAAGCTCTATCTCCTATTAGCCACTACTGACAGAAAAGCATTCTCACTCATACCAATGACATTAGTGAAGACCTGACTTGTAGTTCTGTGTGATTTGAGTCTGGCAAAGCTAGAAAAAAATAATTCATCTAATGGAATACCAGGCTTGTATAGAATCCCAAGTGTGGGAACAGGCCATTCGGCCCAACAAGTACACATCATCCCTCTGACGAGCATCCCATCCAAACGCAGCCCCTGTACTGTCTCCCTGCATTTTCCACGGCTAATCCATCTCACCGGGACACTATGGGCAATTTAGCATGGCCACTCGAACTAGTCTGCACGTTTTTTGAATTGTGGGAGGAAACCTCACACAGATGCAGGGAGAATGCGCAAACTCCACATAGTCACGTGAGGCTAGAATCGAACCCAGGTCCCTGGTGCTGTGAGGCAGCAGTGCTAAGCACTGAGCTCCTGTGTCACCCCACCACAGCAGCTTGAAAATATTGGAAACATCAACACTTATTAACATCTATGGCTGTGGATGTGTTCTTTATTCATTTGTGGGATTGCTGCCTTGGCCAGCATTTATTGCCCACCTCTAGTCGCCTTTCACAAGTTGGTGGCAATGGATGAGGAGGGATTTGTTGAAGTTGTGCAATGATCCAAAATGGTCACATAAGTCTATTACAGATTGCTAGTGTTCATAATATATCGTGGCTCTGCCCCTCTCACATAATTGACTCTCAACTTCAGAATTTCCACTGGTATAAACTTCTTATTTTTAAAGGACCTTCCAAGAGTCATGTGAGTTACTTAACTGGTGTTTTAATCATTCAGTTCAAGAACCTATTGTACTTTGCAGAGGATCTTGATCAAAGGAGGCGATGGCCTAGTGGTATTATCACTGGACTGCTGACCCAGATAATGTCAGGGGACATGGGTTTCAATCCCACCATGGTGGAATTTGATAATAGTATTAAGAGTCTAATGATGACCATGAATTCATTGCCGATTGTCGGGAAAAATCCATCATGTTCATTAATTGTCTGTGGGGAAGGAAACTACTGTCCTTATCTGATTTAGGTAATTAAGAATGGGCAATAAATGCTGCCTGTCCAGTGATGCCCTCATCCTATGAATGAATAAAAAGATGGGCCAATGGGCCGAGGAGTTGCAGATGGAGTTTAATTTAGATAAATGTGAGGTGCTGCATTTTAGAAAGGGAAATCAGGGCAGGACTTATACACTTAATGGTAAAGTCCTGGGGAGTGTTGCTGAACAAAGAGACCTTGGAGTGCAGTGTTATACTTCCTTGAATGTGGAGTCACAGGTAGGTAAGATAGTGAAGGTGTTTGGTATGCTTGCCTTTATTGATCAGTGTATTGAGAATAGGAGTTAGGAGTCAGGTTTTGGCTCTACAGGACATTGGTTAGGCCACTATTGGAATACTGCATGCAATTCTGGTCTCCCTCCTATTGGAAGAATGTTGTGAAACTTAAAAGGGTTCAGAAAAGATTGGCAAGAATTAAAGCAGAATACTGCAGTCCTGAAAAGGTATTGAACTGGATTCAGAATGTTAACTCTGTTTCTGTCTCTGCAGATACTGCCAGACTTAAGATTCTCCAGTACTGTTTTTATACCAAATGAGTCTATTTGTATTGATGAGTTCAATTTAAAACTTGTTCAAATTAATTTATGTAAAAATTTAAAATTTATATAGCCTAGTTGATGATTATGATTTTAAATTGCAATTTAAGTTGATTATTGTTCAACTCAGAAGAGTTTTCAGGGAATTTTCCGTATCTTTATTATGAAATTCCTGTAAGCTTTGTGACCAAAATAACTACAAATGCTGCATTTAGCAATGTACATTCTTGGTTCAGATTTATTTTGCCATTACAGAACCTTCGGCAATATTATGCAACATGAATCTAATGTTACTTAGTAGTACGTTGTTACTAACAATAGAAAATCATTTCAATAATTTTTGTTTCTTCATTCAGATTTGTGATATAATATGCAAATGGGAGCAGGCTTCCAAGGAACAACATCCTGGCAAATTTGAGGGAACTAGGACTGTCCGGCTCACCTATAAGAATAGGTAATGTTTGAGGCAGATACAGTTAGTATAACAATCTTCTTCATCTTCACCATCTTCCTTGCAAAGGTTCTACAATACAATCAATTTCCTTTATATTAATCTTCACTGATCATTTTATTATATTCTAATGGAAAATTAGGAAACATTTTGCAATTGACTTGTGCATTTATTTTAATATCGTCATAAAAATTCTCATCTAACAGAAAGAGTTCTGATGAGAGTGGAACATGTGCAAAGTGGGAACTGAGCAGTTTGTGAACTTGTTGATTTCCCACTCAGTGCATTGTTTAAAATCCCACATCTGTTTGCTAACTACTTATAAATGCTCTTTTATATTGCAGGATAGCTTCACTTAAACAACTACCTCATGTAAATAAAGAAATATGTTGTATTTGTGTAGTGCTTTTCATGAGCTTAAGACACTCCAATAGCATCACGCAGATGCTGCTGCTTCTCAGACGAATATAAGAGGTTGCATGGCACTATTCTGAAGAAAAGATGGTTGTTCTCTCTAGTATCTTTGTCAGTATCTCCATCCTTCAACCAACATTCCTAAAACAAGGTCTGTGGAACCTTGATATGTGCAAATGGGCTGTCCCCATTTTTTTGACGTAACAACATGGGGGCGACACAGTGGCTCAGTGGTTAGCACTGCAACCTCACAGTGCCAGGGACCCAGGTTTGATTCCAGCCTCTGATTATGACTGTGAGGAGTTTGCACATTCTCCCAGTGTCTGTGTGGGTTTCCTCCAGATGCTCCGGTTTTCTCCCACAATCTAAAGATGTGCAAGTTAGGTGGATTAGTCATGCTAAATTGCCCGTAATATTAGGTGCATTAGTCAGGGAAAATGTAGAGAAATAAGGGAACGGGTCAGGGTGGGTTACTCTTCGGAGGGTCTGTGTGGACTTTCTGAGCCGAAGAGCCTGTTTCCACACTAGGGATTCTAAGTTCTAAGCACATTCAGAGAACATAGTGACTGCACTTCAAATTACTTCAGAGTCACAGAGTCATACAGCATGGAAACAGACCCTTCGGTCCAACTCGTCTATGCTGACCAGATATCCCAACCCAATCTAGTCCCACCTGCCAGCACCCGGCCCATATCCCTCCAAATCCTTCCTATTCATATACCCATCCAGATGCCTTTTAAGTTTTGCAATTTTATTAGCTTCCACCACTTTCTCTGGCAGCTCATTCCATACACGTACCACTCTCTGCGTGAATAGGTTGCCCCTTAGTTCTCTTTTACATCTTTGCCCTCTCACCTTAAACCTATGTCCTTGAGTTCTGGACTCCTCCACCCCAGGGGAAAGACTTTGTTTATTTATCCTATCCATGCCCCTCATAATTTTATAAATCTCTATAAGGTCACCCCTCAGCCTCCAACACTCCAGGGAAAACAACCCCAGCCTATTCAACCTCTCCCTATAGTTCAAATCTGCCGACCCTGGCAACATCCTTGTAAATCTTTTCTGAACCCTTTCAAGTTTCACAACATCCTTCTAATAGGAACAAGACCAGAATTGCATGCAATATTCCAAAAGTGGCCTAACCAATGTCCTGTACAGCTGCAACATGACCTCTCAACTTCTGTACTCAATACTCTGACCAATAAAGGAAAGCATATCAAATATTTTTCTACCTGCAACTCCACTTTCAAGGAGCTTTGAATCTGCATTCAAGGTCTCTTTGTTCAGCAACACTTCCTAAGACCTTACCACTAAGTGTACAAGTCATGCTGAGATTTGCTTTCCCAAAATGTAGCACCTCGTATTTATCTAAATTAAACTCCATCTGCCACTCCTCAGCCCATTGGCCCATCTGATCAAGATCCCATTGTAATCTGAGATTACTGACTTCACTGTCCACTACACTCCAATTTTGGTGTCATTTGCAAACTTACTAACTATACCTCTTATGCTCACATCCAAATCATTTATATAAATGACAAAAAGTAGAGGACCCAGTACCGATCCTTGCTGCACTCCAGTGGTCACAGGCCTCCAGTCTGAAAAGCAATCCTCCACCACCACCCTCTGTCTTCTAACTTCAGCCAAATGCCTAGTTTTTCCTGTATTCCATGAGATCTAACCTTGCTAACCAGTCTCAAATGGGGAACCTTGTCGAATGCCTTACCGAAGTCCATACAGATCACGTCAACCGCTCTTCCCTCATCAATCCTCTTTATTACTTCAAAATACTCAATCAAGTTAGTGAGACATGATCTCCCATGCACAAAGCCATGTTGACTATCCGTAATCAGTCCTTGCCTTTGCAAGTTTTGAGAAGACTTGTAGCTCAGTTGAGGTTCTGGATGTAGGTTTTCTCGCTAATCTGGAAGGTTCATTTCCAGATGTTTCATCACCCTAATAGTTAACATCTTCAGTGGGACTCCAAGCAAAGCACTGCCTTCTATTGATATGTTTGGATTTCTTTGGGTTGGTAATGTCATTTCCTGTTATTCTTCTCAGGGGGCGGTAGATGTGTTCTAACTTGATGTATTTCTTGATAGAGTTCCAGTTGGAATGCCACGCTTCAAGGAATTCTTTTGCGTGTCTCTGTTTGGCTTGTCCTAGAATGGATATGTTGTCCCATTCAAAGTGGTGTCCTTCCTCATGTGTATGTAAGGTTACTAGTGAGAGAGGGTCATGTCATTTTCTGTCTAGCTGATGTAGCCATGAACTTTGTAAGGAATTTTAATCTCGGGTTTCAGATGGATTTTTCACCCTTGATCTTAAATCCTTAACAAAGCATTCTCAGCAATTAAGGATCTTTGAACGTAAACTGATCCAAATTATATTAACATTTAGATTAGATCACTTACAGTGTGGAAACAGGCCCTTCAGCCCAACAAGTCCACATCGACCCGCCAAAGCGCAACCCACCCAGACCCATTCCCCCACATTTACCCCTTCACCTAACACTACGGGCAATTTAGCACGGCCAATTCACCTAACCTGCACATTTTTGGATTGTGGGAGGAACCGGAGCACCCAGAGGAAACCCACGCAGACACTGGGAGAATGTGCAAACCCCACACAGAGAGTCGCCTGAGGTGGGAATTGAACCCGGGTCTCTGGTGCCGTGAGGCAACAGTGCTAACCACTGAGCCACTGTGCTGCCATTACCAATTTTCCATTTCGATACTAAAATCTTGTCAGTGAACGAGTTAACCACTTCTTGTCAAAATAATTCATCAGGAAAGTCAGGCAAGTAACATTCCTTTGTTTCACCCTAAATTTGTTAATAAATAGCATCTTTAATCATAAAAAATATTCAAGGTACATGAGAATGCTTGATTAGTAAGCATAATTAATATTCATTCCCCAGCTCTTATGGCAAATATGGCTTAGTGTTAACAACATGTCATGGCTCTGTCTCTCTCACATAATTGACTCAAAACTTAATTTCAGGATTTCCATTGTTACTAACTTTTACTCTTAAAGGACCCAGCCTGGGAGAAAGTGTCCTGGGAGGTCCCAGGATGACCGGGTTCCCCTAAGAGGTTCCTCAGACTGAAAGTGAAGATTGCTAACTGAAGCTGTCCCTGTGCACCTGCACTGCAGAACAGAAAAGAATAAAACCAAAAAATCCCTCTTACTCCTCACCACTCATAACTCTTCTCCCACATAATCCTAACGTCATCCAATCCTAGGTATGGCCCCATGATGGCCTGGAGTAGTCAGTTCCAAATGGCGGAGTAAGCTCAAAAAGGACATCACCTTTTCCAGCTCCTAATTCAAAGGTTCTTTGAAAGTTTTGACAGTTCCAAAGAAGAGGTTTGTACATTTTTAGATTGACATTTGACATAATTTTGCAATCCCAAAAGACACCTGACAATCACACAAATGCACTTAATGCCCCACAGAAGGGCTTTGGATACCCTGATATGACCTGGGGCAACACCTAGAGGGGCATCACCTCTCCAAAGAGATTCCTCAGCTACCCAAAGTAAGTTCACTGGAACAAACCTACTCTGACCTGTTTTGCTTTTTGCGCTCTGTATTCCATACAGCAGGAATACCAAACTCCAATGAATGACAGCTGGCCATTTAAATGATCAGCTCTGTCTAGGGTATGCACACAGATAAAGTTTGAGACATCCACAAACTTGCCCACACAGGAATCTGAAATGTCCACATGTCAGGACAAAGTTCTGACTCTGGGTTTTTGAAATTCTCAGCTATTCATTGTGATGACAGTCTGGACCAAAGTCTGCAAGGTTTGTTTAAAATAGATTCTGTATAAAGCTAATAATGTAATAGCTTTTCAAAACATTACTCTATAGTGTTTTAGTTTTCCAGTTATTAGTTTCTACTGATAATTTAAGAATTTTAGCTGAGATTTCCAGATTTTAATACAACCTTATTTTTGCATCTTGGTACACTATGGATGAAGGTGTTGCCTTTCTTTAGATTATTGGGACTGCCTAGTATCAGTTTGACAGTCTCATTCTCATGAGCATTCTCATATCTGATGAGCATTCTCATATCTGTTTTCTCCTGTTAGTGCTAATGTTTTAAAAATCTTTTCTCAGGAACTTAACTTACATGCAAGAGACACACTGCATGATTTGCTTCTCTCTGGCTAGTTGAGTTCTTCAAACTCTCAGAGCTTCTATAACATTCCCTACATCAGCAAATACCTTTCTTTCCCTCTTCTCTGAGTGGTCTCTCATCAAACAAAAGAATAAAACCAAAAAATCCCTCTTACTCGTCACCACTCATAACTCTTCTCCCACATAATCCTAACATCATCCAATCCTACGCATGGCCCCATGATGGCCTGGAGTAATCAGATCCAAATGGCGGAGTAAGCTCGAAAAGGACTTCATCTTTTCCAGCTCCTAAGTCATAGGTTCTTTGAAAGTTTTTGAATATAATTTTGACCTTTCTATTTAAAACATTTCTTTTGTTCATAATCACCAATCAGAATGATCCACTTCACAAAATAATTCTCTTATTTAGGGAAATACCTTATTTAAATGCCAAATCATTATAGAAAGGAGGACAAGCCTGCCATTGACATTGGCTTCCATTTGGGGAGGCTGTTTAAAAACACTGAGCCATAGAACTAAAACTGCTCAATGTTCAAGAAAAGCCTGATTTTCAAACCAGAACATTTCCTTTATCAGTTAGAAATTCCACCTAGTCCATATAGGGACTGCATTTCTTTCCAATTCAATTGTGGAGCCATTCTTCCCTTCCCAGTCTCTTCTACTGTCCAACCAGTCTCTTAGCCTGAAATTGGCATTAGTTTGTAAATAATAATAAAATAGGTACTGTTAGGAAATTTTCATTTTAAGTTTATAATCTACAGGTCATTCTCCTGTAACGTGCGCTTCATTAACGTGAATTTGCTATAACAATTTATGAGTTGGGGATACTGTTTCTAAAGTGTGAACTTAGAAAACATGTGTTGGCTGTAATGTGATTACATCGTCAACACTTTAAGTACAGTTTCTAAAGCTCGATTTTTCTATAATGCTGGTTGCACAAGAATGCAACCATTGCATTATGGAAGACCTACCTGTACTTGGAAGTCTCTACGTTATAGTAAGTACTTTGGTAGTTGAGAAGAAAAGAAAGGTTAGTGGTTTGGCTGGGAGTCGTCTTCAACATTGGCAGAGACTTTGATTCAAAATGACAGAATTTCACTCTTTTCCCATTCACAGGCTCTACTTCTCCTCTCAAGCTCGTGGAGAGACGGACAGAGAAAAACTATTGCTGATGTACCAAACAAATGTTGAAATTGTAAATGGACACTTTCCTGTAAACAAAGAACTTGCATTAGAAATGGCAGCACTACTAGCTCAGGTAAGAGTGTAATTAACCTATTAACCGATTCCAGTTTCAACAATTTATCACTTTTTAATTCTATGAAAATAAAATGTACATTAGTTTGTTTCATGAGATGTTTAGATTTGTAAAATACCATTATGCTAAACTAGTTTTCTAAGTATTTGGTGTTGCTTTTTTCTTTACATTGTTTTTTTTTAAAATCATGCCACAGTGTAGCACATTTCATGCTGTACTATAGAGAGATTTCTAACATTCCAAAATATCATGGAATATTAGATTCCTGCCATTCATGATACTACTGATTTCAACATTTTCTCAAAAAAACTTGTGAAGATCAGAGCGCAACATCACAACAATTTAACATTTCACTACAAACATATGTGACTTTTGGCATACTAACAATGCTGTGTAGTAACCTAACAGTTCTACTCTCAAAGCTCATAAGCCCCAGATTGGAAACTAGAACTTTGAATTCTGAAGCTGCTTGCTTTCAATCACAGGAATACAATTTAAATACTTTTTCTTTAATATATGTTATTTTAACATCAATGGCACCATCTACATATACAATTGATAGGATTTTTTGTCATATCTGACAGCCAGTCTCATTTCCCACCAAAACCAGTATTGTTAAAATCCTGGTTTTCTTTTTCCTACTAATTCTAAAAACATACTTTATATTTCAGATAAAAGCTTGGAATATATGACCCTCTGTCCCCCTCCCCTTAACTCCTTTATTTAAGCCAGTGACATTGGTTGCAGTTATGCTATCTGCAGTTCTACAAAACCTCATAAATTACTCTTTTTTTATGTGTAATTCTTGAGAATAAATGCTAAGAGCTGTTGTGTTGCGTTTGATCGTTCCTACACCCAAATTGCTTCCAGCAAGAGTTAATGAACAGCAATTAGGAGCGGCATCCTGGTCAATTGTTTTAGTACCTGGTTAGGGCTGCTAAAACCTGAGAAAGTACCCAAGTTGCTGCCTGAAGCTAGTGGAGCACAAAGTAGTAATTATACCATTGATCATTCTGATAATATAACAGTAAGCTTTAAACCACTGCATACTGAAAGGATGTAACTTAGATTGGCATTTTAGGTGGATATTTGTTTTTGAGTAAAGCTAGCAATTGATTGATTTTTGCCAGTTTGTGGATCTTAGTTAACATTATAGCTTTGTTCAGCAAGGATGTTTAGGATGGGAAATCCAAATTAAAATGAGAAGTTTGTCACTTAATCTTGTAGTTATTGTAATAATCATTTTAAAAAGCCTTAGGGCAAGATGGCAAAACAGCAGTCAATTGTGTGTTTTTCATTAGGTGGAGTTTGGAGACTTTGAACGACCATTCTCAAATCCAGCCAGTCAGGTCTCAGTGCAATCCAAATCAAACCAAACTCTGAAGCAAGTAATAGAGAAATTCTATCCAAAAAGATACAAACAAGGCTGTACAGATGAACAAATTAAGTATGTATGAAGCCCATTCAATATAAACACTATGACTGCCAGTTTTCTGTGATGTTACCATTCTTTTCAGTAAATATTCAAATGATTAATTAGATAGCTCTTTATTATTGTTGCAAAGCTCAGTGGGTTTATTTGAGATTTATGAAGAGAAAATGAGGTCTGCAGATGCTGGAGATCAGAGATGGAAATGTGTTGCTGGAGAAGCGCAGCAGGTCAGGCAGCATCTAGGGAACAGGAGAATCGACGTTTCGGGCATTAGCCCTTCTTCAGGAATGAGGAAAGTTTGTCCAGCAGGCTAAGATAAAGGATAGGGAGGAGGGACTTGGGGGAGGGACGTCGGAAATGTGATAGGTGGAAAAAGGTCAAGGTGAGGGTGATAGGACGCCTCATCTTCCGGCTAGGAATCCTCCAACCACAAGGGATGAACTCGGATTTCACCAGTTTCCTCATTTCCCCTCCCCCCAGCCTGTCTCAGTCAAATCCATCAAATTCAGCACCGCCTCCCTAACCTGCAATCTTCTTCCCGACCTCTCCGCCCCCACCCCCATCTGTCCTATCACCCTCACCTTGACCTTTTTCCACCTATCATATTTCCGACGCCCCTCCTCCAAGTCCCTCCTCCCTATCCTTTATCTTAGCCTGCTGGACAAACTTTCCTCATTCCTGAAGAAGGGCTAATGCCCGAAACGTCGATTCTCCTGTTCCCTAGATGCTGCCTGACCTGCTGCGCTTCTCCAGCAACACATTTCCATTACTTGAGATTTACTTGTATTGAGTGCTGAAATAAAGTCACCAGTTTTTCACAAATGGGATTTCAAAACATAGTTCATGGAAGTAAAACTAAAATAAAAAGTGAAAAAAAATTTTGCACAAATACATTCAGTAGAAAGTATTGTGCCTCCATACTACCATGTGTCTACTTTAGACAGCTATGTCAGCGACTTTCGACTAAATGGATGGCTCTTCGAGGACGTGCTACTGCTGACTGTGTGCGCATTTACTTTACTGTAGCCAGGAAATGGCCGTTTTTTGGAGCAAAACTGTTTACAACAAAGGTAGGATCCTGTTTTCTCCTATCTAGACTTGTTCCCCAAATGTGAATTTTCTTTTAACGTCATGCCGTATTAAGTGTTTCACAGAAATATCAGACGTTTTCTTGGCCCATTGTATTAAAGCACCAGCTAAGACCTTGTATATAATTCAGCTTTGTTCCTTCCTTCCATTTGTTCATTCTTTCTAAGATGGAATATTCCCAATTTCCCCATTTGTGGGGAAACACTGAGCAGAAGAAGGCGCTTATTCATCAAAGAGCAGTGAATATGGAGGCATTCCTACTGAATGTTCATCAATCTGCCAATAAATGGCTACTGACAGAGGCAGAAGCAAGGGAACAAATGGCCATCAGACTACCCTGATGGATAATGATGGGAAAAGATGAAAATGCAGAATACATAGTCTTTATTCAGCTCAGAATGTTACTGAGGAAGATATTCACTATTCCCTTAAAGGAATAAAATCACAAGCAAAAGCTTAAAGAAAAATGATGTTGCTGCATATAGGAATACTCATCTATATGGTGAATGACGGTCAAAAATCAATAGGAATTTCAGAATAGTCAAGTCCCAGAATTTTATTGAAAACAATTACTATATAGTATATATGATCAATAATAAGGACTACATCAGTGTTAGTGCTATTGAATTTTCTAGCATATCAAGAGACTATTCTTTTCAGTAGCAATTATGTTGGAAATTTATCTTTTCCCTTATATACACTGACAATTTGGATATGTCAGTGAGCCATTGTGAATAAGAGGTCAAATTGTCAGTTCAACTAATTTCAATTTGTGTTCTTTTGTTACCCACACATTTTATATGGAGATTGTCGTTGCTTTTATTTATGTTCTCTAGCCTGTTGCTCCACCACTATCTGACACTGCACCCATTTGGTTAGCTGTGAATGAGAATGGAATCAGCACTTTGGAATACAATTCTATGGTAAGAATAAAAACTTTTAAACATTATACCATAATATTTGCTCCTTTTATTTAAATGAAAAACACAGTACTATCCTGTTAAACTTAAGTAAGGCTTTCTGCTGTTGAAAAGGAAATATGGTTTTAGAAATGACCTCTGATACACACTGACTAGGAGGGTTCAGAGATTACTTCAAGCTTTATCAATAAAAGGTGAAACTATGGAACAACAAACAATGAAAACTGATTAGTTGGAGCAAACAGAATATTAGAAAAGTCTGCAAAAGTTTATTACAGCTATAAGCAAGGAAGTGTTACTTTACTGTCAGCTGCTCTTTCAACTAAACAAAACCAAGTTTATACAATAAGAGAAAACACAATATAGAGTCATAGGGTCTGCAGCATAGAAAAAGATCCTTTGGCCCATTGAAATATGTATGATTGTTTGACATTTGATTTGCATCAGTTACTCTGCCACTGAAATGTACAGCTCTAACTATTGTGGAATTTTGAAATGTAACAACATGCAGTACGAAATCAAATAATTCAGGAGCAAGGTCCACTTAGGGAAAGTCCAGAGTTTTACTGTCCTGGAATCTATTCTCCTACCCAGTTACATTTGCATCACTCTCTTCCTGAACTCTCCATGCTGCCTTCCCCTGATGCTCAGACTTTCTCCCTCTTCCAGAAATGACGAAGTAACTGATGAGTACTGTTGAGATGAGGTTAGGCAGGGAAAATCTGCAGGATCTAAAATTCATGTTTATGGCAGGCATGCTGCCTCATACTTCCCACTAAAAGTTGAAATTGCCCCATAGAGATTTACCTGTATAAAGAAGGTTATCATCAGTAGTCATTAAGGTACAAGCAGCACCAGGAATTAAGAAGTGTTAATATATTTTTTGTATTTGTTGCTCCTAAGTAGTGTATTCGATTTTCTAATTCCACAGCGCTTGATAACAACATATGCGTACAAGAATATCATAACCTTTGGAGGCTGTTGTGATGATTTTATGCTTGTAGTTGGAAAAATAGCAGATGGTGGATGTACTAAAGGCAAACAAACACAAAAACTCCTGTTTTCCATGGCTAAACAAAAGGTCTGTATGATTATATTTTAAATCTATCATAGGACAATTGAATATATAAAAGTATTCACATTTACATAGGACCACTAACATATAGCAAGATGCCTCAAAATCCTTGAAATACTTTTGATATAGGCCTGGGTATAAGGGAAATTAGGAGATGCACATTGGGTACAGTTCAATTGGTGGAATATAAGGCACCTTTTATAGGTGAGGTGAGACATACCAAGCCGATGAGAGTGTAGGAGGATTACAATATTCAACTGATCATCGCAGCCAGGACCTGTAGTATCTTACCTCAGTATTTCCTAGCCAATCAGCAAGGGACATGTGTAGATTCTGTCAAATGGTTGTATTCTAATTCAAGGGAATAGAAGCAAAATATTGTGGATGCTAGAGATCTGAAATAAAAATACGAAGTATTGGAGAAACTCGGCAGATCTTGCAACATCTGTGGAAAAGGTAACGGAGATAAAGTTCCAAGTTCAGTGTAAATCATTTTAAATTCAAAACATTAAGTCTGTTTACCTTCTCCACAGATGCTGCCAGAACTGCTGAGTTTGTCCAGTATTTTGTGTTCTTATTACTACTTAAAGGAACTATGGTATCGATTAAAATGGCTGAACTGGACAATTCCTGAGGGTACAATAACTACTCTGGTGGTGAGGTGCCCCTTCCAAAGGACAAGACAAAGAGATCAGCCTCTCAAACCACGCCAACATGTATGAAAGTCACCAAGGAAATTAGCAGCAAGTGTCAACAGCAATCCTGATTAGTGCTGAACCTAGGGGCACTGGGGCACTGGGCAGCTGTTCCAGGCTGCCCAGTGCCCCAGCAAACGTGTTTGCTGGTCCTTTATGTACTTCATAGAATCCCTACAGTGTGGAAACAGGCCATTTAGCCCATTGAATCCACACCAACACTCCGAAGAGCATCCTACCCAAACCCACCTCCCTACTTTATCGCTGTATCCTGCTTTTCCCATGGCTAATCCGTCTAGTCTGCACATCCCTGGACACTTTGGGCAATTTAGCATGACCAATCCACCTGACCTACACATCTTTGGACTGTGGGAGGAAATGGAGCACCCGGAGTTGTCTAAGATAGCAGAGACAACATACTGGCAGTTACCCTGACAGTGAAAATCATTCACCTTCTAGATGATTTCCGTACATCCGGACTTTGAAAACCACACTACCCCATGTCGCAACTTTGGACCAGGTGGCAGGACCTGTGGTTGTGGCCTTCAGTGCCAGTCCTAGTAGAAGAGGAGATGCCTACTCCGTACAACACCAACCACTAGAATCTTCAGGTCCTTGTCTGCAAAGCAGGGGTGCCAATTTCACCTTGTCTGCGATGAATGCCATGCAGGGCTGCTCCAGACTGTCAGAGCTTGACCAGCTGCACAACAGCCTTTTAAATATGGCACTGGCATCAGGGTCACCAGTGGTGATTACTTCCAGCTACAGCGAGTGATAGATTCAGGTTTGCATCGCACAAGATGGTTGCCATAGGGACGTGCCACTCACTTAATGAAACAAGTTTGGGATGATCGCACAAGCAAACCTGGCAAAGGAAAACCCTCCATAAAACAAAATGAAACTGACACTTAGCCAAAATTATAGAAAGATTCAGTCCATAGTTACAGATCAATGACTTTTCATCAGAACTGGGAAAAGTCAAAGGTGCAACAGCTTTCAAGAAAGTGCAAGGATGGCAGAACCACTAAAAGGAAAATCCTTGTTCCGATGTAAGTGAAGAGAAACTAAATGACAAAGGTTTATGTCAAAAGGCCAAAGAGAGTTGTAATGGAAAATAAGGAGAAAGAGGGTTGGATTTATGCTTTTCCACAGGCAGATTTGAAGACGGAAGCACCTACACACAAACAAGTTGACTTATTTTCGCCTGCTTCGAACCTATCTGAGGGGGTTGGGGGTGAGGGTGGCACTGGGTGGCTATTCCTTCCTTGGGTCTATTGACTACTCAAAGGCTAAAAACTATGCTTTAGGTGCATGGGCTAGTGATTGGCAAGGGACAATCTCCTTTATAAGCCTGATGGGCTCATTGGAGAATTTCCTCCCTTCACTTATTACCAATCCTTCCCTTTAACCTTATCCCAGGTCTTTTGAACACAGTATCTGCCCCAAGCTCCACCCTACTCATGCCTTTTATCCCCACTCACCTCCTTGCTGTAATCTTTAATCTCAGAATTACCTGTCAGTTTGGGTTCCTCAGCGTTGGGAACTACTTGTAGTTCCAAGAGTGGCTCCTAGTTTCATTACTAGAACTACAGTCCTGCGGAAATGCCTCTCAATAAAGGGAAAGAAGTCTCACCTTAAAGTAGTTGCTAAGGAGCAGCCATCAGGATCATGAGCGGGCTGTCTCTCAACCTTTTATGGTGCCTCTTCAAATCCAACCCGAGATGTGTGCACAGGAATTGTAAATGGAAAAATTATAATTGTCTGCCAGGAGCAAAATAAAGAATTTTAAACAATACATGAGAAAGAAGCCAAGACCATTCAAGGAACAGGAAACAAAACAGGGCAGTGTTGCCTCTGGAAGGGTATAAAGTGCTCAGTCAAAGACCATTAAGGCCATGGACAGAAAAGTCAGAGTAGAAGCGAGATGAAGAGCTAACGCTTAATTGTTCAATGTTCCCCTATGTATGTAGGCAATGAAAATGTTTGTTTTCTTTGCTGTGCACCCAGAGCACAGAAGGAAAAATCCAGCCACATATTTGTTATGTGGTGATTTGTTTTTATTCTTTGCACTGTTTAAAACGACATTAGATATACTGGAAATGCTGTGCCTCTCATTTGCTACGTATTAATGTCTAGAAGGACACAGAAAAGAAAATTCTGTGGTG
Organism: Chiloscyllium plagiosum; assembly: GCF_004010195.1. Classification (NCBI taxonomy): domain Eukaryota; kingdom Metazoa; phylum Chordata; class Chondrichthyes; order Orectolobiformes; family Hemiscylliidae; genus Chiloscyllium; species Chiloscyllium plagiosum. The sequence goes on along the minus strand of NC_057718.1, from coordinate 33,504,634 downwards.
AACTTGGACTGATAAGTTTTTCTTTACAGATTCTAGAGATCACTTTGCTGACAGCCAGTTATATCAATGGTTTCCATCATCAGAAAGGGACAGTTCACCACATGTCACTTCCATCTTCACTTTCTGTTCACACGGGAGGACACAAATTAAAGAACATGGGAAGTCAGCCATTACTTTCATATCCCAGGCCAACGAAAGAACCAACATTGTTGTAATAGTTTAAGTGTTGAAATATTTGCTACACAATGTTAAAATGTGTCCTTACCTGTGCCGAGAAAAACAATTTGAGGTTTGTGTGCAACTCACCAAACATGCATATCTGAAATTTTAAATCAATTTCAGTAAGTTCCCATTGTGTCATGCAGGATAACAGAAGTAGTTCAAGCGAATGAATAGCAAAACATTTATAGAGTTATGTCAAATAACTGGGATTCAAGTTCTCCTGGTCAAAGGACTACCTACTACAGAGGAACCTCGATTATCCGGCATTTGATTATCCGAATTTTGGATTATCCAGCAAGATCACATGGTCCTGATGCTTGAGTATCAGGCATTCAATTATCCAAACATTCAATTATCTGACAAAACACTTCCCGCTCATGTCATTTGGATAATTGAGATTCCTCTGTACTGAGAGTCATATACTTTTGGTTGTGACCTCTGAAACAGTTCATGCTCTCATTGAAAATAAACAATAGGCTTGCTCTGTCTGAACATATGGTTTTAATTTTAATCAAATGTATATTATTTCCTATGTTTTGTAGCAGAACTGTCATTGTAATTTGATAGGTTATTTAATCAATTGAGGTACAACTTCCTCATAAGCAATTTTTCCTTATTATTTACTTGTGATAATTTTTCAAGTACTGTAACATTTTTAAATTTCTACATTTTCATCCCAAACTGTAAACCCTATCTCTATTTAACAATTTTATTGATATTGGTGAATAATTATGTAATTTTTATAACGTACATCGCCAACCACTAACCTTCCTGTCCTGGACACAAATTATCATGCAACAAGACTGAGACTATGTTCAAAGCACAGGGATTGTAGGTTTTCTAAGGCATGAGATACTACAGATGAGAAAGATAATTCACTTAGTTTATCCTATATGGCCCTAGAATTCCATCTCTGCAGAATCCAAATATTTCTTAAATTATTCCAGAATTTATGCTCCTATTAAGCTATCTAGAATCTCTCCATGATTCACCATTGTGAAGAAGAACAATCTGACATCATTAATTTTTTTAAATGTAATCATAATGTCACAGCTTGAAGTTGTCCAAAGAGGTACATTTTTATACCAATATAAAGTTCTCTCTAAGGAAGCTACTTGGTCATTTTTCAAGTCTAAATGGCTTATCTGTCCAGCATTTCCACCCCAAATAAATACACCAAACCAGATTCCTAAATAAAATTGTATCATATTGCACACAGTAGTAAACAATTCATTCATCCTTGTACACTCCTTTTTTTTTCCCCTCTGCATTCTGGGCATCCTTGCCTGTCATCAATCTTCAAAACAGCGTTGTCCATGGCTGGTGGAAAACTGCTGATTTTCAGTCGAGAAGACTACAGCTGGTCTTGAAATACAGCCTTGAGCAGCTCCCAAACACCATTGTGGACTTTATCTTGGCAGGGGTAGTGACAGTCCATAAATGCTGGCTGGCTGATGGGCAACAATAAAAGCATTTGCAGAATGGTAATGGTGGGAAGACACATGCTACTTTCACGAGACAAGATAACAACAGAGTAATCAGAGGATAAATTACTGTAAAACCCTGTCCACAGCTTAAGATGGCAAAAAACTGAATTGTAATCTGATCTTTTACTGAGATGTTGGTACTGCAGTGGAAGCTGCACACCACCAATCAGAATCTACTATATATTTGGGTCCAAAAGTGGGCAAATTGATTTATCTAATATTCCCATGTTGGAAAAAATAACCTTCGTACTCTGCAAAGCTCTTTGCTGAACAAATGCTGGACTTCTCTATGCTCCTTGACATTAACTGTACACTTTCTGACAGGATTCTTAATGCATATCTCTTTGTTGAGGTCAGAAAACAATGGCATGATGCTCGGCAGTAAGGTCATTGTCCTAGAGGACAGAGGAGGAAGACTTGGAGAGTTGGTGTTCAGCCTTTGCAAGGCAGAGTTTAATTCACCAGACAACAACTGTAATCTTCTTGTTAGCAAGTTTCAGTAGATCAGGATTTGACTTGAGAGAAAAGAATGCAGCGACATCTGAGGAATTAGGTTAGGGTGGGTGATAACAGCAGGCAAATTGAAACAACCAATGTGTTTTGAAATATAAATAAGTGTGTAATGTGTGTTGTGATTCACTTGCTAATTATTGAAAATTCAATTAACTTTGAAAAAGAGATAGCAAAGCTTTTAAGAAAAGTAACAAATCACGTTTAGTTGATGAACAAACTTGGCTTGAAAGAAAAAGGGCCTATGTCTGAAGGTTGCCTAGCAACACTAGTCTTGATTTGTTTTTTCCAAGACACTTGGTCAGTAGAAAGAAGGGTTTTCCAAATCTTGCAGTGTTTTTTTTTTATTTCTTGACTAAAAAATTGCTCGACCAGCTGAATAGGTCTCTCGGAAGTAATTGCAGGTACCTGAGAATATTCCCAAGTATCAGTATCTATGAATATCATTTAGGGGCCATTTCGCAGCTCAACTACAGGTTATAGCCTCAAAATTGGGAGTTCCAATGATGGTCAGTGTCATGGAAATTGAGAGCCAAGGTAAATTGAAGTAAGAACAAGGCCATGTTCTTTGGGAACTGGGCTAAGCAAACCTTTATCCCCTTCACCATCAGGACAGGTTACCTGAAGGTGCTGGGAATACGGTTTGGAGGAGTGAGGTCATGCATAAAAACTTGGGAGGAGTATATCACGAAGGTGAGGCAGAAACTGGGCTTTTCAGAGCACCGCTGGCTCTCCAATACGGATAAGAACATGGTCATCAGGTGTGAGGTACTCTGTTGTACCTGGCGCAGGTCTGGCCCATTCTCAGAACGTGCACTGTTACAGTCACCAAAGCCATCTTCCATTTCATCTGGAGATCTAAGATGAGCCATGTCCTCAGGGACACCATGTACAAAGCACTATTTGGGGGTGGGGCGGGGGGGGGTAAGAATGTACCCAACCCATCCTCATCCTGATGGCTACTGTGAGAAACAAAGCTCACACACTTCAATAATTGCAGTCCGAGACAAAATCTGAATCAGTAGTGTCCTTTATTTTTACACTTGCAAGTGGGTGTAATGTCCAGTGCCAGGCAAGGCAGAGGACATACACACCAAATTCAACAAACTCTCGATATTTATATAATTTGGTTCTTACATATTTTTCTTATTTCATTCTTTCTCCCCCTGTTTACATCCTCCATTTCCCTAAGACTGGTCCCACCACTCCTGCTTATCTCTTATCTTATCCGGCCTTGTCTGTGACAAAATGCTTATTTCTGGCCTCACAAGGCCGTTGACCTCATCCCACTGCAGGTCATTGTTAGACATATTCTTTCTTCATCAGTATCTACTCTTTCCATTTGGGCTTCTCCCGAAGCCACTCTGATCCCTATGACCTCTTTAATTAGAGTTTGTTCCTGTGTCTCTGTAAAAGTGGGAAACCGATGTTTGTACAGGCGAATCTGGCCTAACTTCATCCCCTCACAACATCTTATCTATTTGCCCATAATGTCTACCATTGTTATGCAATCACGTTTCACGCTGGCATACAACTTTAGCTAATACAAAAACAATTATATATTTCCTCCACATAGTTTCCATTCTTGTTGACTCAGCTCCCGGCCGAAACAACCACACACTGATGTGAGTTCATTTACTTTGTATCAGAAATTATAATTGCAGAATTACAGAACTGCAGAAGAAACATTAATTTACCTATATCCCACACTATCTTTGTGTGTAGCTGCATCAAGATGTGCGTAGGCCCGCGGTACGCAAATACTAAGCATCACTACGTACTAAGGTATACCTGTCTCTGATGTTGCATAGGATGGGTCTGGCCTTGATGCCGCAAAACACACCAACTATTTGGACCATTCCATATCACCTGTCCTTCATGGGGACATTTATAAACAAAAACACCTTTGACCACAAGTCCATCAAGAAGTGGTCAGCATGCAGCATCCTTGAGAGCCTGTGGGAAAATGAGAGAGTGGATCCTGTCAGGCTGTTACCTGAGCAGACTGTCAAAGTCATTTGGCAGAATGCCTCATTATCAGAACTTTCCAACAAGCACCAAGACCTTGCTTGGTGGTGGTGAGGGCATTACCTGTGAGATCCTTTATTTCTGCCCAGACTCTGCACCACCACACGCTGCCCTTGAAGCGGTTGGTGAAGAGACTGTCAAACATCAGATGGAAAGTGCCTTTGCAAAGAAAGTCTCGAGAAAGATCAGTAGTTTTTGTCCTAAGCAACTGTCTGTGATGCAGAGTCTGTTCCACAGTTCGTTCCCATTAAACATCCTGCACTGGGATCACACTTACCCACACACTGTCCACTAAACACTGCTCCACAGTCCATTCCCCAAAATGCATACCAAACCAAACATCATCTGCAGCTGGAGGACCATCAACTCAGTAAAAGACACTCTTTTGTCTGCCCAAAACTTGTTGGTCTTCCAGAGCAAGGAGTGGACCTCAACCAAGTGTTGCAGACTGGCATATTCCAGGGTCCAGGACTACATGCTGAGGGATGCACTAAAGCTTGGGGTAGCAGCCACCAAGGTGTATTTGGAAAGATAGGTCTTTCTGCCGAAGTTAAGTGGGGGTCTGTTCAGTTATCAGACCTTCGCCCTGAGCCTCAAAAGTATGTAAATACAGTCTTGTACACGTAAGAAAATATCTTTGGTTTGCTTGTTGTTTAGAGTCAATGTCCAATATTTGTGTATCTTCATAAGCTACAGTATAGGACTGCTTCAGTGACTATGTATATAAGATTTTTATGAATAAAGTATATTTTTTAAAAATACAACAACTTTCAGACAAGGATCCAATAAACTTGGATTTTGTGCTTTCCGTGCCTTTCTCCTTTTTATTTGCCACGTCAGAAAGTCTTCATTTATGACTCATAGCAATTGCTCCACGAAGCGCGGACTATCTTTAAATAATTCTAGCCATTCGCCCCCTGCTGCTTTGTCTCGCAATGAAAAGCATGGTCAGCGTTAGCTGGCCGCAGAGACCATGGAAGCAAATAGATAACACGTCACAATGTTTTCATTTCCGGGACCATCCAATGTCGTTCTCGTTCTTTATAAATTTTTTTTATTGTTGCTTCCCCTCGGTATCGTTCAGAATAATTATTTGTAAGTTGCTACTTATGGACTGTACTTTTGAATCAACCCAAATTGCTACACTTCAGCTACATTTGTCAGCATACATAGTGTTCATGCAAGTTTTCTGAATGTTGTTTCTTGTGACACGTCAGGCTGGTAAGGACTGAGCAAGCCTCTTGATTAGGTTTTTATTTTGAAAGATTTAGGAACAATGACCAACAAAATGCTGGTCGAGGAGATTGTCCATGTTTGTGACCTTTTAACAGTGAGTGTACATGTAAAATGAACAGTAATGAACAGAAATACCATTTTATCGTGCCAAAAGACATGATTGTTCGTATTATAAAAATATATCGTATTTAAATATGTTTTTAAAAGTGAAAAAATAAATATGCCGCACCTTTATCGGAAAGTGGGTTTTTTTGGAAACCATTATTTACATAAATTCACAGAATTATTCAAGTTACCGAACATAAATTAAATTGAAAGGTGGGAATCGAAGCATGCACGTTTTCTGACAAGTAAATCAAGATTCAGCTTTATCACGATCGTATGAGTTGTTTTGGACCGTGTTTTTAAAGGCATTTTGCCAGTTGCATATTTTTCTTTCCCGTGAAGTGTATTCCAGGATATATTACATAACGGCAGCCAATCTGTTTTCAGGTATGTTATAATAATTTTATCACGGATAAATATATTTAGGATGCTGAGAAGAGTTTATAATTGTGTGACCAGACCTCTTCATTTAAGGGAAGAAAATTCATAAAAAATTTTTAACCTACAAGTTCAGATCAAACTCTTCCACCTTAACAGTCACACATTTCTATTATTTTCCTTGCAATGCATTGTTACCTTAAATCAGGATTCCCCTTTTTTGATAATGAATCATTGGCTTTGAGGAATTTGATATTGTGGAACTTCAAACATTTGAGACATGTTCTGTAAGGAGATTGTATATTATGTGACGGCTGATGTATCATGTTTAATGCACATAAAATGTTAATGTTTGCTGTGTCATAGTAAGTCAAGGTTCACTTGGAATATTGCAAGATAAGCTTCTGTAACAATGTAGTTATTACTTGTTCACAAGCTTGTTTATATATATCTTTGTCTATTTTTAAAAATTAGCAAAATGATCTACACTGTTTTAAAATGTTTGTTACATGGATAATTGTAATAACTAAGTAAGTGTGAGATGATCTGGTATACATCTCCACACAGTTGTATTGTTTTAATATGTGACATGCCATTAAAACTATTTTTAGTCTTTTTCCTATTTAATACACAGCTAATATTCAATTATTTATTTTGCTATAAGAATGAGAATACAAACTGATCATTTCACTGAGTTATCTAACATTTAATAAATAATGCACTGCTACATTTAAAATGGTTGGCACTTGTCTTTAATATGCTGTTAGTTAATATGTGCATAGAGATAGTATAGCAGTCTTGTATGTCACACAGTATATTAAAATGTCATACACCATGTTCATCAGCATTTTTGGTAAAGATATATGGAATCATAATTTGTAAATTTGCTAAGTTATACACCTATTAGGATAGAGGACCTGATTTTCAACAATAGTTTAACTGATATTCAATCTGACACCATTCTCCACATCATTGGTTTCAAACATGTACCTTTCCAATTTCCAGTCTGTTGATTACTTAATTTGAAAGTAACAACTTCTAATGATTTTTTTGCCTGTAACTCTTAAAGCTCTTGAAGTATTACCAAATGAAAACACTAGTTAGAACATAAATTAAGATGTGATGTTAATACGCAAGCAACTGGATAACTCCTGTTTCAAAAACGGTCTGTGGTACTATGGACCACACAATAAACAAGATTACTTTTGAAACTGATTCAGTATATTCAATCAAAATATAACTCATTTCAAAAATAAAAGTCATTGCAAAAGTTAAAGATGTTGAACGACTCCAAGTAGAATAATTAGGGACTTGCTAAAGATTAAGCCTAATCTGCTACCGAGAACAAAGGGTCTGTATTTGGGGAGCAGAGGTGAGGGGTTTGTCTGTTCAGTGGAGAAAAGGTTGTGCCAAATAAACTGAATAGAAGACACGAGCTGCAGGTAGGTGTCTGGCAATTATAAGTAGAGGAGAATTAATGAGTAGGACTGACTGAATATGTTAATCCCTGACCGAGAAGATGTTGGGTACTCATAAGAGTGAATGAAAAGTAACAATAAGTGGGGGAAAAAGCAAAGGCAAGATTAGGAGAATTATTGTTCAGCAAGTAATTATAGTTTGGGATATATTGCCTGAAAGGATGCTGACAGCATATTAAAGAAAACACTTCAAAAGTAATTGTATTAAACTTGTAAAGGAAAACTATGATAAAGGGACCAGGGATTTGAACTAATTGGATATTCTTTCAAAGAGCTATCAGTCACACAGTGGATCAAATAGCCTCCTTCTGTGTCAATGATACTATAGGGTTAGCAGAGTGAGGCTAGTGAACAGGGGTTGCAATTAATACTTCCAGGTCATTGGGTAAGAGGCAAGAGAATAGATAGTGAGCCCTTCAACTACCCTGTTAACTTATTTGCATAGGCTAACATACAGCAGAGGTGAAAATAGCAAGGATAACAATCTTTGTATATGATTTGGACATGCCGGTATCTTGCTCAAGTCAACCTTCATCATGAATTAACCATCATCAGGGAGGAGTTTTCCAAGTTTGGGAATAATCTTGAGGTTTGCTAGCTGAGCTGGATTACTCAAGTGAACATTATTGAAGTGAGGATCTATCATGCTGTAATTATAAAAAGATCTTGCAAAAGTTTTCTTTCAGATTAAGTGAAGGGAATTAGTTATTGATACAAATAGAATAAAGGTAAAGTTACCTTAGTCTTACTAGACCAAGAGGCTACTTTCCCATTACAGAGAAATGGCTGGTAGTAGTTTAACCTGAGGGGTCACCACACTTCAGCGAGGGAAAAGGTTAAGAAAGACAGTCCATCATGATAACTTCAGCCAGCATGGGAATTGAGCCCATGCTATATCAGTCTATATTACAAACCAGCCTGAGCTAACTGAACCCCCTAAAAGTAGAATATAAGTTGAACAAAGGAGGAGATAACATTAAGTGGTGGAACCCCTAGTAAGGTAGATTATACCATGATATGTGAAAGATACAGCTTTCTCAAACAAACTAATTTTTTTCAGCCCATGATTATGTTGATAGTATTGACCAAGTATATATGAACATTGCAACCCAGAAATTGTTGCAATTGGTTATTTGTTTTAAAGATCATTACAACTACTGAATTTTCCTTCTTGACTTTCAATTGATTTATTTTAGTAACTGATTAAGCTTATTTCTTAAATCTGGACTCTGCTCTGATTTTGACTCATTTCTTGTGGATAAATGACAGACTTGAATCTCAATTTCTGATACAGATAGGGGAGAGAGGTAAATTGAACAATTTTATTTTTCTCTCTGTCTGTAGGCAAGGATCTTTTTATTTCTTTTGAAACTGGCTGTGGTGTGTTTCCTGAAATCCTGTTCTTGAAGTCCAATTTTTAAACAGACACACAACAAACTCCCTCTGGGTTAAATTAGAAGCATGGTTTATTCATGCAGTCAAACTCAAGGGATGGTTGTCGCAAAACCTACACAAGCATAGAAGGAAGAAAAAGGAAAGGAAAGAGCTTACAATGAAGAAAAATGTTTTAAAATACAAACTTACAGAAAACATTAATTGATTTTTAAACTACAGCAAGTTTATGTCCAGTGAAGGATCTGTCTTGCACAAACATTTAAACAGATTTAGCTAGCTGAGGCAGAAGTTAGCAAAATTAACAAAGACACAGCAATATGAGGTTGGTGTATAAATACTTAATTCACTTTTCAGTTGAAGATAAAGTCTAAGAACTTTCAAAGGAGGCTTACCTGGGCTGGAATATTTGCAGCAAGAATGAGTTTTGATGACATATGTTAGCAGTCTTGTTCTGTTGTATTTGTTGATTGCAAAATCCATACAATGCAGTGCTGTGAGATTCCAGGAGGATGGTGCCTAAGCTTTGTCCAAGTATTTGCTGATTGAAACTTTACAGAATTATAGTCAAAGCATCATACAGCATGGAAACAAACCCTTTGGTCCAACTAGTCCATACTGACCATGTTCCCAAACTAAACTAGTCCCAGCTGCCTGCACTTGGCCCATATCCCTCCAAACTTTTCCTATTCATGTAACTATCCATATGTCTTTTAAACATTGTAACTGTACCTGCATCCACCACTTTCTCTGGCAGTTCAATACATCCACATACCACTAACACCTTAAAAATATGCCCCCTAGTTTTAAACTCTCCCACCTTAGGGAAAAGACCTTCGCTATTCATCTTATTTATGCTCCTCGTGATTTTATAAACCACTATAAGGTCACCCCTCAACCTCCTACACTCCGGTGAAAGAAGTCCCAGCCTATTTGTATAACTCAAACCCTCCATTCCCAGCAACAACAGTAAAACTACTTACATCATGCACTTTTAGCAGCTATGTTTTAGACCAGAAAAGCCCACTTCAAAGACTGAAAAAAGTATAGATTTTAAAATATTTCACGATCTCTTTCAAATCTTATCAACCTCATGTGTTTAATAATTTCTTAAGATTAATATTGATCAAGGCATGCTGTAAGCTGTATTACATTCAGTTCTGCTGCATGAAATTTGAGTTGAATAAATCAAAATTGCAATAGAAAATTGAATAAAAACCCATTATTGTCCATCTAGTAAGCACTTATACAGTGCACACACAAAAGTTATGATTTTTATTTAGGAAGGCGTCCAAAACTAGCAGCTTTAAATATAAGACAGTCAGCAATAAGTACAATAGAGAATTCAAGAGAAACCTCTATCCTCAGAGAGTAATAAAAACATAAAATTTGATGTCAAATGGAATGAGTGAGGCAATTAACATAAACTCATTGAGGGAGAAGCTATATAAGAAGATGAGAGAGAAAGGGATAGAAGGATAAGTTGACATGGTGAGATGAAATTAATTGGGAGGAAGCCTCTACTGCTCATTTCATATGTATGCATGCCTTTAATGGTACCATGCTCATGATGATCTGTACTCTCAAACAGAAGAAGGCCCAGAAGAATAACCCATGTCCTCAATGGATTGTCGTCTCTCACCTTTAGATTTTAAATTTCCACATAACAATATTGTCACTTTTGCATCCTAGGAGACAGCCTCCAAACCCCATAACTGAACTCCCTATATTTCCTACCACAGTTGTGGCCATTGATAACCCACTTTCACTTTCAGTGAGTAGACCCCCAAGGACTGACCTTGTCCCATGCCCTTACCAACTTGGAGGGACAGCACGAGCTAATGATTCTTGTCAGATGTGTGTGCAGCTTTTTGATTGATTTATCACTAATCCCTGACTGATTGCAGTGGACCAACAAGACTGAGCTGTGGCCCACTCTCTGGACTGCCATGATGCAGAGCCCTTTACCCAAATGACCCCAAGTGGCTGACTGCCCTTGTTGAAGCCCTAGGACCGAGAGTGGACACTGTCCTTGGCTGACTGTGGTGGAAACCCATAACTGACAACAATTTCCCTTGACATAACTGAGACTACTCCCATTAGACTTTAAAACGTTTCCATTTGGTTGAAGCATATTCAGTATGATTGCTGTGTCAGCTGGTGACACATGCTGTAGGTGTGATATTGACATAGAATGGTGCCACATAGCAACATTATTATCCCCTTGACTGATCACTGCTGACAACCATGACAAACTGGCTGACTTTGCATCTGCACTAAAAGGCATGCCAACAGGAGAAATGCTGAGAACCTGTAAGTTCTGAATGAGGTAGCAAAATGGAAAAAGGCAAGAAAATAAAGGCAAATCAAAGATGGTGTGGACATGCAACATGCAAAGGGAATGAATGCTTAGAAAGCAAGCAAAGAACCCTGACACACATCTTGTTTCAATTGATGCCTCTTCCTGTGTACAAAGTAGCCTGACAGCAGCAATACGTGAAAGGTATCAAGGTCCTCCACTATTGAAGTGGAATACTATTATAAATTGGATTTATGTTATAATCATATGGTGAGGCTAGTGTGTGTCTGATGCCAATCTCCATGGAAAGAGTGGATAGGGCTTGAGGCTTGTCTCTCCTGAGTTGGCAGATATGTAGATGTCTTCCGTACCATAAAATATTGTAACTGAATCATTTATCTATCAATCATTCATCTATTCTCTGAATGGATACTGATTAGTGAGCTAAGTATTTTCACTACTCACGGAGGGTACGCTAAAGTATTGGAAACTTCTGATCAAATGAAGGCCTTGAGGAGCAAGTTGAAAATTTTAACTTTAACTTTCGGGAATAATCACTGTTTAGAGTATCCACTACATGAGAGAACAATAAACTGTGTATAGGCAAAAAAAGGTAATGATGAGATAGTAATGCATGTATAGAGGGGTCTCACTGTTCACTATTCAAACAGGTGGAAAATTGGAACATTTTCCCCTCATTGTTGAAAATCTTTTTCTCAATTTTGCCATATTTTCCCAATTGACTCATCACAGCTCACATCATTCAGCAGCTGGGAGAAGTTTTCTCTATCACAGCTGCTCAGTGCTGCCTTACAACACTCGATTCCACCCTCCTGTGACTGTGTGGAGTTTGCACATTCTCCCGATATCTGTATGGGCTTATATGACTGCTCCATTTTCCTCCCATAGCCCAAATATAGGTCAGGTGGATTGGCCACGGTAAATTGCCCATAGTCATAGATAGAGTCATAGAGATGTACAGCATGGAAACAGACCCTTCGGTCCAACTTGTCCACACTGACCAGATATCCCAACCCAATTTAGTCCCACTTGCCAGCACCCGGCCCATATCCCTCCAAACCCTTCCTATTCATATACCCATCCAAATGCCTCTTAAATGTTGCAATTGTACCAGCCTCCACCACATCCTCTGGCAGCTCATTCCATACACGTACCACCCTCTGCGTGAAAAAGTTGCCCCTTAGGTCTCTTTTATAACTTACTAACTGTACTTTTTATGCTCACATCCAAATTATTTATGTAAATAACAAAAAGTAGAGGACCCAGCACCGATCCTTGTGGCACTCCACTGGCCACAGGCCTCCAGTCTGAAAAACAACCCTCCACCACCACCCTCTGTCTTCTACCTTTGAGCCAGTTCTGTATCCAAATGGCTAGTTCTCCCTTTATTCCATGAGCTCTAACCTTGCTAATCAGTCTCCCATGGGGAACCTTGTTGAACGCCTTACTGATATAGATCACATCTACTGCTCTGCCCTCATCAATCTTCTTTGTTACTTCAAAAAACTCAA
>NC_057718.1:33476082-33489907 GCF_004010195.1 Chiloscyllium plagiosum | reverse complement strand
GTGAATTCTCCGTTCGGTGTTCTCTGTACCATCATGTCTAGGAATGGGAGTTGGTTGTCCTTTTCTTCCTCTCTCGTGAATCGGATTCCTGTGAGTGTGGAGTTGATGATCCGGTGTATATTCTCTATTTCCGTGTTTTTAATGATTACAAAGGTGTCATCAACGTATCTGACCCAGAGTTTGGGTTGAATTTGTAGTAAAACTGTTTGTTCTAACCTTTGCATTACTGCTTCTGCTATGAGTCCCGAGATCGGTGAGCCCATGGCTGTTCCGTTGATTTGTTTGTATATCTGGTTGTTGAATGTGAAGTGTGTTGTGAGGCACAAGTCCAATAGTTTAAGTATGCCGTCTTTGTTGATGGGTTCAACGTCCTGTTGTCTGTTTTGTCTGTTCAGCAGGTTGGCTATTGTTTCTCTAGCTAGGGCTTTGTCAATAGACGTGAACAGTGCCGTTACGTCAAATGAGACCATGGTTTCTTCCTTGTCTGTGTATATTTCTGATGATGTCAAAGAATTCCTGTGTTGATTGTATAGAGTGTCTGGATCCGCTGATCAAGTGTTTCAGTTTCTGCTGTAGTTCTTTCGCAAGTTTGTGTGATGGTGTCCCTGGTAGTGATACTATGGGTCTGAGTGGGATGTCTGGTTTGTGCACTTTAGGTAGTCCATAGAATCTGGGGGTGTTGCTTTCAGGACTATGGACTAACCCTAGTAGCCACACACGCAGACGACAAGCAACATGAATTTGACTGGGACAACACTACCATTATAGGGCAAGCGAAACAAAGAACAGCCAGGGAATTCCTAGAAGCTTGGCACTCATCCACAAACTCCATCAACAAACACATAGACCTGGACCCAATATACCGGCCACTACAGCGGACAGCTGAAACTGACAACCGGAAGCGGCAGGGACAGACCACTATAAATGCCGCAGGAAACACCACAGAAGCGCTTCACAAGAGGCTCCCAAGCACTGAGGATGTCACCTAGAGAGGGGACGAAACGTTTGCAACAAAAACTTCCAGCTCGGCGAACAGAATCACAGCAACAAGCACCCGAGCTACAAATCTTCTCACAAACTTTGAAATTCATTATCTATGATGTTTACATTGCTGCTTTGTTCGGGGATGGGTACTAGTGATGTTATACACCCAAATGCGTTTGTGCTATGTTGTACACTTTTGAGAATTCAGCATGCATTTCCTCATAACAGCGTTTTTTCTCCCTCTATCACAGTTAAGCCTTTGGAGAAGGTCGAGAAAGAAAGTGAAACTCTTGAGCTGTACAGCCAGTATCTTAAGTTTGTAAGAATGATGTGTTAGGCGGGAAAACTGGCACGGGTTTGTGGTTAGTTCAGGATGATTTGCATTAACAGCACTCGTCACCTCAGTCAGGGAGTGGGTACAAGATCCAGCACACACACGTGGCGTACACAGGGGAAAGCCGACACGTAACCGTGCCGCCAATCAACTCACAGGTGGGCGGGGCATCGTGAGGTCAAAGGTTTACCCCTCTTGCAGACGCGGTTGTCAGTGAGTCGCGCGCGAAGGTAGGTTCAAAGTAACGGCTGTCGCGCGCATTAGCGAGGAACAGGAAAGCCTGAGCAGAAGAGATCGATCACAGTTGTCGCGAATTCCGCAGTGGGCGCCGATTTGTTCACCGGTGGAAGTTATTACCTGTTTGAACGGGGAGGGAAGAGTCCTTTTGACGGGAGAGGCGAGCCGAAGCGGTCACGGTCGAGTGATGCTTTTTCGTTTCCCCAATTTTAAAAAAAAATTGCCCTAATCCTGGCAAATTTCCTGCTCTGTCTGTCCGTTTCTGTGTGAGACACGGCGGCGGGATGGTTGATGGGTGCGACTGCCAGTCAGAGCTTGGACGTCACAAAGAGTTCGGAATGTCCGTTTGGGCCAATCAGAGTTAGGGGTGCGAGCGGCTCCCCAGCTGGCTGCCTGTCTGTCTCCAGTCTCTGAGTGAAAGGGAGAAGGGGGTGAGGTCTGGGAGTCCAAGGTGATAAGGTTTCTGCACTATCCTTACCCTTGTGCCTGATACTGAATTGTTTTCCTTCGAAACCTGAAACCTCTCTCCTCACTCCCACCAAGACATCCTTCTGTTAGCCCTAAACCAGCGGATTTGTTTGTCTAACATTAAGACCTACCTATTGAGCAGTTGTGTGAGCAGTGTTAACTAGTGATCGACGTGCAGGGTTGGGGGTGTTGCTGCTGTGAAGGAGGCGTGAGAGTATGTGGAATAACTTTTGGAGTTAGGTTCAAGCTTACATTCCTGTGACTGGGTTGCTAAGTCCTCTGTAATTGGGTTGTACACCAGACAACAGTTGAAAATAGGACCAACCAGCTAGACTAAGTCATATGAATTCGTTTTTTTTTAAGCTGAGGAAGAAGTTGTGGCTTGGAATGATCTTTAGGCCAGAATGTGCTATATATTTATGTTTTAGTGCCTATTACAGATATGGTCAAAGCAGAACCAGTTCTAGGGACTGGAATATATTCATTTTGTAGCTGGCAAGTTCTTTGGATATGCCAAGAGCTGTGATGCCACCGTTCATCACCAAGCATCTTGATAGCACTTTTCCGAGTGAGTGCTCTCTGGCTGTAAAGAATCAAATGTATGTCATAGTCATAGAGATGGAAACAAACCCTTCGGTCCAACTCGTCCATGTCGACCAGATGTCCCAACCCAATCTATTCCCACCTGACAGCACCTGGCCCATATCCCTCCAAACCCTTCCTATTCATATACCCTTTGAGATGCCTTTTAAATATTGCAATTGTACTAGCATCCTCCACTTCCTCTGGCAGCTCATTCCACACATGTACCACCCACTGCATGAAAACGTTGCCTCTTAGGTCTCTTTTTATATCTTTCCCCTCTCACCCTAAACCTATGCCCTTGAGTTCTAGTTTCCCCCAACCCTGGGAAAAGATTTTGTCTATTTACTTTATCTATGCCCCTCATGATTTTATAAAAGTCTATAAAGTTACCCCTCAGCCTCTGAAACTCCAATGAAAACAGCCCCAGCCTATTCAATCTCTCCCGATAGCTCAAATCCTCCTACCCTGGCAACATCCTTGTAAATCCTTTCTGAACCCTTAGACCAGAATTGCACACAATATTCCAAAAGTGGCGTAACCAATGTCCTGTACAGCTGCAACATGACCTCCCAGCTCCTGTACTCAATACTCTGACCAATAAAGGAAAGTATACCAAACGCCGCCTTCACTATCCTATTTACCTGCAACTCCACTTTCAAAGAGCTATGAGCCTGCACTCCAAGGTCTTTTTGTTCAGCAACACTCCCTAGGACCTTACCATTAAGTGTATAAGTCCTGCTAAGATTTGCTTTCCCAAAATGCAGCATCTCGCATTTATCTAAATTAAACTCTCATCTGTCACTCCTCTACCCATTGGCCCATCTGATCAAGATCCTGTTGTAATCAGAGGTAACCTTTTTTGCTGTCCACTACACCTCTCATTTTGGTGTCATCTGTGTTAGGCCTTTTTGAATTTGGGAGTTTTGTGTTTGGCATGAATTACACTGCTTGCAAATACAGCATTCACGTTTGATACAGCACTATCTTTCAGCATTACAAACAAATAATGGATATTTGCTACAAAATTGATCATAAGGAGTCATGCAGCTAACCAATTTAAGATTGTCATTCAGGCCCACATTATAGTGCATTTGTATCTGCTAGGAGCTACGTATTATTAGTACACTGAATCCTGTTCTTTTTATTCAGACAATGTATGAACACTGAATTGTGTCAATGCAATAAAGTACGTGGCAGCCATGCTATGGTTCATTGCTGTAAGGAATGCCTTGAAGAACTAGAATTCACCTGTCTTGCTTAAAATTTAAAGAAAGTTTTGCAGTTAACTGTCAATCATTAACTGGTGCATTTTAAATGGCAACGTCTCTAACAGTCAGAGTCCACTTGCCAACTAATCAATACTCTTCTCTCATGCAATGTAAATATTTTTGCCTTTACATTGGTATTTCTTGCAATTTGTCATGATATGTGCAAGGCAAAAACCTTTGGCAATTCTTTATTTCATCAATGCTCAAGTTTTGTGCTGTAAAACAACTCTTTACAAAGATATAACATTTGTCTGAGTGTTCAATTCTATAATACATTGTGAAAATCTGATGTTAATGTTTTAGGAATCTAACCTGTTGTCTTAGGAATTATAATTTTTGAATGCAAGTTAAATGGCTAACAAAGCTAAGGCAATTAGCAATCATATGGTTGCAATCTTGCCTTAAGATATTAGAGCTAGAAAGAATAGGATCATAAACAACAAGGGACTTGCTCTTAGCTTTGCAATTATGCCAAAGTCTGGGAATCATTGTTCTGTATTTGTTGAAGATCTGTTGCTCATGTGGTTACCCAAAATCATGGAAAACTTTGGAGTTAAAAGGTACTTAAACTACATTTCGGCTTGGAAATAGGCATTGTGAATTGGGCTGCTATGACAATGGTGATTCAGGGTGCAGCCTTAATTGGAAGGTTTTCATTTTTAATTTCTGTTTGCTGACAGAAGTGGGCAGTTTGACTTAGATTTCACAAGGTAAAGCATCTGGAAGATATGCTCTAGCTTGCAGCTAACAGAAGAAATCTACAATGGTTTTCCGCCTTGCGGAAGAAAGTGGTCAGTTTGAATATTGAGCTTGGAAACAATAGGTGTGCAGAAGGAGACGAAACAGTCTGTATGTCTAAAGCTGAGGCAAGGAGCTGAAAAGTTCCACTTCTCTTAAGGACCTGATGAGTGTGAAGACTGGTTAGCCGAAAACTAACGGAAGGATTGCAATGTAATTTCTACTTGGAGGAATAGCTGGAATACAAAGGAGAATTAAGAATGGCAGTGCTACTTCACAGCTCCAGGGATCTGGGTTCAGTTCCAGCCTTGGGCAAGTTTGCACAATCCAGGTGGGGTGTTCTTTTTGAAGGTTGGTACAAACTCAGTAGGCCAAATGGTCTCGATCTGCCCTGTAGGCATTCTGTGAATTAAAGCAAATTCCAGAAGGCTGTGGCTTAATTTTTGGATGGTCCTAGAAAAAGTGAATACTCTCCAGATTCATGGGAACTGAGTTTACAGCATAAGCCTTCTCAAATAAACTTAAGTATTACATTTATTGATGCTTGTTTTAATTTCTTAGTATGTACAATTATTGTTTTTCTCATAAAAAGCTATCTTGTGGTGCAGTTCTGTCATATAATTGCTGTGCATTCAGTTACTTTAAACATTTATCAGTCTGTAATAAGATTGTACAAAGTTATTTGGTTAATCATCATTAGTTAATGATTATCCTCTTTGAGGAAAGAGGCAGAATGACTGATACTGGAACACGTTCTTTGATTGTCCTGACAATTGAGTACATAAATAGTTAGGTCTGCACTATCCCAGAATGGTCATCATGAATGATTAGTCAGCACAGTTTGTTGAAACTTGAGTTTTGATTTTGTTAACCTGTAAGTAAGCGTACTGGTCCTAAGCTAGGCATTACTGTATGTTCCATATAGCCTCCACCTCTGGCTCCTATTTAAATACACTTCAAAACATTTCTTTGTGAGCCAACTTGATCACGTATCCTAATATCTCCCTTTGTGGTATGGTGTCAAATTTTCTTAACAGACCTGCGACTGACCTTGATATGTTTTGCCCTGTTAAACAACTTGTGTTTATATAGAGCTTTTAATGTAGAGTTAGTAGTAAATAGATATTGAATCCAATCAGTTTACTGTGGGTGAAAAATAGTGTATTAGAGGTAATTTGAATGAAAAAAATACATTGGGAGGAAAAAACGATTGTTTCTCTAACAAAATAAAGCAATACCCTGTTTAACTTGCATCTGGCAAACTGAATTTGAGAGTGCTTTATAAAGTTATCTCTTAACCAAAACAGGAATTTTCATCCTGTTGGGAAGTGTTAAAACTTCAAAATGAAAGTTAGCTGCATCCAGGTTAAAACTATTATCCAGGATAAACTATTGCAGCACATCAAAATATTTATTGCTTTGTATAAAGTTGAGACTTTAAAATGTAAAGTGCCAAATGTGAAATAAGTTAATGATATATCATCGTTATACAGGATCCACACCATGTTGTACTGGAATAGAATTATGAGGAGCTGTTTCATAGGCTTTCTATGTCTTGTCCTGTGGAGACGGCAGCATCTGCATTCAACTCTTGCTCAAGGTCATCTGCCACCTGATTTTGAAGTCACTGAGGGCCATCGACCAAACATTCGTTTGGATAAGAACCTTGTTCAAGATAAAGAGTATGTAACTCACTGTTTTCACTGTATGCAAATAAACTATCGTTTATACTGAACATTTAATTCATTTTCAATTTCATTTGCTAAGGTGTACAGAAGTGTTACAATTACCAAAATGTTTTAATTTGGAAGTTGATGTTTTTTTCCCCCCCTCATTTACATTTGCACATGACATGTGACTAGTCATTTGTCTTCCACACAAAATGTTTTGAGTTGGTGCTTTGAGGTTCTGACTCCTTTTCTGTCTGTTACTTACTTGCACTCTGTCTCTTGCTGTTTATTCATAAAACAATTTTATCAACTCCTCTCAGTCCTCAATAGTTTAATCTGGGAGATATTCTGCACAATCATGAATAGCACCCTGAGAATTGGATGCGAATTAATGCAAAAGTTTGCCTAATTCTACACTGGCTCCTGGAGCACAATGGGGTCTCAATATGTTGTTTTACTATACCACTATTTTAAATGTACTGGTTCAATAAGCGCTTGTAAGAAATGAGCTGGTGTACTTTCATGTTGCAAAGACTAAAATGGAAGAATTGCACTACTTGGAATTCAGGATGGATTAATTTTAAGCATGTGCAGAGTTACAGTGAGACTCTGTATGTTTGTCATGAATAGATTTCCAAACTTTAATTGTATCTGAGAATTGTACTGAATGCTTTATGTTTCGTGATATTACTGATATTAGGAATAATTTGAATTTTTTCAAAGTATCCTACAGCAAGTATGCAGATCTGGGTAAACAAATTCCATTTATGGCAACAAACACATACAAAGCTGTTGAAACACAACAGGTCTGGCAGCATCTATGAGAGAGATGGGGTTAACATTGAGTCCAATATGACTATCTCCTTCTGAGGAGATGATAAAATTAGCATTTACAGCACAGGAAAAGGAGAACCATTTTATCAGACCACTACCTGTATTACCTTGTTCAGAATTTCCTAGAGCTTTGCCTGCTAATTAACTACGCTTTGATCTCCAGCGTCTGCAGACCTCACTTTCTCCTGCTAATTAACTAGCCCCACATCTAGAGTAGGTAAAATCCAGCACTCATTGTAATGAGATGGGAATAATTCTTTAAAATTCTCTCATTTTGGTGATGATTATGGTCATTAGATGCTCCAGCCTAACAACTCCTTCAAGATATTTGATACGTGAACCACCTGCAAAATTTCTCCAGTAATCCTTTAGAGTAAACTGAAAATGCAACCAAGTTTCCAATCTATGTAGCACCCTTCTGAACAATTTGAAGTGCTTGAGATTTTGGCTCCATGTCAATAGCAAAGGCATAAATATATGTTTCAGGCCTGCAAATATATTGTTTTCCTTGATGCCTGTAAGAGATGTAGCCTCGCCAGAGGTCTGGTTACACAAAGGAAATATTAGAGGAGAGTAATGGGCGAGTAAAAGAAAACTGCATTGTAAGTAATTGATATGCTTTTATTGATATCGCAGTCACATTATGGAACACTTAGATGGTGTGATAGACAAACCAGAATCTGAGATGACGCCACAAGAACTTCAACTTCATTACTTCAAAATGCACGATTATGATGGAAATAATCTTCTTGATGGACTGGAATTAATATCAGCCATCACACACGTACACAAAGAGGTAAATACTGTGTCACTGGGAACACTAATCTTTCGTCTCTTAGTAACCAATTTTATTTTCGTTTTTTTAAAATTTAAGATCTGATTCTGTTTGACTCGGTCATTCACCCAAAGTGGAAGTTATTACTAGATTCTTTTGAAGTATCTTAATTTTTTGAATGCAGATTGCATCTTAGGGTCAATACACATTACAAAAGTAAATTTAATTTTCTTATCTGTCAGCAATACATATCAACTTTATACACCAATTTGTTAGGTTTCAGATGCTTTACAGAACCAGTTTGAGGCTGAAGACCATACTACTCCAATTCTTTTGCAAGCTGAACCTGCTTGCATATGTCAAGAATTGCACTTACCTGGTAGTTACTAAATATTTAAAGTCAGGTGTACTTTCCCTAATTATCAAAGGTGCAATGTTACATTGAACACCTTTTTTATAGGCCACTGACTGAGATGAAGTATATTCCACCCAGTACAGTGGTCTCCTAAAGGTAGAGAGAGAGCTCATAGCACAAAATAGCTAAGCAGTCAGGTTTTAAAGATGTGGAATTGCTGGTATTGGACTGGGGTGGACAAAGTTAAAAATCACACAACACTGGATTATAGTCCAACAGGTTTATTTGGAAGCACTGGCTTTCAGAACACTGCTCCTTCATCAAGTAACTAGTGGGGCAGGATCATAAGACACAGGCAGTTGAGCGAAGCTTGCAGTTTAAAATGCTTCTCATTTAATAAAATTGCAATCTAGATTGTGGCTCAATTTACTTGATATGCAAATTGTTATGATTAATGTGTCAGTATGCAATTTGGAATATTAAAAACAAAAGAACTGCAGATGTAAATCGAAAATGAAAACAAAAACAGACAATGTTGGAAAAGCTCAGCAGGTCCAGCAGAATCTGTGAAGAGAAATCAGAGTTAACGTTTTGGGTCAAGTGACCCTTGGAACAGTTCTGAGGAAAGGTCACTCGACGTGAAATGTTAACTGATTTCTCCCTGTAGTGCTGCCAGACCTGCTGAGCTATTCCAATAATGTCTGTTTTTATTTGTGGAACAGCATAGTCAGCCACTTGAAGTTCTTGGCAGCAAAATATGATTTAATGAAACAAAAACAGAAAAAATTGAGTATGGATGAGTTAGTCAGCAGAGAAAGGATAATATTTCTGGTATAAGCTTCTTCAGCGTATCTTTTTTGGAATTGGTTGCCTGCTTTGACGTACAATACATTTAAGTATATAATTAGAACTAATATATAATTTTTAACTGTAACAATATTTAAACCTACTGATTTTTGTTTTCATTTGGGCAAATTGTACAATTTGATGGCTTTTGTTCTTCTTAGCTTCTTAAACTTGTTTCTCTGTTTTGCCTTTTCTGTACAGGAAAGTGGTGGCCAAGGACAGCCCATGAGTGAAGAAGAAATTGTTAGTTTAATTGATGACGTTTTAAGAGATGATGACAAGAATAATGATGGATACATTGATTATGCTGAGTTTGCTAAATCACTAGAGTGAAAAGGACAAATCAAGGAGTGATAATACCCATTTTCTGATATCCATAGCGGAAACTATTAAATATATTTTTATTATTGGTGAAGGTCAGTTAACTTTATTTTCTTAACAACTGAGCCAATCATAGGTTATCAGCCTCTTAAAAACACAGAAGGTTAGCTTTTGTGTAATGACTGCAAACCTTTTAAACTTTCACTGGATACCTGTGAATATTTTTGTGCAATTTATAAATGAAACCTGTACAAGGGTAGCGTGTTACATTGCTATCCAATGTTGTGAATTTTTCATTAGCAACATACTATAAGTAAAACTAACTCTGAAGTGTTGACATTTCACTTTAGATCATCACATTGAATAATTTGTATTTAAAATGTTATTACAAAGTAACGTAAGTCAGAATTTTATTTAGCAGTATAAGGCAAATGGATAAATTAGAAAATTATAATTCTTATTCTAGT
This sequence comes from Chiloscyllium plagiosum, assembly GCF_004010195.1. Classification (NCBI taxonomy): domain Eukaryota; kingdom Metazoa; phylum Chordata; class Chondrichthyes; order Orectolobiformes; family Hemiscylliidae; genus Chiloscyllium; species Chiloscyllium plagiosum. Next base: position 33,480,025 of record NC_057718.1, on the reverse strand, counting down.
AAATACTTTCATGTTCAATGTCTGTTGCTTCAAACCTGCAAATCAAATGTGGGTGGCCAATACATGCACTAGTTATATAGTATTACTGTACATATGAAAATTGATAGGTAGTGCTTGTGAAATAAACTATATACTTTTAGTTTCAGGAGCTCAGTTGTGTAATGTAATGTTGTAACTGCTCATCTTTTTGTTACAATTGACTTTTAGTTAAGACATTGAACTGTTCAGTGGTCAGTTTTTGGTATACCATTTGGTAGTGTCGGACATGGTTTTCCACCTATCATTCTGTGCTGAGCCGTCAGAAGCAAAAAGAGTACATGCTACTGACTGAGAGGGTTTAAGCATTTCTGTGGTATTTGGGATACAGCATCAGTGTTCGTTTAAAAGCTATATGTTTACAAAAGCATTAGTTTTGTCATGTGTTGATAAAATGTATTAATTTTAAAATGTTTGGCTTTTTGAAAAGATTGAGTATTACTATTTTGAAATCTGTTAATGTTCTATCTTCAGCAATACATCATTTTTTAATTGGTGGTTCTGGTGAATGGAGCAGAGTTGCTAACTATAATTCCAACCTAAAGTGTTGTATGTACTTGAATGCACAAACACTTTGTGCATTGTTATTGGCAGTTTTATTTATTATAAAGTATAAACTCACAAATAAAATTCAAGGAGTGTATATTATATTCACAAACCAATTTCGAAACTTCATGGGAGAGTTAAGAAGAAATGGATTTCTGTGATTTCAAAAACATTTTAAACTGCATTTAAAGTCTTGAGCACTGTAAATTTATTTTCAAGCACATTTATGACTTCACTCTTTCCCCATACTAGTGTACTAAATGGTACATCAGTCTTATACCATTAAATATGGTACATCTTGTGTTCATAGTTGTATTTGAGAACAAACTGGCTTCCTAAGTCAGTGATTAAATTCTTTACTAAGGTCTTCCTGTAAGTTAAAGTAATAGATCATCTGACAAGTTTAACTGAGCTCTTTGGTTAAATTGTTCAATACGCCAGTTTCAGGTGGAGGTAGTTCGAAAGTGCTGAAGGTTGGCCCAAGGAAAAGGTCTACAGATAAGTGTTGATTTCTGTTGGGAATCTTCTGCAACAGAAAGCTACAGCTTTCCTTTATGTGTCTACTTTACTTTTAATTCTTCTCTCCACTGTTTTTAAAGCTCCACTTTGTTCACATGAAGTGTTACTCCTGTTGTTGCTTGTGATGTGAAGGAAGAAAATCGGACAGTATTCTTGCATGAATTGATCTGATTCAATTAACAAGTGCTCTGAATAGCCTTCTCCCAAATGAAGGACAGTCATTTAGACTCTAACTGTATGATAGCAAGCTATCACTTTCTAGAATTTGGAGAAAGGGGATGAAAACTGCAAAAGAAATCTATCCAAAGTGAGTATAATTTCTCCTGTGATAGAAATGAAAGTCAGTAAGGTTAATATTCTTTCAGAACAAAAGATTAACTCAGTTACATAAACAAAACATGGCATTATGGGTATTTACTGATGTTGTTATAAAGTTTTTGCAAAATGTCCTTGGTTATCAACTTCTTTTAAGTAAACAAAGCTTAAGGATCCCTATATCTTTTAACAGGTCATTCAACATGTTATATACTTAATACTCAATATTATTAAACCTCACCTAAAATAGCAGTTGAGATAATGCTTTATCTTCATAGGAAAGACAACTATAAATGAGGCACTATCAAGATTTAATCAGTGAATATCTGCTTCTCCAGATATTTGATGAATTGAATAAATGAAATCCTTGAATATCTGTTTTCTCAAACTTGTGTATTGTCAAATGTTCATGTTTAAAATGGACTAAGCTAAACAAACCACTGATTTTATTACCTCTTTGCATTATTCTCCCTTTTTTTTTGTTTCAACCTGATTTGTACAATGTGTAAATGGAGTTTGACATTAATTTGATGTTGCTTATCTACTAGTTAGGGCCTGATTTAAAATTTACAGTAAACTATTACGTAGACAAACAAGATTTAAGCATTTTGCTTGCCCCAAGTAATAATTTTTTTTAAACCAAGTACGCACATTGATTTTATAGTGATAACTTATCTGTGAAATGGGCTTATTTTAGCTGTACACAAAATGAAGGATTTTTGAGAATGTTGAGAGATCATCCCTTTTGTGTACTCGCAATTAAAACATTCCACTTTGGGAACAAAGAGTGTGTTCTGTTAAGCGAGATGACAAATATCATTAAGATTCATTTCCTTCCCATAGTCTTGCTTGAGCAATATAGATACTCAACATAGATACTCTAGCAGCCTTCACTTGAACTCTAATGCTAATAAAATATTTGAAAAGGAAATTTCAATTTCTTTTGCCTTTCAGTCTTTTTAACATTACTGCTCAAACTTTAAGCATGCTATTAAAAATAGACCATGCCAACAATCAAATATTGTGAAGTTATGGGATGTGATTTATGAAAAGTTATGATGATTTAGGAAGCCAGTTACAGTCTGGAACCTGGACAGCAAATGCTTAAATCATTAGGTGGCTGGGCCTTCAAATTAGCTAAGATGATTGGGAATAAGAATCTAGTTTAACATCTCTCAATTACATTTGTTTTTAATTAAGTACCGCAATAAAGAAGATAAATACGCTCAACAACTATAACCTATTTTTACTACTATTTTCTGAGCAGTTTGCTATGGCCTTACTTGATTCAAAGGAGTTATCTGCAATACAAAACTTACAAAAAATTAAAGAGTATTAATTCATTTTGATGAATATTTGACTACTTTACTCTTCATAATCATTGAGCTTCTTTCCTCTCCAACTCAATCCATCTATTATTCATTTCTCTCAACTGGCAATGACCAGTTTAAAGTATACATTGCCTTGATAGATTAATGTACAAAGAAGCACAACTACATTTGTTAAAAGGCATTACGCAACAATGGACAAGAATTGTAAATTCTTTCTTTAAAAACATAGGAACATTTATGATATTTTCTTATCTGATAAACTGGTTTCCCACATGACCTTCAATAATTCAACTGAAAAACAAATATTGATTTCAATATGTTTGCTTGAAAGGCAGTTTTCTAGCCAATAATTAGGGCAGCTGTTACAATAATACACCTTGATTTATTCTGGAAAGCAAGAATGATTTTTCGTTAGCACTTAGTTCCAGTGTGGTGGTGGATCAAGACCTGGCATAGGTCCTAGGGAGAGCACTGATGAGGGTAATCCAGCCGTGGGAGAATTAATTGAACACAGAGGACTGTACCAGTCGTCATGTTGCCGTGGTGGTGGGGCAGATGCCAAGTGTGCATGTGTGTTAGTGCAGGTAAACTGGCTAACAGCTGCTGGAGAGCCATAAGCATTTGTCGCCATCGAAGAGAAACGTGGTATGTGATTAATGGCATGTGGATAATGGTAGGGCCTAGCTGAAGTAGACACGGAACAAACACCTGATATCAGACCACTGCAGCCTGAAATAACAGTTGGAGGGATTGACTTCTGATTAGCTCGTTCTTGTTTCCGATGCTTTGCACGTCTGTTTTGAAACCACACCTGAAAAGAATAAGAATTGAATCAACAAAGAGTACACTGCAGAATTTTATCGTGTTAATATCATCACAATATAAACTTGGGGTCAGAACTAAAGATACTCCACATAATTAAGGGTAGGGAGTCCTACTAGGATGCATTATAGGGAAGGTAAAAACAATGACTGCAGATGCTGGAAACCAGATTCTGGATTAGTGGTGCTGGAAGAGTACAGCAGTTCAGGCAGCATCCAAGGAGCAGTAAAATCGACGTTTCGGGCAAAAGCCCTTCAGGAATAAAGGCAGAGAGCCTGAAGGGTGGAGAGACAAGCGAGAGGAGGGTGGGAGTGGGGAGAAAGTAGCATAGAGTATAATAGGTGAGTGGGGGAGGGGATGAAGGTGATAGGTCA
>NC_057718.1:33464798-33475641 GCF_004010195.1 Chiloscyllium plagiosum | reverse complement strand
CCCAAAACATCGATTTTACTGCTCCTTGGATGCTGCCTGAACTGCTGTGCTCTTCCAGCACCACTAATCCATGTATTATAGGTAATTGCTGATGTTCTATTTAACTCCTGCTGGTTTAGTTCCAATGATACTCCTGCACTTAAGAATCCCTAGATTTACCCTCCCCTTCACTGTTTTGATCACACAGCACTGCCCTTTGATGTGAAGGGCAGTGCTTGTCACTGGCCACCCGGGTGTTTTCCTATCTTCCTGGTAGTGGAATTTGAATAAAGATTTGTGCACTTTGTGTCTTTCACTGTGTCTCACACCTGCACACACACGCCATGGGTGCTGGGGATAAAATAAGCACTACCGCACTTAGGTGGTAGTGTGGGGGTTTAAAAAAAAAAGAATCCCTAGATTTGGACTCTGGTCAGCCTATACTGAGCTCCCTGATTTTGTGGTCCCGACTGAAATAAATACAGTATGCTGTACGAGGTAGGCAGAAATTCTGTTTGAATGTGAACTTATTGTTAATGTCATGTTTCCAATTATTTGGAAATTTTCAGTTGTGACGTCCACCAGCAATAAGTCCGATTTGTATAGCACTGTTAATTTAGAAAGTGTAGAAAATAATGCAAAGCACGAGAAAGTTATAAAAGGTATTATTGAAATGATAGTTTAAGAAACAAAAGTGAGTTAAAATGTAGTATGGTATTTCAGGAAGTAATTCCAAAGAGTAGAATTGAGCAGTATGCAGGAGATCAGTGATAAGAGATCTGATGAAAATGAGCTCAAATGTGAGGCTGAAAGAAGTAACCGGCACAAACGTGGTTGAGGCCATGCTGAATTTTGTAATAATTTCGATTACCATACATGGCCACTTTTGATAGCATAATGTTTGTCAAAGTTGCAGATCATATTCAGATAAAACAGAATATAAGCAACACAACTCATGTACCCCAAGTCAAAATGCCATATTGCTTTGAGGATATCTTGCTGATGGTGTTCCATTGAATCTGCTACCCTTGCTCTAGACAGCAAAGGTCACCAATTTGGAAGGTGCTGTTGAAGGTGTTTGCTGAGTTGCTGCAGTTTGTATGTCATCAACAGCACACTGCTAGCTACCACTGTACACGGAGGGTGGACAGAGTGAACACTGAAGGTGTCAGAATTGACGTTAAGTAAATGGGCTGCTTTGTTTTAGATGCTGTCAAGCTTCTGGAAACCTTCAGACTGCTGACCACTCAATTTCCTGTGCCCTCTGCTAACTGACCTCAATACAGTCTTGGTCCAAATATGGACAAGGTAAAAACAATGACTGCAGATGCTGGAAACCAGATTCTGGAGTAGAGTGGTGCTGGAAAAGCACAGCAGTTCAGGCAACATCTGAGGAGCAGGAAAATCTGACGTTTCGGACAAAAGCCCTTCATCGGGAAAGGGCTGCTTCCTGATGAAGGGCTTTTGCTTGAAACATCGGATTTTCCTGCTCCTCAGATGCTGCCTGAACTGCTGTGGTTTTCCAGCACCACTCTACTCCAAACATGGACAAGATAACTGAATTTTTAGACAAGGGCAGCAGACACATGGAAATACCACCACCTGCAAGTTCCCCTCCGAGCCACTCACAATCCTAACTTGGAAATATATTGCCGTTCCTTCACTATTGCAAGGTCAATTCCTTCCCTAAGCCTATTGAGTGTCAAACCATAGCAAGTGTATTGCAGCACTTCAAGAAGGCAGCTCACCATCCACACCTCAAGGGCCACTAGGGACTGGCAAAGAATGCTGGCTAGCCAGTGACATCCCCATCCAACAAATGAATAAAAGATTTTTTAAAAATAAAGGTGAGTTGAGAATGACTGCTCAATATGAAGGCAGTATTTGAGCAATTTTAGTGTCAAAAGAGTTATAGCAAAATAAGTTGAGAGTCGTGGAGTAATAGCTAACACAAAGGAAGTTGTCATGGTGGTTGGTAGTCTGTCATCTCAGCAGAATTTCCTCAGGCTAGTGTTCTCAGCACAAGCATCCTTAGCTACCTCCTCATTTACTTTTCCTCCATAAGGTCAGAGGTGGGAATATTTGGTGGTGATTGCACAGCATTCAGCACTATTTATAACTCTGATGCTGAAACAGTTAATGTCCAAAAGCCACAATACCTGGACGTTATCCAGGTTTGAGTTAGCAAGTAGAAGGCAATGGCCGTCTCTAATCACTGTCCCTTGACATTCAGTTGCATTGCCTCTGCTGTCATTTACCTGGGGGTTACCATTGACTGGAAACTGAATGCACTATCTATTTAATTACTGTGCCTACAAAAGCAGGTGAGAGGCTTGGAATCCAGCAGTGAGTAACCCACTTCTTGACTCCCCAAAGCCTGTCCACAATCTACAAGTCACAAGTCAGGCAATTAATGAGTGCAGCTCCAACAACACTCAAAGCTTGACACTATCCAGGACAAACATTCACCATCCTTCCAACACTGATGTTCTGTTACAGAGTGTCTCAATAAGATGCGCTGCAGGAAATCACCAAGTACCATCAGACAGCAACTTCTAAACCCATGATCACTTCCATCCCGAAGGACAAGGGCAGCAGATACACAGGACCCATCACGAATACCTGCAACTTCTCAGCCACTCATTAAACTGACTTGGAAAAACATCAGAGTTCCAGAAACCTGGAACTCACTCACTAACAGCATTGTCGTCCATTTGCTTTAGATAGACCCACAGTGGTTCAAGAAGGTAGCACACAATGACATTTTCAAGGACAACTAAGGATGGGCTATAAACGCTGGCACAGCCAGCAATGCCCACATCCTATGAATGAATCCAAAATCTGTGGCTACAAGAGCAGGTCAGAGGATAGGAATTCTTCAGTAAGTAATTCATCTCTTTATTCACCTATGCCCTGTCCACCAATTACAAAGACTGAAGTTGGGAGTTTGATGGAATTTTCTCCATTTGCCTGGATAAATGCACTTCGACAGCATTAAAGAATCTTGAATTTGTCCAGGGCAAAGCAGCCTTCTTTAAAGATTTCCCATTCACCATTGTCAGCATTCACTTTCTATCATCAATACACAGTGGCAGTAGCATATGCTATCTACAAGATGCAATGCAGCAACTCTGTTGAATTGTCTGAGATAACACTTTTGAGAGCACCTCCAAAACCACAGCCAACTTTCAGCCAAATCTATCCAAGGTCAGAAACCTAAACATAAGTTAATATTTTGCCAGCATAGCAGGACTTTAGAATTTCAGCAAAATAGCCAGAGTTCTGCCAAGACACAGCCGGGAGTTTGATTATATATTTATATCAATAACTTAGAGTGCTTTGCCAATACTAAAAAATAAATTTATGACATACGTTTTTCAAAACATTAAAAATGTAAATTAAAAGCGTTTAATAAAAAAGACAAAGTAACATGAAAAGTTGAATACCAGCATATTGCAACAATAATCCATTGAATAGTTACACATTTTAATTTGGCTTATGGCTCTGTTCAAAGAACTGAATGGATCTAATCGCTGACCTGAATGCGTGCTTCATTAAGTTTGGTGATCTTGGCTAACTCCTCCCTACAGTAGATATCTGGGTAATGGTTTTTACTGAAAGTAGCTTCCAAATGTTCCAGTTGCTCCTGGCTGAATGTGGTCCGATGGCGCCTGCGTGCAGGTGTTGGGTAGTGAGCCTGCTCAGGTATATTATTCACCAGCAGGGAATTGCTTCCAGCATTTGAACTTCCAGGGAACTTCTTGTAGACGTTGTTATCAACTGAAATGGAAACATTCACATCGCTGCTGTCAATATGTTGCATTAGAGAAAGGTTATATTGTATTAAAAACCCTTTCTTCTTAAAAGGTGAAGTGCCACACAAAACAAGGGAAACCAGTGTCAGTCAGAGCATGGGTTTGTGAACCTGTACAAATCTGTGCTACTTCAGCAGCAGCCATAATATTTTCAATCTTGGCCACACATCCATCTTCCCATTATTCTACTCCTCCACAACTACCAGAAGAATGATCACTCTCGGGCGGGAGAAACCCTCTCCACACCTACCTAATATATCCACAGCTAAATCACAATAGTACCCATAGGACATCATTGAACAGTCTGCTGGCATCTTAAAGCTAAGGTTTTTGACTGAGGCTTCTCTGCAATATGTTTCCGTACGAGTGTGTTGTACGTTTGAAATGCACACAACATAGCTGTACAGTGAGATTTGGAGTAGGCATAATTGCAGCCAAAGGCAGTTTTTGGTAAGGAACATTTGAATGATGATTGCTTGATGAATAAGGGGTATCATATCAGTGGTCAATTGATCTCTGCATCTTCCTTATGCAGGGCCAATCGGCTCATGGGGCAGAACAGTGGCTCAGTGGTTAGTACTGTAGCCTCGCAGTGCCAGGGACCAAGGTTAGATTCTGCCTTGGATCTCGTGTGTGTGAAGTTTGCACATTCTCCCTGTGTCTGCCTGGATTTCCCCCCAGTGTTCCGGTTCCCCAACAGTCCAAAGAAATGCAGGAGAGGTGGATTGGCCCTGTTAGATTTCCTCATGGTGTCCAGGCTTGTGCAGACGAAAGTGGGTTAGCATTGATAAATGTTGGGGATAGGATTGGATTTGGGTGTTGGTATGTTCTCTGAAGGGTCAATGCAGACTTGATGGGCTAAATGGCCTCCATTTGTACTATTGGGATTTTATGATTCTGTGGTCTGAGTGATGAGATTTCTCTGCAGTGGCAGTTTTTGTACCTCCTCCCCACTCCATATATTCTGTATCTTAAAATCTAACCAGTCAGCCAACCTCTCGATCTTTGGTTTCTGACAATGCAGGTTAACCAGGTACAAAGAGAAAAAAAGAGACAACACGCACAAAACTGCCAAATATGAGAAAGGTACTGAATTTATTGACAAACAGAAAGTCAAACTAAAATTGCTTGAAAACACATGCTGAATCTATTGTGTTTAACAAAAAGGTTTTTCAATCTTCTCTCAACATAGTGGCTTGTGTAGAGCTGGCAGAAAGCTGCTCTTTTTTTACACGAGGGTAAAATTTGGCAATATCCAGTGACTTCAAGGTGAGGCTGGGAAGTCAAAACATTGCACATCCACTGGCTTTCCAGCACCTTAGTGGGTTTTAAATAAGGGAGGTGGTGAGGAAATAAACAGCCTGAGTGGGCAATATCTGCTGTTGCATGAGGGCAGGAGCTAAATACTTTCCAATAATCTGTGGTAGGGCAGACTGCAGAAGATGAATGATTCCTTGATAGCTACATCCACATGTTGCACTTTTCTTGTCATGATAGATGCCAGTGACTGTATTCACTGCACACAAATGTGTAGTCTCCTCTACATTGGGGAAAGAAAGCATAGGTGTTCTGCAAAGTGGTCACCCAGTCTATGTTTTGTTTTGCAAAAAAAGATCCTAAGCTTCCAGTTGCCTGTCACTTCAAAACACTACCATATTCCCTGGCCAACATCTGTCTCAGGCTTGCTGCAGCGAAGCTCAGTGAAAACTGGAAGAACAGTGCTTCATTTTCTGCTTGGGAACTTTGCAGCCTTCTGGACTCAATCTCAAGTTCAACAATTTTAGGGTTTGAGGCACCTTTTCCCATGTCCTGACCTCAACCCCCACACACCAGACCTTGTCATCACATAGGTTGCTACCCCACAGAGCCTAATATTCCCCATTCATAACTATTCAATTCCCCCCATACTGACCTTTATCCACTCCTTTGTCCAATGATTTTTCTTTCTTTGGTCTTTATCTCTACCTGTTGTTTATTCTGCGCTGAAAATGTGTTGCTGGAAAAGCGCAGCAGGTCAGGCAGCATCCAAGGAACAGGAGAATCGACGTTTCGGGCATAAGCCCTTCTTCAGGATTGTTTATTCTCCCCATTCCCACCACCCCATTTTCTGATGAATACCAACCTTTTCCTGGATACCATCGATTCTGATAAAAGAGTCACTGGACCTGAAACATTAATTCTGATTTCTCTTCGCAGATGCTGCCAACCTGCTGAGTTTTATCAGCAAATTCTGTTTTGCTTCTATTTCCAACATCTGCAACAATCTTTCAATTTCTTCCAATATTTTTCCATCCTTGCTATTCTCCAGGTGCTGCTGAACATGGAGAAGTACCAATTTATTGGAGTCAGTGTTGAGGCAATGCCCTCCTGCCTGTAAAGCCATTGTGCCTCCATTTCTGCTCAGAGACAGTGATGGTGTTTTTTGGGACGTTGTCTGTAAGTTATGTAAATCAAAATGTTGCTTGACCAGTTGGAGAAAGAGCTCTCCCAACTTTGACACTATCCCCCTGCTGTAAGGAAGGAGAACTTTGCAGGGTTGAGAGTACTGTGTTTGCTGTTGTCATTTCTGGTGTTGATCAGGTTATCCACCTGGTTACATTAGTTTCTTTAGGTTTTGTAGTGGTCATACAGCTAAGTGGCTTGCTCAGCCATTTCAGAAGGTACTTAAGAGAATCAGTCACATCACATGGAGGCCAAACCAGGTAAGCATGGTAGGTTCCTTCTTTGAAAAAGGCGTTAGTCAGCCAGATGAGTTTTTAACAACAATGATTTCACAGTCATCATTACCAACCATTGATTTCAGATTTTTATTGAATTTGAATTGCAAATGGTGGTATCAGAACTCCGGTCCCAAATCCTGGTTTCTGGATTAGTACTCCAGCACAATATCCTCTTTATAATCCTGAAGAAGGGCTTATGCCTGAAACGTCGATTCTCCTGTTACCTGGATGCTGCCTGACCTGCTGCGCTTTTCCAGCAACACATTTCCAGCTCTGATCTCCAGCATCTGCAGACCTCACTTTCTCCTCTTTATAATCACCTTTACAAAATGTAGAACAGATCTAATCCTGTCAATTACCGATTCTATCAGCACCTTCCTAACATTCAATGAAGTGGCAAACGGAATCAGCTAGTGACACTTCTACTATTGCTCAGGTAAATTTGTCAGAACCACCTAGTTTATTATTTATTAATTCAGGTATGAATGCAGAGGCAGGCAACACCTTATCGAGGAGCCCCAACAAAACAGAAGAAAGAAAATCTTTCCAGTGGCTAGAGTCATGCCTGATCAATGTAGTCAAAGGCCAATCTTTGCAGCTTTGGGGCAGGAACTGCTCGGATAGGAATGCTAAGCCCAGAAATTTTTAATGTTTTATCAATGACCTTTCCTTCAACACACAATTTGATCTGATTCTGTTTATTAACAAATTCACTGTTCATCTCAACTCAATCCCACTTGATTTTAGCCTTCTTCAAGCAGTCTGCAAACAAAGTCTATGATACAATGGAAGACGCTGAGCTTTCAGATGACATGTCTTTTGACATGTTCAGAAGCTGATCCTCTGCTTGTACACCTGACTTAGTGTATATAATCTCTTGCAGCTGCAGCTCTTTGCTCATCCTCTCTCTCTCGCTCTCTATCCCTCCCACCACTATTGAGAGCAACAGGTCTGCAAGAAGGCAGTGCTGGTGGTGTTCTAAGAAAATTTATTGCCTCAAGTGTCTTAAGAATCATAGATATCATATGACAAAAGATAACATGTCCATTTTGAGTAGCTTGCAAAAAAGGAGTCAACCTAATAATATCAAGCAGGTTTGCTAGCAATAAACTATTAAATGAGAAGAAAGTTATGTAAATATATACAGTAAGCAATGGTTAACAGGGTTCTATCATTAAAATTATTTTAAATTAGACCATTGCTGTATCTATTTAGGACAAATATGACATATCAATAAATTATTTCCATTACTTACTTTCTTAGATGGATTGCAACACCTAACCTATAATAATATAACCTCTTCATAACAAATATTTTCTGCCATTGTTGTCTAAATTGACTTCTAAAGTCATCCTATTTCTATTCCAAAATTAAATCTATGTCTTAGGTTGGAACATAATGGGTTTAATTAAAGTATTACTTTTCACAACATTTATTAAAGCAGAGTCATTGTGCATTGCACTGCCAAATCTTTCTGGTTGTAAAGAAATGCAATGATAGGAGCTTAGTTTTGTGTTCACTTTCTTTTATCAGTAGACCAACAAATATAAAAGAGAATCAGCTTTACATTTGACAATAGGTCAAGTCTTGGCTTCAGGAAACAGAACAGAGCTGAACCACAATCTGATTGTTCATCCAGACATGAAGATGGTAGTGGAAACATTCATTCAGCCCCTGAATCTAGGGATTAACTTCCACCATACCCACTATACCAACCTTACTGGGAATGTGGAATCTGATCATCACATGGTTTTAGTTCAAATAATTCAATATCGTGAGAAAGCGTACAAAAGCCACAACTAGACTGTTCAGCCACAAAGAACAAAACCAACAAAGAGACTAATTTGGCTGAAAAGGATGGTGAGCTTACTGGTGCTACTGATTAGCGAGGAAGTCAATTGACTGTGCCTAAGTAACAGGCTTTAAAATTAGAATGTAATACTGTACTTCAAGCTTTGTGCAAACTCATTAGTAATCCTTCCAACTTGATACACGTTAGAAATCAGTCTTTGCTGCAGGAAACAGTATTTCTGCTTACATTAAAAAATCATAAATAAAATGCACATATGCAATGAAATCCTCCTTTTGCAAAGCTGCATTTCCTTAGTTGATGGATGAATTAAGCCAAGAACCAAGCTCTGAACCAAACTAAAACAATCAATTTAAACAATTTAATTAATTTGCCTTGCAGCATTTGTTCTATCCCTATAAACACACACTTTGTCCAATCTCAGGTAAATTAATTGCAGGCTGATATAGTTGAAATGCTACAGACTCACAAATTTCTTCAGGCTGGAATTTAACCAGCTTGCCTCCAAACTATGACCAGTTTATTCTTCATCGAATTGGCTTGGTAGAAGATTTAAAGTTAAGTGGGAAGGATGATGGAATTCACATTTACACACAAAAAGGTTCCAAGGCACTGAACAAGGATGTGACCCTGATAATTGAATGCTTAGCCCAAGTTGGAAATATCAGGAAGGGTGGCAAAAGATTGGTCAGAAAGAAGATTTTTAAAAAAACGTTTTTGAAGAAAACAGGTTGAGGAGGGGTCTGGTCAGTTATGTGAAAGGCTGCAGATGAAGAGAGATAGGCATCATGGTTACAGTTATTGGAAGATGACTATGACTGATTAGACCATTGCCATGATCTGACACAGGTGGAAACATGATTGGAGAGACTCACATGTAGAGCTGTAGGTACAAAATTTGGAGGCAACATGACATTAAAGGATATGCAAATAAAAGGTTTTTGGATTGGGTAGAACAGGCATTTGGATGCTAAATCAATTTCAATGTACGCACCTGTGCTACATTGCATTTCCACGAGAAATGGGGCGGCATGGTGGCTCAGTGGTTAGCACTGCTATCTCACCGCCAAGGACCCGGGTTCGATTCCAGCCTCAGACGACTCGCTGTGTGAGTTTGCACATTCTCCCTGTGTCTGTGTGGGTTTCCTCCAGGTGTTCCGGTTTCCTCCCACAATCCAGAGATGTGCAGGTTAGGTGAATTGGCTGTGCTAAATTGCCCATAATTGCCAATTGTTCAGGGATGTGTACATTAGGTGTAGTAGTCAGGGTTAAATGTAGAGTAATAGGGGAATGGGTCTGGGTGAGATACTCTTCGGAGAGTTGATGTGGACATGCTGGGCTGAAGGGCCTGTTTCCACACTGTAGGGATTCTATGAAATAAGACAGCATTGGAAAGAATGCACCTTAAATTGAATAGAAGTGTACAGGGACCTTGGAGTACAAATTCACAAATTATTTTTAAAAAATTAACAAGCAGGTTAGTGTAACCTTAAGTGAAAGCACATCATTGTAATTAAATTTCCAGAGGTCTATAATTCAAAGTGAAATTATACTAAGCGTATGAAACTTTTTTGAAGATTGTCCCTGGAATATTGTTTGCATATGGTCTCCATACTATATAAAAAAAAGGAGCACTGGAGAACTTGCAAAGAAGATTTAAAAGTCTAAAACCAGAATTAAAGTTCGTAACAATCATGGAAAGCTAAACAGGCTGAGGCTCTTTTCTCCAGAATAAAAAGGATGAAAGATGTCCATCTTATGAAGGCTTTAAAAATAATGAAATACCTGTAGTGAGATAGCCTCTCTCTGCTTACTGTTTCCACTTCAGAGGATGTTCAAAGCAAGAGGCAATAAATGACCTTATTTAAGTGTATAAAATCATGAGGGGCACGGATAAGGTAAATAAACAAAGTCTTTTCCCTGGGTTGGGATGTCGAGAACTAGAGGGCATACGTTTAGGGTGAGAGGGGAAATATTTAAAAGGGACCTAAGGGGCAACTTTTTCATGCAAAGGGTGGTGTGTGTATGGAATGACCTGCCAGAGGAAGTGGTGAAGGCTGGTATAATTACAACATTTAAAAGGCACCTGGATGGGTATATGAATAGGAAAGGTTTGGGCCAAGTGCTGGCAAAAGGGATTAGATTTATTTAAGATATCTGATCAGCATGAACGAGTTGGACAAAAAGATCGGTTCCCATCCTGTACATCTCTATGACTCTAAATATGAAAGAGTCTCTTAAATACAATGGGAAATTCAGTAGAAATCTCTTTACCCAAAAAGTGGAGAGTACATTGAACATGCATCACAACATGGACTGGTTAAACTAAAGAGCGTAGCTGCATTTAATAGTAACCTGGATTAGTACATCAAGAAGGATGAATCTTACGAACCACAATAAGTTCCTGATTATTGACTCTGCTGGTTTCCTGCACTGCAGGTAAAAACAATGACTGCAGATGCTGGAAACCAGATTCTGGATCAATGGTGCTGGAAGAGCACAGCAATTCAGGCAGCATC
>NC_057718.1:33410088-33462885 GCF_004010195.1 Chiloscyllium plagiosum | reverse complement strand
GGGTACTGTTGGGGACGTCTGGAGAGGAAAAAACGGAGGGCTTGGAGGCCCTGGTCATGGCGGATGGAGGTGTATAGGGATTGGATATCCATGGTGAAGATGAGGCGTTGGGAGCCGGGGAAACGGAAGTCTTGGAGGAGGTGGAGTGCGTGGGTGGTGTCTTGAATGTATGTGGGGAGTTCCTGGACTAGGGGGGATAGGACAGTGTCAAGGTAGGTAGAGATAAGTTCAGTGGGGCAGGAGCATGTTGAGACAATGGGTCGGCCACGGTGGTCAGGCTTGTGGATCTTGTGAAGGAGGTAGAACCGGGCATTGCGGGGTTCCCGGACAATGAGGTTGGAAGCTGTGGGTGGGAGATCTCCTGAGGTGATGAGGTTCTGTATGGTCTGGGAGATGATGGTTTGGTGATGGGGGATGGGGTCATGGTCGAGTGGGCAGTAGGAAGAACGCCTCATCTTCCGCCTCGGAACACTTCAACCCCAGGGCATCAATGTGGACTTCAACAGCTTCCTCATTTCTCTTTCCCCCACCTCATCCTAGTTTCAAACTTCCAGTCCCCTTGACTTGTCCAACCTGCCTAGCTCCTTTTCCACCTATCCACTCCACCCTCTCCTCCCTGACCTATCACCTTCATCTCCTCCCCCACTCACCCATTGTACTCTATATGCTACTCTCTCCTCACCCCCACCCTCCCCTAGCTTATCTCTCCACACTTCAGGCTCTCTGCCTTTACTCCTGATGAAGGGCTTTTGCCCGAAACATCAATTTTGCTGAAGCTCCTCGATGCTGCCTGAATTGCTGTGCTCTTCCAGGACCATTGATCCAGAATCTGGTTTCCTGCACTCTCCACTTTTAAATGAAAGAATGAGGTTGAGTGTTTTGAGCACTAACCAGAAGGCAGTCCCTGATTCAAGACAACATCAAAAGATGCTGATGTTGAAGAAGAAGCTTCAAAGAACATCAATGGGTTGATCAGAGATTGCAATGTTCAGTTATGGTCTCTGATGGTTGCTGTTGATCCTTAGAGAGACAATGATATGATTTGTGAAAACAAGGAGCCAGATAGTTTGTATCAACTTCAGCACTCATTCAATGAGTTTTAAAGATGAGAAATGGGAGTAAGAATAGGCCATTTGGTTCCTTAATCCTGCTCTGCCATTCAGTAAGATCACACTTGATATTCTACTCAGTTACATGATCTTACAATATCCCATATCCCTCAGTTCTGGTCACATCAAAAAACCTAATATGTATAGGTTAAAAAGCTGTTGGTGTACACCTGAAGTAGAGAATTCTGAAAGGTTCACAGTCCGTTCACTGCAAAGGTTTTCCTCACCTCAGCACTAAATAGTCAACCCCTCATTTTGAAATTGACTCTCATATCCTGGACTCTAGTCAGGGAAACATTCTCCCAACATTTACCTTGTCAAGCTCCTCAAGAAGTTATTTTAAAATATCTATTATGATAATCTCATTCTTCTAAGCTTTAGGGAACAAAGGGCTTGTCTATTCAATCTCTCTTCAAAAGGGTAGTTCTGTTATCTCAGTAAATCAATCTAGTGAATCCATGTTGCACTCTAATACAAGTAAATCCTGCTTTAGGTGAGATGACTAAACTGTACATAGTGCTCTCCAGGTGTGGTCTCAAAACAATTAGTGAGACTTCTTTACTTCTATATCCCAATTTCTTTACAATGTGTCATTTGCTTCACGATTGCATGTCATCTTTGTGATTCAAATATAAAGAGGCCAAGATTCCTCTGAATAACAATATTTCCCAGTCTTGCTTGCACCATTTAAAATAAAACTGTTCCTCTCTCTTTCTCCCAAGGTGAATTATTTCAGATTTGTCTTTATTGTATTTCATCTGCCAGAGCCCTGTCCATTCCATCAAAATCTTTTTGCAGCCTCTTTGCATCTAAAGGTTCACCTGATTCATTCTTGGGATGAAAGACATATGAGGAAAGGTTAAACAGCTTGGGCCAAGATCCGTTGAAGCTAATATGAATGAGAGTTGACCATATTGAAACACAAGATTTGAAGCATTTTCATAGGGGTGGATACCAGGAGGATTTTTTTTATGTCTCTGAGTGGGGAGGTGCGGGATACTCAAACCAGGAGACAAAGTATAACATTAATAGGTTTCCCTTTTAAGACAGTGAGGAGGAATATATGAGTGTATGAGGAATTCTCTGCAACAGAAAGCAGTGCAGACTGGATCATTGGTATATTCGAGACAAAGTTAGATAGATTTTTGATGGAACCAAGGGTTAAGGGTGGGTCAGACAGTACAAATGGACGAGGCATGATTTTATTGAATAATGGAGCAGGCTCAAAGGGCCAAATAACCTATTTCTCTTCTTGTAAACTTACATTATATAGGAAAGTATCAACGTTTGCTGACAATATACTCAGTTTCCTCATTTAAGTCATTGATACAGACTTAAAACAGCTGTTAACAGGTATTAGTCTTTGTAATATGCCACTAGATACATCATATTATATCCATTGCTCCCGATGCGGTCTCCTTGACATTGGGGAATCTGGACGCCTCCTTGCAGAACGCTTCAAGTATCATCTCTGGGACACCCGCACCAATCAACCCCACCGCCTTGAGGCCCAACATTTCAACTCCCCCTCCCACTCTGCCAAGGACATGCAGGTCCTGGGCCTCCTCCACCGCCGCACCCTCACCACCTGACGCCTGGAGGAAGAACGCCTCATCTTCCACCTCGGAACACTTCAACCCCAGGGCATCAATGTGGATTTCACCAGTTTCCTCATTTCCCCTCCACCCACCTTACCTCAGTTCCAACCTTGCAGCTCAGCACTGTCCTCATGATCTGTCCTACTTGCCAATCTCCCTTCCCATCTATCCGCTTTACCCTCCCCTCTGACCTATCACCTCCATTCCCAACCCCCATTCACCTACTGTACTCTTTGCTACCTTCCCTCACCCTCTTCTCTGACCTATCACCTCCATCCCCACCCACATTTACCTATTGTACAACTTGCTACTTTCTCCCCAGCCCCCCATCCCCAATTTATCTCTCCAATCTGGAGGCTTCCTGCCTCTATTCCTGATAAAGTGCTTTTGCCCGAAACATCGATTTTCCTGTTCCTCGGATGTTGTCTGACCTGCTGTGCTTTTCCAGCACCTCTCTGATCTAAACTCTGGTTTCCAGCATTTGCAGTCCTCACTTTTGCCTACTAGATACATCCTGTCAAATTAAAAATGACTTTTTTTTTCAACTGTTCTTGTTCCATTAACCAACCCTAAAATGTATGCTACCTTCAATATCTTCTCTTCCCGTATACCTCCTAGTTATACTTCTGGTCTTATCAAACACTTTTGAAGATAAGGAAATACTGCATTGTTATAGCGATACTCAGTTGGGCATCACTGGCATAGGTGCATTTTGTCCACAATAGTGTACAATATTCATCTGTAAAAACATGGACTTAAGGTGATGGCTGCAGGATGTGTGCACCGTTTCCCCAGCTAATTTATGATTTGAAAACAATAATAATTGTATCAGGTGATAGTTAAGTCATTCTGAGCCCAATACAATCAAGTCTTTTTAACTCAAGGAGTGAAGAAAAGTTTAAAGTACAGTTGTAAATAAATTGCCAGGACAGCCCACTGCAGATCCCAGTGAGCAAACTGACCAATCAGTTACCAAAAGGAATTCTGGAGTGTTAAAGATCTGCATTGCTGAATCAGTGCCACAGAAGATTTACTTAATTTTTCATTGCTAGGATTATCATGCTGTCATTTAATCAAGAATCACAATTTGAAAAGTAGATAATAGCAAATGTAAATTGGAACTGTTGTTAGATGGACAATACAAGCTTCTCCTTTCTGAACAAGTCTTCCAATTGGCATTTTAACAAATGCCTTTTGAAAGTCCCAATAAAACATCAACTGCTGTACCTTCATCAACCCTCACTGTTACTGCAAAAAAAAAGTAGTCAGGTTAGTCAGATAACATATGAACTCAGGTAATTCAATATCTAGTTCAAACTGAGGTATACATTTTATACAATCAGCTTCTGTTGCAAGTAGTCTACATTTTTGTTTTAACTTTTAAAAGTTAGAAATCAATTCACGTAGGACTATATATCTATATCTACCCAACACTGTCTAATACCACTTCCAGGGGAACAGATTAAAAATTGAGAGTGTTCAGCTAGTCTGTTTGAGTATTAGCAATTATAGAAAGGCATTGATTACCAATGTAAGTCAAAGATGATGGTTAGCATGCAAAGTCCCAAGAAGGCAAAACAAACAGCTTGCAAAAGAAGGCAAGATATCCATTATTGTCATGGCAAATAATATTTTCAGAAATTTGGCTGTATTTGATATAATTTATTGCAATCTAGCCATTATTCATTTGGTTGTAAATTAATATCACAAAATGCTCAGAACCACAATCTCAGAATACACAGAAGCACAATAAATGCTCAATTATTGAACACAATGTGATATTTTTTCATGCAAATTATACAGATAAGATCATAAGAAGGTACAGAAGTAGGCAATCTGGCCCAATGAGATCATTGACTGATATAATAATAAAGTCAACTTTCTTGCCTTATCCCAATACCCTTGATTCTTTTATTTATTAACAACATGTCTTAACAACATAACCTTGACAGTTCTTTGTAGTGAAGAATTCCACAGATTTACTACCCTCATAAGAAATTTCCCCACATCTGAGGGGAATCCCTTACTGAGATTGTGCTCCGTAATCCTGGACTCTCCCACAAGGAGAAACACCCTCTCCGCATCTTTCCTGTCCAGACACCCAAGAAACTTCTGTGCTGTATATGTAGGTTTTAATCATCAGTGAAATGCTGGGTTATCTTTGGCTAAATGTTTGCATCAATCTATTCTTATCTAAAAGATTATTTTGAGAATAAAAATTTGATGAGTCAAAGTATAACTTGGATTTGTTTTGAAAATGAAATAAATTCCCCCCCCCCCATACCATCGGTATTCATTTTTAGAAGATGCAAGTTCTTGTGCGCTGATTTCCATTCCAATTTAATCTTTTTCTGCCCTACATTTTTGACCCAGGTTTTTGGTTATCTTACCTATTATTTTATTCTGTAGGTGAAATTGTTTATTTTATGGAAACTCTTGGAACATTATATCAAAAGGTTGTATGAAGACAAGTGAAGATATCATTACAAAACAAGACAAAAGATGTATTATCTTGAAATATCTAACCTAACTAATTACTGGCAGAATAGTTAATATTGTATTACGTATTGATCTTTATTTACTAACTCCACACTTCAAAACCATTGAAAAAATATATCTTACCTTATGTATAATTGTTATCTATCATGTACAAAGGGATAATGACAAGACATTATTCTTTGCTGGTCTTCATCTCTACACATCCATATTCCTTTAATAATATGCTTAATGGAGATAGGCATATATGCCTTCCTATAATACTAACATAATTTTTATATCTAATTTTAACTTTCTAATTAAGATGAAGGATTTTTTTATTCAAATTAATAATTTAAGGCTTTTTAAAAGATGATCATAGTGACATGTTAGATTCATTCCTAGGGTTTTGCAGTCTTTAACTGGCTCTCATTGATATTGCATTTATTGCTTTGAATTTTATGAGAGTTCAAATTGTATTGACAGAAATTGGCAGTGGAATCATTTTAAAAAGACTTGGGTTCTTAAGTAGATTCAGGCAGCACAGAAGGAAGTCGGTCATATCCATGTCCAACAACAAATGAATAGGGAAAATAATTCCATCAATATTTAGCACATATCTTTACATAAATAAATTGTCAAGTTCTTAGTAAATTAACAATATTTGAAAGTGCACCTATTTGTCGTTACATGCGCTGTTCACCTACAGCGATAAATGAATGATAATGCCCAGAGTGTGATTGGGCTTAAATCCTTAATATTAAACGATCTGCACAATCCTACTGTAGAAAATTATACATCTTCTATGATTACAAAAGGAAATTATACAAAGTTTTACAATTTGCCTGTTTTTGCAATGGTTTTCACTAAAGCGGTCTCAAGTACATATTTCTAAACCGTGCACGTTTTATTTGTTCTTTAAAGATAATGGGGACATTGTGTTAAAAAAAAACCAGAAAATTGTACAAGCATATTTTTGCACAAGAAAACAAAGCCACGAGGTGCTTAATACGATATTAAATAGAATATTAATTTCCAAACTACATGGTGATATAAATTAATATTCATATCGGCACTAAACCTATCCTACTTTAAAAAGGTGCAAATGTATGTTTGGCATCGAACACAGTGGATTTAGACTAAAATATTGAGCGGCACTCTGAACCAGACTGAAGCCTTGGACCAGGGCTCCTTAGTATTTGCAGGCGACTGATCAACAATGAAGCGCGGGTACGTCCACATGGCCGAGGCCCGCCTTGTAAGACGGCTTGACTCGCACCTGGACCGAGATTCTCAGTTTTTCCCCTAACTCAGCTACAATTATAGTTTTCCTTCTCTATATTTGATGATTGACAGCCGATCATTCTTGTCCAGAGCCTATTTTGATTTAACTTCTTGACTTTCTACAGGTGATAGAACCTCTGACTAAAATCAATAGTTTATCATTTACAAGGTGAAATAGAGCCTATATATTGGAAGAGTTTTGTGTTTCTTCACCGCATCGGAAAGCTTTACAGGATTTGAAGCTGATGTACTTGGCCACCGCCGTGAAAGATTCCCACAAGATTGCGGATGGAACTCTCTGCTGTCCTAATCAGTTGTACAACTGAAATTCTATTCATCTCCGCTAAATTATCGTCCAGATAGATTTTAATATTCGAGGAAACAAAATAATTATGTAATAATATAAAACAAAGAACCGCGAATGCTGGAAATCTGAAACAAAAAACAGAAATTGCTCGAGAAACTCAGCAGGTCTAGCAGCATCTGTGGAGAGAAAAGTGTTCATATTTCGAGTACCTTTAATTCTGTACCTTGTTTAATGTGTTGCTTAAACAACCGGTATACAGTAGTGAACAGAAACTAATTGTAATTACTTCCGCTTAATCTTTAAATTTCCCATAAAAAAATATAAAATGGGAATATTTTAAAGTGAGACTGTAGGCAAGGTAAAATATAGACGAGATAGTTTATCTTTTCCAAGTAATATTAAGCAACAACTTTTCAATATCTTCCGTTCCATTAAATGTACCGGTCTATATACATAGAGGCAAACCTGTAGCATATTGCCTTGAATCTCCACATCACGACTTTGCCATATAAACTTTTTTTTATATTAATCTGTGATGGCTGAATGGATTCAATATTTCTTAGGAAATATTCATTATATGACTAAATTACTAATTCATTATGACCATGTTGTAATAAAAGTATGAAATAACTGGAATTAGTTCCAGAAGTGTTTCCGATGCGAATGCAGAATTATATTTCTGCAACTTCCTCACCTGTAGTTGAATTGACAGAACTGATGTGATTTGGATAAAGATCTGGGAATTCATCCCCTTTTAGCTTGTCTCCCCGTCCACCAACTGGCAGCTCTTCTTCAGCCATTCTCATTTTACAGAGAAGCACCAAAATGTTGGCCCTCCAGTTCCAAGGAATTATCCCCCTTCTTCAGCTCTGGTCGCAGTTTGACAACTTTACTTGACTCACTCCATGACATCACCAAGACCCCATTGGCCTTGAGCAACCAATCACGGTCCAAAACAAAACTAATGAAAGTGGTTGGACTCAGTAATGAATACGGTGACCTCTCCATTACAGACAAGCAGTAGCAAGGTTGAGGGACAAGTGAATGGGCTTGTGCTTTAATTCGAATAATTAAAGTGCGCTGAAGTGAAATGCATGGCTAGGAAAGTCAAGGGAAATCGAGGTGGGTGGCTGTATGTCAGCACTCAGGTGGACAGGCGTCAGGTTTAAACTAAGCGTCCCTTTTGTAAAAAGCTAATTCATCTCTAATAACCCAAATGACATACCCCTAACTGGCAGCATATACAAAAATGAGATGTGTCGACGAGGCAGAGCAATTTATTAAAAGACAATGGCGAATTTTCGAAAAAGCTGTTCGCTCGACAGATATCTGGGTTCCCTCTGGGAGCTTTCCTCAGTCTTTAACCTATACTATAATTATAAAGACAATAAGCTGCAGAGTTGTAATCAAACATGCAATTTCCTCGTGTTACTTTAAAATGTTAGTTTAGTCTCAGATCATACATGTCATTGTGGAATTCCATTCACGAAATATTTCAGTGTAATTTGAACACGGGCTGCAAACGATGCTGAGACTACAATCATTTTGTTGTAGTTTTGTTCACGGTGTTCTTCCTTAATGATTGCATCTTTATTCATCAGGATTGTAGTGTTTACACCAGTTTCGCTAGGATGAATCTGCACCTGAAATATTTAGCATGGTTCCAAGTCAATTATTTTCTTTTCGGCCTTAATGTTGCAATTGCATAATTAGTGTGTACCGAGACACCCAAAACAACTGTATGTTTCATTAACACACGCAGGAATGTTGTAAATTCGTATTTTTAAATTTTCTATAGCAGGCACAGAAATTACAGACTATGACAATAGGCTTTATGTCCCTACCCATTTGTTTACTTTTCATTCAAATTAGGATGCTGAACAATCAAGCTAAACTGGAATCTGTCTAAAATGTGTAAATTTAAATATACGGGAAACTGAAAGCTGGCTTCATTAAGCTTTTAGATTGCTGTTCGACGGGGACAGTAATCGTGTTAAGTTGTTAATTATAAAGCAATTAATGAGAAAAATGGAGCTAATTGCTTCTGTACAGAAACTGATGATTACGAACAAAACCCCGTTAAATATAAATCGATTGAAACGAAGTTAAAGAAAGAGGAGAATTCGACTGTATGCTGCTAATTTGGCTTCATCTAGCAATGCCTACAGGCAGGTCATGGCAAAACCAGGAGAAAAAGAACTTAATTTGAAAAAAAATCTCTTTATCTGTTAGAAAATGTGATGGTTTGCCATTTCAAGTTGCATTGGGAAAATGTAGGGTACATTAATAGCAAACATGTGTAATGTCTTGAAGAAGACATCCATGAATACTCTTATGCTAATCCTCCATGTCCTATGTAGACCTAGAAAGTTCCCTGCTTTCAAGATGACTTATATTACAATTGGTTTTAGTTATGGATAAAGAAAAGTCCACATTATGATATTTTATAATTCTCCTGGCATTTATTAGACTAGGGTCTAGATTAGTGTGGTACTGGAATAGCACAGCAGTTCCGGCAGCATCCGAGGAGCAGTAAAATCGACGTTTCGGGCAAAAGCCCTTCATTATAAGACTGTCTAAATAATGGCGGACTCAATTTACTTCCTTAAACATAAACATATAATTGCTTATTGGTACAGATGTTGAGTTTTAGCTGAGAAAGGGACCTGTAGGGGAAGCGTTTTTAAACCTTAAACTCATCAAGCATATCAAATTGTAAAGGGACCAACAATTTATATTGCTTGAGAAACAAGGTAATAATTAGTTGCCAACTGGACTCTGACCAGTCAAGGCATTGAAATGGAGACTGCAACAGTGTATGGTTACCCCAAAATTCCTGCTTTAACGTATTTTTATAATAAGGCATGTTGACTCTGCTTGTTCAAGACATGCTATAGGGAACGCATGCTATAGAGGAGTTGTCTCCCCTACATTTTTGTTTAATTGAGATGGTGGAATGTTTTGACCTGTAGAGAATTAGCTCTGCACATGAATATATATAGGTCTAGCAAGCATGATTGATTCACAGTGAGAACAACTAGATCTTAAATTGATTCTTAATATAAACCTGGGCACATTAATAAGTGCTTTCCAATCATGAATCAAATTTAAAATGATCACAACAATTTATACTTCAGGAGAAAAGACTGCTGGTTATTTTTATTAATATGCAGGGCCCAGGAGATTTGAAATTGGGGAGTGAACCCTCTATGGCAGTTTCAGATCCACAGATATGGACATTACAGTTGGAATTGTCTGTTCTGTGAGCCATGGAACATTCAGAAAGCAAGCTCATCTAATTAAATTTTAATACAGTCTAAGTGTTATAATTACTGGCATTCTGGAGAGGTGGTGGCAGAGTGGTAATGTCACTGGCTGGTAATCCAGAACCCTAAACTATTGTTTTGGGGAACATAGTTTCAAATCCCACCATGGCAAGTAGTGAAATTTAAATTCATTAAAATCTAGGATTAGGACAGGTGTGTATAGAGCACAGAAACAGATCTTTTGGTCCAACTCATCCATGCCAATCAGATAACCTAAACTGATCTGGTCCCATTTGCCAGCATTTAGCCCAAACCCCTCTAAACCCTTCCTATTCATGTACCCACCCAGATGCCTTTAAATGTTGCAACTGTACTCACCTCCACCACCTCCTCTGGCAGCTCATTCCATACACGCACACAGTCAGTGTGAAAATGTTGCCCTTCAGGTCCCTTTTTAATCTTTCCTCTCTCACCTGAAACCTATGCCCTCTAGTTTTGAATTTCTTTACCCTGGGAAACAGACCTATCCTTGACCCTCATTATCTTATAAACCTCGATAAGTCACCCTTCAGCTGCTGCCGCTCAGGATAAAATCCCCAACCTATTCAGCCTCTGCCTATAATTCAAACCCTCTAGACTCCACGACATCCTTGTAAATCTTTCCTGGCCCCTCTCAAGTTTAACAACATCCTTCCTATAGAAAGGCAAGCAAAACTTAATGCAGTATTCTAAAAGTGGCCTCACCAATATCCTGTACAGCTGCATCATGACTCCCCAACACCTATTTTCAATGCACTGTTTTTGACTGGCATCAATCTATTGGGCCGTAAGTCTCTATGACTCTATGACCATGTCTTTAACATCGAAAATCAGCCCAAGGCTCTTCAAAGGGATGTACTAAAAACCAATGACTCAAATAAGGAGATACTAGAATAGGAGATCAGATAGAATGGATTCAGAAGAGGACAGATATGGAGGAACAGAGAGTTTGACAGTGCTTAGAACATTACAGAGGAGTGTGACTATGATGAGTTTTAAGCAATAAAGATTCGGGAAGCAATGTTGATCAACAAAGACAACATTTTCTGTTTAAGCTGGACTTATGCATTTTGGAATAGCAACAGAAAGGTTTTGGATGCAGTATTTTACAAGACAATGCAAATGGGTGGTCAGGAGAGCTTTTGAATTGTCAGAACTGGAGAGGAAAAAATCATGTTGCGGCAGCAAATTAGCTGAGGCAGATGTGGAGGTCAGTGATGATACAAATGTGGATACTGACAAATTCTGGGATTTTAGCTCAGGGTTTAATAAGTTAACAAGATAGTGCGTACAACCTGATACAGTACTCTGACAGTACAGAGGCAGTGAAGGGGCATGAGTGATTGAATATTAGAGCTGAGTGTCATTAAAATATAAGGAGAAACACACCCCATATCTGCCAATGATACACCAAAAGACAGTAAGAGAACCAAAGGGGCCAAGAACAGATCTTTGAGAAACTCAGAGAGATAACAATATTGTGGCAAGAACTGAAGCTATTGTTGGAAATACTCTAGTACTATCAGTGTTAGTTCCTGTTAGACTAATATAATTATGATCATAAATCCTACAACAGCTTTTTGAAAGGGGACTCAATGAACTGTTACAAATATATTCAATCATTTAAAGGAATATCCATTGTGAAACACATAATTAGGACGTTATACCAGCTGCAGTCATATTTATATAGCACCTTTAACAAAATTTCACAGGAGCACGATAAAACAATGACTGAAACCATTGACTGAGATATTAGGTCAGATGATCAAAACCTTGATCAAATAAGTAGATTTAAAGGAGTGTCTTAGAGGAGGAAAGATCAATAAGGCATGGAGAAATGTATGGATGGAGTTCTAGATCATGAGGACGGAACAAGTGAATTCGAGGCTAATAATTACACAGCAATTATATTACACACCAGAGTATCAGTGACTTCAAAATTACCTGGAGTCATAGAATCATATAGCATAGAAAGAAACCCTTCTGTCCAACTCGTCCATGCTGACCAGGTATCCTAAAGTGAACTAGTCCTATTTGCCCATATCTCTTTAAACCTTTCCTATTCAGGTACCCATCCAGATCCCTTTTAAATGTTCTAATTGTATGTACCCTACCACTTTCTCTTGTAGCTTATTCCATACATGCACCACTGTCTGTGTGAAAAACTTAGGACTATTTTAAAGAAACACATAATTAGGATGTTATACCAGCTGCAGTCATATTTATATAGCACCTTTAACAAAATTTCACAGGAGCACGATAAAACAATGACTGAAACCATTGACTGAGATATTAGGTCAGATGATCAAAACCTTGATCAAATAAGTAGATTTAAAGGAGTGTCTTAGAGGAGGAAAGATCAATAAGGCATGGAGAAATGTATGGATGGAGTTCTAGATCATGAGGACGGAACAAGTGAATTCGAGGCTACTATGAAGCACTGGAGCTATGAGCAACAGCAAAATCATACTCCAACACAATCTGCAAGCTCATGTCTCAGTGTCATTGGCTACAAAACAATAGAGAATGCTTTGTTCATGGTATTATTAGGAATGGAATCAGCGACAACACTGACAACACTGTCCTTGAAAATAACAACCCACAACACCTGACAATCATTTCATTTACAGCAGTTCTCTTGTAGCTAGATTGGTGGACTGAGAGGGGTCGCTTGTGGAGCAGTGTCCTTAAGTGTGAAGCAGGAGGTCTGGCCTCAAGTCCACCTGTTCCAGAGGTGTAACATCTCTGAAGAGAATCATTCAGGAATATCTTGAGCCAGATTGGTCTCTCCAGCCATTAGCAAAATTGTTCCATGTGAAATGACTCCATTCCCAGTGGACCTGTTGGATGTCCATCATTTAATAGAGATGGAAGAATGCTGATAAATGGGGATAGTCAGCAAAACATTGTTGAATACTTTACCAGTAAATGTAGTGTCAAGATTGTGTATTATTATAAATATTGTTTTTAAACAGAAAAGTCAGACTTACAGCCAGTTACCCCATTTTATTATAATGCCTCACAGGGGTAATAAATCAATGCCTCTGATGAATGGTAAATGTGACAGGCAATAGTATCAAGTTAAACCAATGGGAGAATCAATAACACAATTTGGCCCTATTAGGCATGAATGAAGCCCAGAGGTATTTACCCTCTATAGTTTAAGGTAGCAGTAAACAGATGTTTAGCTGAGGATTAAACTCTCACTATTTGAAGAGCACACAAAAGCAAGAATACCAGTGTTAGCAATTTGACCAGCTGGTGCAACCTGTGCAGCAAAGATGATTCTGAAGGTCAGTTGAAGCAGTTCAGAGCCGCTTGCCCGAGGTAGCAAGTAGATGGCAGTGAAGCAGAAATCAGTCAGTAGCATGGAAACAGTAGTATAGTGAAAATTCACAATTAAGGTATAAAACCATGCTTGAAGAAGTAGATCACAGTCTTGGAATAAAGGTTGTCTAACAAGTAAGTAATAATTAGTTACTTCAAACTACTTATTGACCAACATTAAAAATGCATAATTGTAGCATTTCCTTGTATTCCCCCCTAAAAGGAATGGTGTATGAGTGGCATAATGTTGATTTTAGTCAGGAGATTTGTAGAAGTGATTGCTTTTTTCCATTGAAGAGACACTATACATGTTCCTTTTGGCCACTTTTGTCCTCTATCTATAAAACTTATTTAACTGCATAATCATTCAATAGTGTAGTTGGTATAAATTGCCTTCTTTAACACAGCCAATGCACTGACGCTTTAGATATAAAAGGAGTGATATGTCCCCAACAAATGATTTGGATGTATTGGACCAATCAAGGAATACAACACTGCAAACAAATGTAATTTACAGCAATACTTAAAAGAAATTTTAGGCCAAATGATTTTAATATATTCGATTTGGATAAAGGTTTAACAGAATTGAGATTCAAGAGAAGACTGGTAGAACATAATGTACTCTACAATGCAATTAATTAATATTAACAATGAGTAATGTGTCATAACTCTGCCTTCCCTGTACTTTTCTTTGGGAATTTTGGTTGCCTTTTTAAACCATTTTTAATATATTAAGTTCATTCTTTTCTCATTTCATATTCTGAAATGTTTCTTTCACTCTTCTTTGTTTCTCCCTTTATTAAATGCACAAACGTGTATTAAGGATCTCTTATTCCTCTTGATTTACGTTTATTGTAAGTTACTACATTGAATGCTCCAGAACAAAATTCCAAAGCTGTACAAGGGTATTTTTTTTTCAGTGGCTTTTAATTGAATACTGTCCAGATTAATAAAGATTTGCATCTGCTCAATATGTAAAGAAGGCCCTGAAAACATTTTCCTCAAATATTTGGCAGGAGATGAAAAAAATCTTGGCAAGTTGAATTTCCGCAGAACTGTTCTTGCTCCACCTGCATAACTTCTTTAAAGACAGCAATATTGAGGTCACCTGTTTTGTGGGCAGTATCTGGATCCGTTTATAGTGGGCAGCCAAGCTTTTGCAGAATAAAATAATTAAGCTCTCAAATACAACATTTTTTTAATTCTTAACATATTGATATATAACACAGACAATTGGTAAGCAAAAATTACACTTTAAAACAATTTTATGTGAACTCAATAGCTGTTTAACTTTTGTCTTATTCAATGCATAAGATAATTATTCATTTTAATAAATTTGAAAATATGACTTACAGAATAGAATACTAGAATGGATAAAGCTCAGAAAAAGGTCATTTACCAATCATACCTCTGCCAACTTGTCAGCAAGAGCAGCTAGATACTTCCACTCCTCCGCCTTTTCACCTTGACAGTGCAAAGACTTTTATTCAGATAATTCATTTCAAAAGCCACAATTGAATCAGCCTTGCATTATACTCTTAGGCAGTACACTGCAAATCTGAATTACTTGCTGTGGAGAAAAAATAAAGGTTTTCCTCATGTTACCCCTTTTCTTTTGCTATTAACCTTCGATTGGGAGTCAAGTAAATGTTGAAAAGTGTGTGGCCATATTTTTTGGGAACTTGGCTAACTAATCCTTCCCTACATAAATCATCAAGTTTAGATTTTTAAAAATTTCTGAACAGATCTTTCATATATTAGAGTTGATATTTCTTTACACCTTCTCTGTAGCTGTAACACTATATTTGGCATTCTGTTCTATTACTTTGATATACTTATGTAAGATATGATTTGCCTATATAGCATGCAAAACATTTCACTGTATATTGGTACATGTGACAACAATAAATCAAATATGGTTCTGAGGAGATGGCATATATACTCAAAACTGGAAGCAGCAGATAGTGAAGGAAAACAATCACTGGTCGGATGGGAGTTATCGATCTTCTCCATTGCAGTTCGGAACTTGGATATCAGGTGTGAGGTGTTTCCGCATTGCTCTGTGACACAGATCTGGCCAAACCTGGTTTCTGTGCCATAGTGGTCATCTGAGTCATGAACTATTTTATATGGAGATCAAAAAAGACTGTATCTGTAGGAGGCAATTAACAAATCTCAGGTTAAAGGGAGGCAAAAACCTCACCTTGGTGTGTGCCTGCATAGAAATATGTACAGATCCTCAGTATTCAAACAGCAGATGTCACTGTATACTCAGGTTCTGTCTGTTTCAGTATTGAGATGATTTGGAAGTGCCAGTGTTGGACTGGGGTTGCCAAAGTTAAAAATCACACAACACCAGATTATAGTCCTCTCAGTTTCTTTGGAAGCACTAGCTTTTGAGGCGCTGCCTCTTCATCAGGTGGCCACAAAAGCTAGTGCTTCCAAGTAAACCTAGAGGAGTATAACCTGGTCTTGTGTGACTTTTAACTCAGTGTTGAGAGGAAATGATCTGGCTGACTTTCCACCACATGCTCCAGTTAATTGGATTATACCATATCACTTGTCCCACATGGAAATGTTTGTGAAAAAAAACACATCCTTGACCGAAGGTTCATCAGGCACTGGCCTGTACCTAATACCCTCTAGTCCCAGCAGGAAAAGGACTCACTAAAGTTGATGACAGCTGCTGGTAAAAGACTCACCATCTGGGGAGTCTGTCAGCTTTACCTACAAGGGATCCCTCATTCAGGGGCACTCTGGTGAACTAAAGGACCTGGCCTCAGGAAGAGCCTGCTCCAAATAGGAAGCCACCCTACTGTTCTTTCTTCCTCTCTCCCCTCTTTGGCAAACTTTTTACTGTGAATCCTACCCCATCAAAACTCACTTCTCTCCACCGATTCATTGGTGACGGCCCTAGTGCAATACTACAGTGGTCATTGGTCCCAACAGTGCTGGGTTTTTTTTAGTACAGTGGCTATATGGCCAGCTAGCTCAGACTCAGTCCACTGATCTGTGGAGATTCTAATCTCCTGGTTAAATATTTTTTAAAACCCGCTCCCCACACTACTGCCAAATGGCCATAGTGCTTATTTCTCCCCAACACCATGTTGTGAAGGCATTGGCGATTTTTCTTTCTTAAACTACCACCTGACAGTGGTAGATGGCACTGGTGATATTTGACAGCTGCCCACTTGTGGTTGGTAAGCAGCTCTTTGTGCTCTGTAAAGGGCGAAGTGAGATCCAATGCTGTCCAGGAAAGTGGCCACTGTAGGTATTGCACTGGAGCTTTCACCTGGGATTGTCGATGAATCAGTGGAGAGAAGTGAGTTTTGATGGGGTAGGATTCACAGATTGAAATGTTAAAAATCACACAGCACCAGGTTATAGTCCAACAAGTTTATTTGAAAGTATTAGCTTTCAGAGGCTGCTCCTTCATCGTAACTATTGGGACAGGATCATAAGAGACAGGATTTATAGCAAAAGATGCCATTGCAATTAAAATGATGCATTGAACAAATCTAAATTGTTGTTAAGTCTTTCATCTTTTAGAATGGGTTGCAGATTGCGGTTCATTAACAAGTAAATCCCAGAATTTCTTCTAAGTCACATTCTCGAGATAACTTAAGGTTTTATATATAAAAAAGTGACAGCTCAGCTCAGACAATGCATTAAAGGTATGAGATTAGAATCTGTGTGTATTCTGATCTTAAGTCAAACTGGGTCTATTTCCAAAGTAGGAATTTATAAAATGTTGTTATGTGGATTGAGAGCCTGCAGGTTGTGTGCTTTTTGAGGAAAAAGTAATTAAATATATCTGTAAATGCAAATTCACCCCATAGATTTATGTGTGCGCGCACATGTGAGAGTGAGAAAGCGAGCTTGGTAGAGTGTGTGCATGAGTGAGATGGAGTATAAGCCAGCACCCCAATATGCCAACATTTTCATGCATTAGTTTGAACAAGATTTCTTTACTGCACAGGACCACCAACAAGCATTATACATCAGATATATTGACGATATTTTCTTCCTCTAGACCCAGGTGAGGAGTTACTGAAACAACTGCACAGTGATATCAATAAGTTCCAATTCAACAATAGACTTACCAAGGTCTACTCTTTAGTATCTGTCTCATTCTTGGACACACACATTTCCATCAAGGACGGGTACCTCAGCACCTCATTCTACCACAAACCCATGGATAACCTTGCGTTGCTGTACTTATCTAGCTTCCACCTTAATCATATTAAAACAGCCATAAGAATGCTCTCATAAGAACAGGGTACAATGCTCAACTTATCGATCGCCAGTTCCGACATGACATAGTGAGAAACTGTAATGACCTTCTCAGGAGACGGGCATGGGATAAGACCATAAGACCTAGGAGCGGAAGTAAGGCCATTCGGCCCATCGAGTCCACTCCGCCATTCAATCATGGCTGATGGGCATTTCAACTCCACTTACCCGCATTCTCCCCGTAGCCCTTAATTCCTTGTGACATCAAGGGATGCAACTAATAAGGTACCCTTCATTGTCCAGTACTTCCCAGGAGCAGAGAAACTATGCCATGTTCTTCGCAGCCTGCAACACATTATCGATGAGGATGAGCACTTCACCAAGACCTTCCCTATGCCTCCACTTCTCGCCTTTAAACAAACTTCAAACAGATCATATTTTGCAGCAAACTGCAATAAAAATCAACCACAACACCATCAACCCTGTCATGGTAACCACTGCAAGACATGTCAGAGTGTCAACATGGATACCACCATTACATGTGGGGACACCACCCACCATTTATGCAGCAGGTACCCATGTGACTCGACCACCGTTGTCCATCTCATATGCTGCAGGCAAGAATGCTCTGAGGCACAGTACATTGGTGAAACCAAGCAAATGCTATGTTGGACAAGGGCGGACAAAGTTTAAAAATCACACAACACCAGGTTATAGTAGAACAGATTTATTTAGAAATAAATAATGGATGAATGGACACCGCACCCAGTTGGGGAACACTTCAGCGGTCAGGGACATTCAGCTTTGGATCTTTGGGTGACCGTCCTCCGAGGCAGACCTTTGGCTATGCAACAACAGAGTGGTTGAGCAGAGGCTGATTGCCAAGTTTGGTACCCATGCGGATGGCCTCAACTGGGACTTTGGATTCATGTCATACTACAGGTGACCCCATTTCACTATACACACACACACAATTACATACTCACCCAGACCCCCTCACACACACACACACACGTACACCCCCCCCCAACACACACTCTCACCCACGCACATATCCTCTCACAGGCTTATACTCCATCACACTTACGCACACACTCTACCAAGCATGCGCGCACACAACCACACTCTCTCACGTGCACTCGCAATCTCACTCTCTCCCTCACATACACATAAAAGTCTAAAATTTGCATTTGCAGGATTATATTTGCAGGTATATCTATTTTTGCTCAAAAAGCACACAATCTGCAGGCAGTAAATCCATGTAACATTTTATAAATTCCTACTTTGGAATTAGAACCAGATTGGGATACAGACAGACTCTAACCTCACATACATTGTCTGAGCTGATGTGTCACTTTTTTAAAAATAAAACCTTAAGTTATCTCAAAAATGTGGCTTAAAGGAAGTTCTGGGATTTACATATTAATGGACCAAAACCCACATGCCATTCTAAAAGATGAAGGATTTAACAGAAATCTAGGTTTGTTCACTGTATCCTTTTAATTGCATGACACTGTGATCTTTTGCTAAAAATTCTGTGTCTTATTATCCTGCCCCACTAGTTACCTGATGAAGGAGCAGCGCTCTGCAAGCTAGTATTTCTAAATAAATCTGTTCTACTATAACCTGGTGTTGTGTGATTTTTAAACTTTGTCCGCCCCTGTCCAACACCAGCACCTCCACATCATGATTGGAAGGTAACAGCATCAGACCTCCTGGAGTCCCCACTGGTGGGGGAGACTGCTGTAACCCATATAAATTCCCAAACTAAGTGTCCTCCTTCTGACTTCAACTTTTTGAATCTAACTTGCCTGAAAATTTAATGGAGGTAGAATAAAATTCTGTTTTACAAAACAGAATTGGATAATTACCTGAACAGAAACAAATTTTCAGAGCTGGAGGGGAAAGGTAGGAAATGGAATTAAATAAATACAGAGAGCCAGGACAGGTACAATGGGTAGAATGTCCTTCATTCTGCACTGTAATCCTTCCATAATTTAAAGAATTTTAAATAAGTTGTCCTGGTAATGCAGGTCAATCAGAAGATGGTGATAGACTGGTCAAACTTTGAACAAAATGGATTTGACCAACTAGAGATTGAAGCTTTGCGAGAATACAAGGCCTAAACACATCTTCAGTTCAATTACTCTCTCCCAATAAGTACTGTAGTAAGTCAGTTCATCTTTATATTATTTATTTTAATCAGATTTTAGTTAGTTGATCAGAAACATGGACGGGAAATGACCTGGGACTAGAGACAGGGTAAACACCCTTTGAAGGAGACTTCTTTAAAGGAAGAATACTAAAACTATAAAAATGTCCAAATCCCCGACCTAGTATTTGTAATAGATGATTACTTTCACTCATATGACCTGTAGATAGCACTGGAATTCATCGGCGAATGAAGAGAGAAGCCGAACAGCGAGGCATGGACAAATGAAGTAGGTCCTGCCCATGGATACAGAGATCAAACCAAACTCCGCCGGAGAGGGGCATTTTCAAAGGTTGCTGTCGCCACTTTGGACAATAATGCCCAGAAATAAAAGGCCTTTCTTAAAAAAAACAACACGGTTTTAATTTATTGGCTGTCCCTGTGGAATTAATGACTAAAAGTTCCTTGAAATGACTCCTCTGAGGCGTTACACCTTCATAGAGACAGAAAATCTTTGCACAGGTTAAAATTACTGGAAATATACTGATGAGGCTTTTATTATTTATGTGAACATTTTCCACACAGTCACGCAACAGTGTAACTCTAGCGAGATGTTGATATTTCGGTCGCAGTTCTCCGCCAATCAGTAAGGTGCAGAACTCTCCCCAGCCTCTCCTCACTCTGCACTCCAACCGGCTCACATTTCCTTATTCAGTTCGCAGAATTAAATTAGGTTGTTAGTTTTTAAAATAAAAGTCCTTGTAGAATATAGGAACTCAGTCAGCCAGCAGGAGGCAAATTCTGAAGCAAGTTTAAAGTTGTCGTTTTCCCCTGCTTCAGAAACTCTGAAGTCAATAAACTTTACACTAAGGCGTTCATTAAAACCGAATGCTCATTTCCGATTGCTTTGTCGGTGTGCTCTGACAGTAAATACAACTTGAGATTTCTGGTGTCGATTCTTTCCAAGATAACTCTGTCACTCCTTATACTTGCCCCAACCCAACCTTAATCTACTTTCCAGGGTTGACTTGCCGTGTTTATTTCCAGTGGTTTGAAGCGGTGATTTCAGATCTCAATGGCACATCTATAAGGCTTGATTCTATGCTTAAGTAATTCGGCTCAATCATAATGCCCGAAACGTCGATTCTCCTGTTCCTCGGATGCTGCCTGACCTGCTGCGCTTTTCCAGCAAAACATTTTCAGCTCTGATCTGCAGTACTCACTTTCTCCTCAATCAGGGTCCGTGCAATACATGAAACGGAAGGTGCGAGACCGGATTCTGCTAATTAATTTTGGAACAAACAATCGCATTGCACGTTTTCTTTCAGCGAAAAGCATCAATATTTCAATATCTTCACAGTGTGATAATTACCCAATCTGGTCGGCTCTCAGAGGAGCTGAGATCACAGGTGCTTCTCGATAGGTCCACCATAAATATCCCCTCAGCCCTTTTAGGTGTAGAATGGGTGGTCTGACAGCAGATGATAATTTGTTGATTGCTACGGTTCGAAGTGCTAAGGCAAGGACGTTTTTAAATGTATTTTAAGGTGTGATATGAACCCATAGTTAGTCTACTTACTTTAAGATATTGAGTAAAACTGATAGTTCCTCTCTAATTAAAATGTGTGATTCTGCCCCATTAATTGCAATTGATACTGGGTCATTTAATCTTAAATGGGAATGATGAAAGTAATGCAAGTATATGGAGTTGGGTCACGGGTCACCCATTATCTGATAGAATGGCGTCCTCTTCTTCCTGTAGGTCACCTGTCAGCTTCAGTGGATTTAATAACGGGGTCGCGAATGCAGGCTCCAAATGTCTTAACGTCGACGTGACAAATACAATCTACGTTTATTGAAAAGTTTTGAATTCTTATGGCGAAATTAATGCGATTTGACTCGAGATCGATATCATTGTCCAGGGAATGGGCCTAAATAGTTCACTCCAACCAACAGCCAGACACAAATGAAGGAGTGAGTTAGCTGTAAAACTAAAAAGTGATGGCTCAGTACTATTATTACTGGGCCATTGGGGACTTGAGGTTGAATGAAGATTTTGATTGCAATAAAAATCTGGATTTAATGAGCACATGAATATTGTGGATTATGGAAACCTCCCATCTGGTTCACTGACCTTCAGGGAAGGAAATCTGTTACTTTAGCTGGTCTGGCCTCCATGTGACTCCAGCCCCACAACAATGTAGTTTTCTCTTAATTGCTCTGTCTGGACAGTTAGGGATGGGTAATCACTGCCCAAGCCAACAATTCTCTTTAAGGAATAAACAAACATCGAGTGGAAACGTTTTCATTGAAGGAGGAACAGGTATATTTGTTAGGTGGCGGGCAGCAAGTGTGGGATGGAGTCACATTCTCTGGAGAGAGATAAAATCAAGGACCAGCATTGTGATAACAGAAGGTCCATCCAAATGCCTGAAAGACCTTGTTTATTGGACCAACAGATCCATGTCAGATGCCATCGACACCAAGAATAGCTACATAAGAATTCTACTCACTGACTATAGTTCAACCTTCAACACTATTATCCCCTTGAGACTGGTTACTAAACCTAGTGAGCTTGGACTAAGTCCCACCCTCTGCAACTGGATCCTCAGTTTCCTGACCCACAGGCCACAATCAGTGAAGATTGCGGACAATAGTTCATCCTCACTAACATTCAACACTGGAGCCCCCCCAAGAGTGCATTCTCAGCCCCTTACTGTACTCACTGTATATCCATGACTGCATCACCAAATACCATTTACAAGTTCGCTAATGACACCACCGTAGTCGGTCAGATCTCAGATGATGGCAACGAAACAGACTACAGACCAGGTGGAAGACCTGGAAAAACGGTGCACTGAGAACATCCTAGTTCTCAATGCTGGCAAAACCAAGGAACTCATTATTGACTTTCAGTGGGATGTTACTCATGCCCCTACACATTACAGCACAGAGGTGGAATGAGTGGAGAGTATCAAGCTCCTGGGAGTGGTCATCCACAACAAGCTTTCTTGGACTCTTCATGTGGAAGCACTGGTTACAAAGGCCTAACAACATTTCTTCCTCAGCCAGCTGAGGAAATTTGGCATGACAGTGAATACCCTTGCTAACTTTTATCGGTGCACCATTGAGAGCATTCTGTTTGGATGTATCACTACCTGGTATGGCAACTGTACCATTCAAGATCAGAGGTGGTTACAGAGAGTGGTGAACGTGGCCCGGACAATCACAAAGGCCAACCTCTCATCTATAGAATCCATCTACCAGGCCCACTGTCAAGGAAAGACCACCAGCATTCTTAAAGATCCATCCCACCCTGGCAATGTTTTTCTACAACAACTACCAGCGGGGAGAAGGTACAGAAGCCTGAACACACACACACCAGCCAGTTTCACAACAGTTTCTACCCTACGGTTGTTAGAATACTGAATGGGCTCACAAACTCTTAACATTCGCCTGTACCTGTTTTTGTATTTGCCGCTGTTTACCTATTACTTACTTATCTATGCTACTTACCTCCGTGATCTGCCTGTATTGCTGGCAAGACAAAGCTTTTCACTGTGCCTAGGAACATGCAAAAATCAATTCAATTCAATTGTCTGAAAAATAATCTAAGTTGAAAAATTTATTTTCAAGTTAACGCCGGATGTTGAGATTTAAGGAGCTTGTCGACATTGCTGCATGCACTTTATTTCTCTTAAGTGCATCGCATCTCATGATGTTCTGATTTTTCTGCTTCTAATGACAGATGATTTTCCGCAATGGAATCTGGCCTCTTGTGCCAAGTCAAGCGATGCCGAGTTTGATCATGTCTTGATCACTGAATCCCCTAATTGTTGTCTCAATCTGGGCTGAAAACACATTTCCCCATCGGGTAGGCGGCAGGGTGATGTTATTCTTATCCGATAGACCCGCCCGGCGGAGTCAGGGAACATTGAAGTAAACTTAACGTTATAAATCTGACCAAAGTTAACGTGAGAATCTTCAGTCAGTATCAGATCCATCTAATTCTCGGTGTAAAGCCTCTTCGGTGGCAGAACGGTGCAGCTTCCCCCGACACAAAAACCCACTCACAGGCCTACTGAAGCAGCTTGTGTGAAATGAGGTTTATCTGAAGGCGGGATGATTGGCGTTTCGAAATGGATCACTGAAGGTGGAGAGAGACTGACCTATTCTCATCCTCTAATTATTTACAATACAAACAAATGGTACTTGTTAAAAATGATCTGCAATGCCATTTCCCCAAACTATCACAACTTGCAAACAAAATCAATAGAATGGGATTCTCAGAGGGTTGGGGAACTGCGGATCGGGCCGGTTTGCGAAGGCAGCTGAGGTCAAAACCAAAAGTTGCTAAAAATACACAGAAACAGCATTAATACGGCGTGCTATAAGCTGGATGTGTTGACTGCAGACAAACGCAATTTTTAAAATGGGACCATGACTTATAAAGCACTTCGGAATAAATCAATTTTTTTAAACAAGAAAGAAAACGACCGTATATTTGGTGCACTAACTGGAAGTGAGCTGACGGGGGGTTGTATCGAATTGGTGTACAGCACATCTCCCACTAACACAGTACACACAGGGTGAGTGTCGTCCCTGATCTATCGACAATTCTGCCACCCCCTTTCCCTCTGTTTAGTGCCACTGTTGGGATTGCAGTTGCAGACGATGCTGGTGCTATGAGGGGATCAAACTATGAGTAACCCCGTTCTTCTTACCGCCGTTACTTTATCAAGAATGATCGTGTGACATGTATCCACAAGAATTCGCATGTGTCACGCCATGTGTTTGAAAGTACTGCAGCTACACACTTCAGAAATCGGGGAGCAAATATCCCGAGGACCAAGAACTTCGTAAACCACCGGCTCTCTATTAACTGTCCGTATCGGGCGATGTTTAACACGACCATGTGAACACTTTTCACGTACTCCTGTACTTGAGTACACGTGACAATAACATCTAAATCTAACTGCGAAACCTCTTAACTGTTTTTCAACAATTTCATCTCTCTATTCAAAATAATTATTGTGAAGTTTCTAAGGAGTGCAAAAGCAAAAGCAAAAGTAGATAAAGGATGGCAACGGTCATTCTCAGGTAAAACAGATCTTGTTCATTGTCAATGGAAACGAAATAAACTGAAGTATTCGATAGAAGCAGCATATATATTTTAAATCTAGTTGTTATTTGGAAGTGAATTGAATCTGGAAACGAGATTAAAGTGATTGAATTCACAAATACAGAATGTAAATGATGTGCTATGACATTGGCACATTAGCTAAAACTGATGGAAAGCGGTGAGCGGTTAAATTGGATTCTCTGCCGGTCCCTCAACCGCAAAATGGGCTTTTGCCCGCAAAACGTCGATTTCCTGCTCCTCGGATGCTGCCTGACCTGCTGTGCTTTTTACAGCGCCACTCTAATCTAGACTCTGTTTCTAGCATCTGCAGTCCTCCCTTTTGCCTCGCTAATTGCATCTGCTTTGGCAAATACCACCAGAACAAACTGGAGTAAAATTGCCTGTGGATTTGAATCTGAAAACAATCCTGTGGTAAAACCAATAGGTGAAAAACATCGATTAACCATAAATTACAAAGCTTCCCAACCCCACGACTGCTTTCCTCGCTAATGTCTAAGGCCCCTTCACACTCCCAATACATTATAACGGCTTCATCCCAGGATTAAAGAAACACCTTTTTTTTCTGATCTTTTTATTGCAATTTTACAATTCATCCTAACTGGAATTTGCTGTTACAAGTGACTCCGTGCTTGGACTGGACCGGACTGCAGTTACTCTTGCAATGGGAGCCTAGGTTGAGGAACTCATTCAAATCACCCCAATGGGATTTCCAGGCTGTAATGACTGAAGTTTGATTAGATTAGATTACAGTGTAGAAACAGGCCCTTCGGCCCAACAAGTCCACACCGACCCGCCGAAGCGAAATCCACCCATACCCCTACATTTACCCCTTACCTAACACTACGGGCAATTTAGTGTGGCCAATTCACCTGACCCTGCACATCTTTGTGATGTGGGAGGAAACCGGAGCACCCGGAGGAAACCCACGCAGACACGGGGAGAACGTGCAAACTCCACACAGTCAGTCGCCTGAGGCGGGAATTGAACCCGGGTCTCTGGCGCTGTGAGGCAGCAGTGCTAACCACTGTGCCACCGTGCTGCCCACGGTCAGTCAGACCATTAGTTCAAGTAAAGATTACAAATTGAGAAACTACTTCAGTTAAGTAAGGGGAATGTCCATCTGATAGCTTGGCCATTTATTCTGTTGAATGCAAACGACATATTATTTAGTACATGCAGGATGACAAGCTTCAGAACCAACCCTCTCCTTTCCGTCCTGTCTGTACTATCAAGCATTGCACACAGCTCGCTCATATTGAGGAGTCCCCTTTTCTAAAGAAAACAATCCTGACCCAAAGTACATAGATGAGGAAAACGTGAAGGAAATCCTTATTAGTATCGTGAAGGGAATTTTAGTATTTGCTGTTGACTAATTAACATTTTAGGAGGCAGCTTGGGTTAGGATTGGTAATGGGTTCAATTCATATTGAACCCAGTAATTGTTTCATCCCAAAACCACTTGTTTCTAAAGAGCGGCACGATGGCAAGCTGGTTAGCTCTGCTGCCTCATAGCACAGGTTCGATTCCAGCCTCGGGCAACTGTCTGTGTGGAGTTTGCACATTGTCCCCATGTCTGTGTGGGTTTCCTCTGGGTGCTCTGGTTTCCTTCCACAGTCCAAAGATGTGCAGGTCAGGTGAATTAGCCATGTTAAATTGCCCATAGTGTTAGGTACATCATTCAGAGGGAAATGGGTCTGGGTGGGTTACTTTTCGGAAGGTCGGTGTGGACTGGTTGGGCTGAAGGGTCTGTTTCCACACTGTAGGGAATCTAATCTCCATAATACTCCTGGTGTACCTCCTTACCTTGACTACTCTGCTGTAAGGCTATCATAGATGTTGTTACCACCTCCAGACTTCCTAATTCAATGCGGTTGGTGATTTCCCTTAGGCCACATAGGCTTCAGCTCCTTGTGTCCAATTTTCACAGAGCTCCTTTCCCTCTCACTTCCACCTTTTAAATACTTTCTCACAAACTTTCTTCAGTCAATATTTTTGACTTCTCCCTTTCTCATTTAGATTTAATTTCCCTTTTACTGCACAGGAAGCCTTAAAGGCATTACGCACATATATTCCTGTTGCCATTGTTATTGTACTGTGTTTTATGAATAGTTTTTCCAAGTGTTTTAGTTCAGACAATTTAATTTTCACACCAACAGTACAATTGGTAACATCTACTTTATCTTGTAGTCAGTTAAATTATCCCCTGCTAGATGAACTATAAATACAATGGTAATGTGATTGTCAAAACAGTTCTTTTAAAATTGCAAGGATCAGGAATCTTCTAGAGCTTTGCACATTCCTAAGAT
Organism: Chiloscyllium plagiosum; assembly: GCF_004010195.1. Taxonomy (NCBI): domain Eukaryota; kingdom Metazoa; phylum Chordata; class Chondrichthyes; order Orectolobiformes; family Hemiscylliidae; genus Chiloscyllium; species Chiloscyllium plagiosum. The sequence goes on along the minus strand of NC_057718.1, from coordinate 33,435,646 downwards.
CTGTGATGTATTTAATTTTAAATCAGCTTCAGATTATTTTTCTGTTTGCATCACATGAATCTCTTTGGTTACCTGTATTACTCCAGGAAATCTGGTAAGTTCAATTGACCACCTATGGACATGAGAACAATTCGTTGGGGTCCCATACTTCACTCCTAACTTCCATTTAATAGAATGGTCCACATTGCTGGAGGTTGTCAGGAGCAGAGTGAAATTAGAAATTTTTCATTCACCAAATTTCCCTTCATTCTCTGCCATTCTAATTCTGGATGATGGTTTACAGACAAAACATTGTAGCATGCAGTAATGGGCTGACTACTTGTTATTTCCCCTTCCCCGACCTCACCTCAGTTCCAAACTTCCAGCTCAGCACTGTCCCCATGACTTGTCCTACCTGCCTATCCTCCACCCTTCAGGCACTCTGCCTCTATTCCTGATGAAGGGCTTTTGCCCGAAACGTCAATTTTCCTGCTCCTCTGATGCTGCCTGAACTGCTGTGCTTTTCCGGCACCACTCTGATCCAGAATCTGGTTTCCAACATCTGCAGTCATTGTTTTTACCTACTTGTTATACACTACTGATTTCCATAAATAAATCACCTTATTTGTAGTCAGGTGCTATAGGTTGTGTCCATGTATCTTCAGTGTACCATGGAATAAAAAACTGGGAATGCTTCTTTGCATCAATTTCCTGTACAGCACCTCAACCTTTCCAATCGTGAAAACATAGGTTTGATATTTTACTGTATTGTCACTTAATCATAGGCTCTATTTCCTGCTGTGACATTATTTTATTCTTTCACAGGATGTGGGTGTCACTAACAAGGAACATGTAAAATGGTTTATTTGATTTAAATGATAGATTTGTTGCTCATCTCTAATTCTCTTTGAACTGTGAGGCATGCTAAGTTCTTTCTGAATTATTAAGAATTGTCACCTTGCTGTGGGTCTGGGGTCACATGTAGGCTGGACCCAGTAAGGATGATGAATTTCCTTCCTTAAAGGGTATTAGTGAACCAGATGGGATTTTGCAACAATTGAAATAGTTTCATGGTCACCATGTCTAGCTTTCAATTCCAGATTACTTATTAATTGAATCTAAGTTCCATCAGTTGCTGTGGTGAGATTTGAATCCATGTGAACATTAACCTAAGTCGCTGGATTACCAACCCAGTGATATTACCACAATGCTACCATCCCCAATCTCATTGAACGTTTGACTGATATTTTACCCTTCTCTCGTTCTTCAGTATCTGTCAAAAGAGTAAGAATACCCTCAATATTTCTCCAGCAAATAGCAACTAGCAATGAAATTTCTTCATAAGTTTGAAGTAGCATTGAAATAACCACACTCACCACAAGCCTAGAAGAAATAGGAACAGGAGTAAGCAGTTTGGCCCCTTGACTATGTTCCCCCATTCAGTAGAATCATGGCTGGTCTGATGTTCCTCATGTCCACTTTCCTGGCTTGATTCCATTACTGATCAAGAGTGATCTATCTCAGCTTTAAATATGCACAAGTACTCTACCCTCACGGTTCTCTGTGGCAAGAAGTTCCAAAGATTCTCAACCTTCTGAGAGACAAAATTCCTCCTCATCACAGTCTTAGATTAGATTTCCTTTATTTTGAGACAATGCAGTCTGGTTCTAGACTCTCCCATGAGGGAAACATACTCTCAGCATTTACCCTATCAAACCCCTGAAGCATCCTGTAAGCTTCAATGAGATCACCTTACACACTTACATCTCTTCACACTTTCATCTTAGTCTGGTCCAGATTTAAACTTTCCTCAGTACTTTGCTGGCGTTTGATATCTTTTTTCATACAATTTCTGCTAAATGATACACCACGTCTGGAATTTTCAGTATTGGATAATCTTCCTTTTTAAATGATTTGGAAATTGCAACATGAACTAACAAGTAAAATCCAGATGGAGGCGTTGCAGCATGCAAAATAGTTATGAGGATTGTCCCTGAACTTCATATAAATTGTTAATTGTGGAGTATCGAATAGTTCCTTGCTAGTTATATTTATTAGTTCAGGACCAGTTTAACATGAATGTGAGCTTAAATCTGACGTTTTGGGAAATAATATGTACCTACACACATTTGCATCTTTGTTTTAAATGCCTGTTAACATTTTTAATTACGTTTAGAATTAGATAGAGGAATTTCAAATAAAACAGATTTCTAGAAAGACAGTATGATTCTTTTCTTTCGAAAACTCTCTACTGTGCTACATTTCTAATCATTTGTAAAACTCTGCCAAAAAGTGCCACTTCCATCATCTCTCCAAACTCCCTCCAATCATGGTTCCAATATCTCTGTCTTGTGAAGCATTTTAAGATATTTTGCTGTATAAGATACCTTTCTAAGTGGAAGCGTATCATGAAATAATTGTTACTGAGCATGCTCAAAGGAATCTGAGGAGATTCCATGAGAGATAAAAAGGTTGCATATTCTGGATATTTTCCCTGCAGCATAAAGATTAATCATTGTTCTAATCATTTGTAAAACTCTGCCAAAAAGTGCCACTTCCATCATCTCTCCAAACTCCCTCCAATCATGGTTCCAATATCTCTGTCTTGTGAAGCATTTTAAGATATTTTGCTGTATAAGATATCTTTCTAAGTGGAAGCGTATCATGAAATAATTGTTATTTCTAAGTGGAAGCGTATCATGAAATAATTGTTACTGAGCATGCTCAAAGGAATCTGAGGAGACTCCATGAGAGATAAAAAGGTTGCATATTCTGGATATTTTCCCTGCAGCATAAAGATTAATCATTGATATAAAGTAATTTAAGATAATTAATAATTAAGATAACTAATTAGGTGGTGGTTTGTTACAGTTCATTAAGGGAGTTGGAGTTGCTGTAGCAGCATGTATTTTTACAGACTGACCAGAGACCTGTCTCTTTCTTCCCACCTCTCATTGGCATATAATCGGAAACATTTGCAGGTTGATACTCATCCTGTCCGGTTATTCCAAAGATATATAATTATTGGCCATCAAGTCCTTGAACCTGGAGCTCTGGGCTTAGAGGCAATCTCAATTTGATAGGCTAGATAAAGAAATGATTTCCCCAGTGCAGGAGTCAAATAAAACGTGACATAACTTGAAAATTGGAGTTAGGCTATTCAGCGGCAATGTCAGCACGTATGTCTTCATGTGAAGAGTCGTGAAAATCTGGAACTCAATCGTCCAGGAGGTGGTTAAGGTTAGACTAATGATAAACTTAATTTTTGACATTGATGGAGTGTTGTACATCAAGATTATTAAGGAATTATTAAACCAAGGAGAATGGGGTGAATATAATCATAAATATGTAGTGAAAATAATCATAAATATGTAGTGAAAGAGGTGGCCATTCAACCCATCATATATGTGCCAGCCAAAGGACAGCATTCTAGCCTAAACATACTTTCTAGATTTTGATCTGTAGCTTTGTAGATTATGGCACTTCAAATGCACTTGTCAATATTTTTAAAAATGCAATTAGATTCCTGGATTCAAACATTCTTTTAAGCAGGGAATTCCAGACTCCTCATCCCCTCTGGATGAAAGATGTTCTCAACCCTTTTCTGATCCTTTTATTGCTTAATTTAAATCCCTATCCCCTGTTTATTGACTGCTGGGAATGATTCATCCTTTTTATTCACTCACTCCATGCACATAACACCTCATTCAACTCTCTCCCATCCTTCTCTGTTACAAAGAGAACAACTGCAGCACAAAGTTTAAAAACTACACAAGACCAAGTTATAGTTTAATTGGAAGCACTAGCTTTCAGACTGCTGCTCATTCATCAAGGAGCAGGGTTCCAAAAGCTAGTGCTTCCAATTAAACCTGTTGGACTATAACCTGGTGTTGTGTAGTTTTAACTTTGTACACCCCAGTCCAACACCGACATCTCCAAATCATCACTGCAGCATATACAGTCTTTCAGCAGCACTGAAATTCTCCACCTCTGGCAAGAATCTCTGCTACCTGTTATGTTCCATTCAGGGATGCATGGACATCCATTCCGGGGGTCCTCTGTTCTCCTACACTTCTCAGTATTCTAGATTTATTATATATTCTCACCTTGTTTGCCACCCCAAAAATTCATTACTTCACTTTTCTCAGATGGAATTCCACTTGGCACTTTTCTGACCACTGACTGAGTTTATATTCTCCTGCAGTCTACAGATATCTTCCCCACTATCAATTAGACGATCATTTTTTGTGTCACCTACATAAGTCTTAATCATAGCCCCTACATTTGTGTGAATAATCAATATATGTCACAGCATGTCAAGGACCTAGTTCTGCACCGACTGGAACCCGAATAAAAACAACCTCCAGTCACAAAAACACTGACTGAACATTATACTTTGTTTTCACTCATAAGCGCTGTTCATATTCATTAGTGCCAGGCAATGATTATCTCCAACACAAAAGAATCAAACCTCCCTATGGTATTATAATCACTGAATACCCCAACTGTCAACATGACGGGGCTTACTATTGACCAGAAACTGAACTGGACCAGCTATACTTCAAGAGCAGGTCAGAGGCTAGGAATTCTGTGGCAAGTTATACAGTCCCTGACAAAACAGAGCCTGTTTGTCATTTACAACACAATGGACAAAACAGCAGTGTGATGGAATGCTCTCCATTTGCTGGAATGAGAGCAGTTCCAACAACATGCAAGAAGATTGACACACCAACCAGGACAAAGCAGCCCTTGACTGGTATACCATCACCTGCAGCATTCACCCCCACCACCATTGATGCACAAGTGACAATAACGTGTATTATAGACATAATATGTTGCAAGAGGCTCCCTTAGCAGTAGTTTCCAAGCCCACAATCTCAGCTACCCAGAGGGAAAAGAATAACAGATGCATGAACATCACCATCCACAACTTCCTCTCTATGTCACATGCTATCCTGACTTGGAATTATGTTGCTTTTCCTTCATTGTTGGTCAAAGATCTGAAAGTCTCTTCCTAACAGCTGCACCTACACCATGCTCTTTGCAAAATCTCAAGATAATGGCTCATAGCAAACTTTTCAAGGGCAAATAGAGATGGGCAATAAACTCTGGCCTTGTCAGTGAAGCCCACATCCCACGAAAGAATAAAATAGAATTCTGCTACTCAATCTATCTGAATCCAAGCCGCCACCTTTCCCTGGATCCCATGGATTTCTGCTTTTCTGACCAGTCTTCCACATGGGACTTTCAGAAAAACATTACTACAATCAATTTCAACTACAATAAATGTGCTAAACATATCGATGTACCACTGCACTTTCTCAAAACAATTCAATCAGGTCAGACAAAATGTACTCTTAACAAATCCATTTTGATTATTTTTGATTAATTAGTGCCTTCTCAAATAACAATTCATTTCATGACTCCAAACGTATTCCAATAATTTGACCAATACAGAGGTTAAGCTGACCGACCTGTAATTACTGAAAGTATCCTTTCTCAATATTTAACAATCTATAGTATTTCCTAGAATAATTGAAGACTCATCATTAGCTGGGGATCTGGTGAGAGCTCTGTGTGCCTTCTTTTGTGAGAACTCAATTAAGTCCCAGTCAGGCACTTTATTAGGCAGCAATGGTCCTTACCCGGGATAAAGTACCATTGGAGTAGAGATGACACCCCCGAGCTGCCAGTTAATCAGAGATCAGTAGCTGTTCATTGCTTGACAATGCCAGTACTGATGGTAATGCATCCACCCAAAGTCCATTATCATTGATTGACCATCGATGGGGCAGCTGAGTTGTGGTAGAGTTTTGGGGAGAGGGTATTTCAGGATAGGGATGGGAGAGGGGCCCCTTCTTGATGCTAGTTTGCCCAATCGGATGCCGAGAATGACAGACATCCTTCCCACTCAGGAACCTGCATACAATATCCTCAGGTTGTTCCCATATGGTGAGTTCCCCCATCTGTGACTGGTTGGATAGTGAGATGAGACCATTAAAATGACCACTGATTTCCCACGTTGGAGTCTGAATTGGTGATAGTCCAACAAGAATTTCTAAGGGGCTTCCTACCCTAGACATAATTGGGACAGAGATGAGGATTCCACCTGCTCAATTCCATGTCACCCCCCCCCCGCAACCCTTGAACTCATCATTGGGGAGGGCATTAAATTCTGCTCAATGTTAGCAGTCCTAACACCAGACTTGCAGCCAAGAAAGATTGGGAAATGATTGTCAGAGTCAAAAGTGTGGCGCTGGAAGAGCACAGCAGGTCAGGCAGCATCCGAAGAGCAGGCAAAAGCCCTTCTTCAGGAATGAGGCTGGGAGCCTTGGGGCTGGAGAGATAAATGGGCGGGGGAGAGGGGCTGGGGGTAAGATAGCAGAGAGTGCAATAGGTGGATGGAGGTGGGGGTAAACGTGATAGGTCAGAGGAGAGGGTGGAATGGATAGATGAGAAAGAAGATTGACAGGTGGGACAGGTCATGAGTGTGGTGCTGAGCTGGAAAGTTGGGGGACACTTATCTCCTGTATGCTACAGTGCGTCTGCTCTGTGCATCTTAACATTTGTTGAATTTTATATTTAGGAGGCATGTTTCTGAAGGCTAAGACAAATCAGGGCAAAGGACTGATTATTGTTTCTTGTGGACCTTGCAAACACCAGGAGTAGACAGTTTGAATACTGGGGGAATGGAATCCTGCACGTGACTGCTCTGAAAGATGACTTAATAGCCATATGAGTGCAGTCTATCACACCTCTCCCCATACCTGAGGGAATTGTGCCATAGTTCTGAATTTGATTGCCCTCTTGGTCTGATTTGGCTAATCAGTGTGAAACCTGATATATCCCCCTGGCCTTTGGAACAACACATCAGTAACCTACTCAATGCAGCAATGGGTGACTGAGTGAGAGATCCAATTAATGTCTTCAGCTGATCCCAGGCGTAACATTGGAGTGAATAGTTGAACAACATGCCCACCTTCCCTGGCACAGACAATGGATGTCTCACCACATCCCAGTGGCCTCATCCCCTCTTCTAGCATGTTACATAGGTCAGTGTCCACCTATCTTGACAGGTGCAGCTTTCGAAGACACTGGTGCCCTGGCATCTCCCTGAAGCTAAACTTCTGATTTTAAATTGTTTATGTTGAGTACAACCTTCTTTGAGCATTAGCTTAACTTACTGCCCTCCTCAATCACATCCCGCCAGAGAGTCCTGCTGTTCTGCCCACTGCTGGCATTTGGCATGTGGGTGATGCCTTCTCTCGCTCTCTCTCTCTCTCTCTCTCTCTCTCTCTCACTCTCTCTATCTTTCTCTCTTTCTCTCCTTTTGACTGATGGAGTCAAACCTGAAATACAAAGTACCCATCTCCCTTTCGAGTCTACATAGTGCAATGTCACTTTCCCCCTGCTCCACCATTCCCCTACTTCTCCATTCCAGTTAAAACTCTCCACACTGGCCTTCATCCCAACAAATCCTCCATTGGTCTCAGGCTTCCAATCTCTTCCCTGAACCACCCTGCCTGTTAATGCAGCAACACTGAATGGCTGGGACCTACAGCCAACACTTAACCTGTCCCTCAGCTCTCACCTCCTTTGAATTGGCAAGCCTCGTACCCCATGGAAAATTCTAAATGCAGTGGAACAAGATCTTCTGAAGATAATTTAACAGGTTCGATTGGATGCACAGTCCCAATCCCACTGCCCATCACCACTGAGAAAATGGGATGTCCTGCATCCACTCCAATGCATCCTTCCACCATTTTCCATTTTAGTTTCACCCTAAATGTCTCTACACCAATCTCTATGCAGTATTAAGTCCCCGATACATTACATGAGTTTCCCTTTGATTAAAATTTGGTCATGTTTAAAGTGCCAATTCTCTGGCTAGGGGTGGGTTGTTTCTGCTTCCATTAAAATTGGAAGAAGGTGAGTTGGAGATGGGTTCAGATTTTTAATATCTAACCTGCCAATCTGACCCAAATCTTCCTGGTTTATACAACAACAGAATCATAAAATGGTTACCGCATTGAAAGAAACCATGTGGCGCATTATGATCATGCTGACTCTTTGCAAGAGCAGCTCAGCTAGTCCCATTCCCCTAGGATTTCCATGGAGCCCTGTAAATGTCTTCCCTTTAAGTGTTCACTGAGCTCCCTTTGAAAGATATGACTGAGTCTGCCTCAATCCCACTCTCAGTCATAGTCTTCCAAATCCAAACTACACATTATGTATTGCTATTGGTTATTTTGTTAATCACGTTTAATTGGTGTCTCTGGAACTTCAAGCATTTGCCAGTGAGAATAGTTTTTCTTTGTGAACTCTGTCTATACCTAGGATTATTTCAAACACCTCCATCAAATCCTCTCTAAGTAGAACAGTCCCAGCCTCTCCAATGTATCCATATAAAACGAGTCCCTTATTCTTGGGAAAAATTCTTTTCAACCTTTTCTGTGCTAAATCCTAAGACTTCACATCCTTCATAAAGTGCTGTGCCCAGAATTGCACCCAAAACATCATTGAGACCAAACCCAAAATCTTCTAAAGGTTCATCATAACTTCATTGTTCTTCTCCATGCCCCTAATTATAAATATTACCTTGTAAATCTTTTCTCAAGTTGCTTTGCCATCTTCTCCCACTTCTACATACTTACCATCAGATCTCTGATCCTTTATCCACTCTTGAATTGTGCCCTTTGTTTTACACTGACTTTCAGCATTCTTCCTATTGAAAGATATCACTTCACACTTCGCTGTTTTAAATTTTGACTGCCACATGATTGCCCATTCCATCAACCTGTTGATGTCTAGCACTATCTTCCCAACAGTTAACAATGGGTCCAAGATTTATATCCCCTGCAGATTCTAAAATTGTATCCTGCATACCCAATTCAAGGGCTTCAACACATATATAAAAAAAACAATGGTACCAGCACTGACTTATGAGGAACTTTAGTGTATAAACAACAAATCACCATTCCTCTCTGTTTCCTTTCATTCCACCAACTGTGCATCAATGCTGCCACTGTCACTTTTATGCCATGCCTTTGACATTTGTTGGCATGTCAGTTACGTTACACATTATTAAGGCCTTTTCCAATGTCTGTACATGCTACATCAATTGCATTACTCTCATTAACCGTGACTGTTCCCTCATCAATAAACACAATTGAGCTTTTAACAATCAAGTGGGTTTTCACAATTAATTCATGTTTGACCCAGTGACTGTGAGAATTTGTCCTGGATTTTGTACCTAAAAATTGATTCACCATCAAAGTTAAACACTGCCCTTTATTGGCTGGGCTTATCCTTAAGTTCTTTTCTAGACATAGTTATGAAATAATACATAAAAATTTGCAGTCCCATATTTACTATTCTTGGCATTTACACTTCTCTGCAAGTTCCCTGAAAATGTGCTCCCCAATATCTTTCCCATTCATCAGCGGCCTATATAGTGTATTGGGAGAAAGTGAGGACTGCAGATGTTTGATCTCCGAGTCGAGAGTGTAGTGCTGGAAAAGCACAACCGGTTCGGCAGCATCCGAGAATCTGGAGAATTGACATTTCAGGCAAAAGCCCTTAATCAGGAAGGGCTTTTGCTGAAACGTCGATTCTCCTGCTCTTTGAATGCTGCCTGACCTGCTTTGCTTTTCCAGCACCACATTCTCGACTATGTAGTGTACTGGTGCATCAATTGTTTCCAAATATAATCTAATACATTCAGTTGTTGAGCCCTCCAGGAAATCCTCTCTCCCTCCAGTGCTACTATGCTGATCATTATCACCACTCAGCCTCCCTCTTTTACTGTGATTAAAAGTCCCCTCTATGTTTCTCCAATTCTATATACACACATTTTCTCATACTTTTTTCTTGCAAGTTTGGAAAACCAGGTCAACACAAACCTCCTCAGGTTTGACTGATTTTTGATTATTCAAGTACCTGAACAGGAAGGGACATCTTCAATCAACTTGTAATGGTTGAGGTGGTTCAGTTGTGGCTATTTAAGTGCAATGGCAAAGGCACTCAGTGCTTGTGGAACTATGTCCTAGAAAGTAGTCAATAGGGGACCATTTCTGTGAGTAATCTTTTGCTCTTTGTTAGAGATGGTTCAATAAAGCCTCTGTTAATTTTAAGAAATGCACGTGAAACTATTTTGGATTTCATTATACACTTTACACAAATGTAAGACAGGTTGCCAAAGCACTGTCTAATGGAGACAGTGCCCATTGAAATGTAATCAAAGTCAGCAACAGAAGCTGGCTTTTGCCTGGGGTCCCTCTGTCACACTCCTGCCAGTGAAATATGGCATTATCATTATTATGATTGTGTGGTTTTTCTACAAGACAGATTACATGACTGTTGCAGATGTCTATTCTCAGCGTTCCATAGTTGAAGGTTTTGAATACAGATTGAAGCTGCCAGTTCTAGGAGGATCAAAGCCCCAGTACAGACTGACCACATAGGAATTTTGCTTTTCTGATGCTTGCATGAATGAGCGGATTGTTAGTTCTTCAAACCACTTTGATCAGAAATTCTTGTATATGGTTCCCAGCCAGAAAAACATGACAAGACCCTAGTATTCACCATTTAGACTGTAAGTTTCTAATTACTGCACCAGTGTTTCCATTGTTTTCACAATAAATGCAAGTTAACTTCAGGGTCAACAGAACATAGACCATTTATTTATTTTCTCAGATTCGATGGATTTTTGACTACTTTTATTTTAACCATGGGATTTGCTGTAAGTCTGCACAAGGCTTGATAAGGACTGATACGCATGCTTTTCAGTACACTTCTACCCCATTAACTTGCAAAAGAAGCAGTATTAACTACGTCTGTCATTTTGGTTAATATTGCTTTTTCTACAGCTTTATTATTAAATATAGCAGATTGTCAGAAACAATCTTCTCCGGTAACAGAGAAAAAAATCTGTCAAGCATAATGGAAAGGATCAATGTGTCATATGGCCAGAACTGGAGAAAAGAAAAATTGGAAAGCAGTATTTAGGCAGTATGTGAGACACAAAAATATGGAGTTGCTTAGAAAGCTTCATGGAAAATGCAGTTCTTTTTGTTGCTCAGAATCAGACAGACGTTGGAAGGTCTCTGGTGCAAGTTAGTGCATGCTCACCAGGATATTGACAATGAGACTTCAATTGATCTTGCATCATTGAGCTGGAGAGGAGAGATGTCATCTTGGTGTCCCAGTGTTGACTGGGATCCAGTGAGGTAAAAATTGAAGGGCTTTTGCCCGAAACGTCAATGCCAATGAGAATGGAGAAGAAGTATTGAGATTTTCTTTAATAGATACCAGAAATATAGCCTGAAATGATATTACTTTCAAGTTCTTAAACTACAATGCTGATAAAATTTTTATTGGTGTAATGTATTAGATTGTAGTCCATTCTTTCTTTAATTTTGTCGTTCTAAAGTGAATAGAAACATCCTTCCATCTATGCAGTGTTCCACTGAGAAATGTAAAAAAAACCTGATATTCTGTATTGATGATCTCTATTTCCCATTTGCTGTATTATTGTTGAATGATGAAAGGAAGGACTTGAACCTGGCAATATATATTTTGATTATGTAACTTGGATGCTGACATTTTATTTTTCCTCTTCCTGCACTTCATTCCATCCTGCCATGGAAGCATAGGAATTCAAAGATCATAAGAGAAACAGTTTGGCAAAAAGTTAGAAAATCAATCATTTATGACCATGTTGGTTCCCTTGCTGATGCACCACCCAATGTTGCAGGACTATGCTGCAAAGGTCAACTGGAAAAGACAACATCTGTGAACTAGTAATTGGAATGCTGTAGCCTCCAAATGTATAATAAAAATAATTTCCTGTTGAATATATTTCTCCAGTGCCATTCTGATGTTAATCCATGGAAGTAGAAGTCTGCTAATTATACTTGTCTGAGCTATAACCTAAGAACCTAATAGTCTATTTGCCTTTGAACAATTTAAAATGTCACTTTGGACAGATCTTCCTGGGAATTCCTATGGTGAGCTGAGCTTGTGCTGTTCCAAGGTGAGGGAGGGGTATAAAGTTGGTTTGGGAAGCACACCATCAATGATCTCATCAATGAAAGGTTTTTTTAACATTTCTCCTGAAAACTGTGCTATATCTAGTTTTTGGTTTGTTCCTGAAAAGCAAACAAATAAAAATAACATTATCATTGTGTCAAATAAATATGTTTGATGAGCAAAAAAGGAAGTAGTAGCAATTCCACAGTCACATAGACCTATTGCTCTTTTGAAACACTGGTAGCAGTTCAGTTGGACAGGACAAAGCAATACATTTCACACTATCTAAGTGTTCATGGTAACAGTCATTTAATTAAGTTTGGCAATTTGCAGTTTGAAGTTTATCTGGAAGAAGCAAAGAATGTCCATGATAGGTTAAGGAGCTAGCAGAGGTGTAGCATCCCAAAAACACTACAAAACAGGAAAGCTAAAAGACTAGAAGTTGGAAGGATGCCAGGTATTCTTAGGAAGTCTGGTTGGCTCTTTGGCATACCCATGGAGTTATTAAGACTTTTGTGTTACTATAGATGGGGTACTTGATGAATTCATAGAGATGTCCTTAAGCTCCTCCTGCCATATTGATGCTGTGCGGCGATCCTTACTGGATACTATCACTGGATTTCAAGGAAAGACTATTTTCTTTAACTTTCACAAATTGCATATCCTGGGCATCATCTGTGAGTCAGGATGTCCATTTCATACTCCAGATCTTTGAGTAATCTTGCTTTAATGATCTTTTTCAAAAATTTAATCTGTTTTAAAGCTGACTTTTTAAACTGTGGCAGGCTTTTAAAAAACATTCTACAAACTCGGCTGACTCTGGGAAACTGGAGGAACAACATCTCAACTTCAGATGAGGCACTTTACAGCCTTCTGGATGAAATATCAAGTTCAACACCTTCAAATTGGGAACCAACTCCCATTCCTTCCCTTTCTTATAGCTTTACTTGTTACATTCTGTCTCACCATGTTCTCTCTCCCTTCCCCTCACCCCAGTGGGACTATCGGTTTTTCCAGTCTGGCAGTTAGACACACCATTATTCTGCCATTCTCACATTCTGATCACTTAATCTGAATAATCAACACTTTCTTCTCCCCCAGCACTCTACACCTCACCGCTCCCAAATGACCCCTCAACTATAGAATAAATGGTGTCCCCTCCACACTTCACTTCAGCTCTGGTGAAGAGTCATTTAGACGCAAAGCTTCAGCTTGCTTTCTCTCCATGGATGCTGTCTGACCCGTTGTAATCTCCAACAGTTGTTGCCAGCATATGCAGTAATTGAGTTCCCATTCTTTATGTAGGAAACCTCCCTCTATATTTTTATGTGCCAAAGTTTTCCCAAGCAGAAAATCCAGACTTTTTTATGAGCAAAAAGCATACTTGTCATGTAAGATAGAACTATTGGTATCAGAGTTATTGGTTTACAGTATTGGAATAAGTTAAATGGCATTATTATTCAAAGTTTGTAAGTAACAGTGTGCAGATTGAACTCTGCAGCTCAGATATTAATGCTGGCAATGCTCAGAATTCAATATACCCATGTGATGGTGAAGCCTGCATCACCTTACCTTCCTGGCCCTCTTATGATAGTTGGCGTGCCCTTCCAATTGCCCGCAAGATTGGGAATCCCATCCATCCTGCCAGGGCACCTCCCCACAACCACTGCTCATTACATTCTGAACATTTTCCAATTGGGGAGGAAGGGGGAGGGAAATAGCAAGGCTTCCATGCAAGCTGCAGCTACCTCCAACTCCAAGATAAAGCAAGCATAGACTAAGGTGGCTGGAAGAGTTGTATCTTCAGCTTCAGTTCAAGAATCCAGCTGCTGTGTGAAAACAGATTCCTTCACACAAGAGTAGCAAGGATGAGTATTCTTCCTAATTTGTCCCTCTCCCTCAACAGTATTTTATAAAATTTTCCACCGACTGCCCCACTATTCTCAACAATTCACTCACCTCAATCACAGAGTACATCATACCACTGCTCATCCCCTTTCCAAGCACACGTGCTTCTGCTATTCCTGCTTACACAGCGCACACACACACTCTATTGGTCCAACATAGATCCTTTTGGAACACCATGGGCTGAGTTTTCAGTTGCAAGTGGGGGCTGGAATAGGTTTAGATGCAATTTGAAAATTTGTGTTCACAGTAGGCAAACTCTGATAGATTTCAAAGAACTTGCATAGGAAGTTGGGGAGGTTTTAAACTGATGTGACAGGGGACTGGGAACCAGAAGAGAAAACAGGTAGGCAGTGATGTGGATATTGGAGACTGTAAGAATCATGAAGATAGCATTAATAAAGGGAAGAGTAGACAGTGAGCAGATGAACGCAAAAGAACTGATAGCCTGAAATGCAAGGAGTATAGTGTGTAAGGCAGATGAACTTAGGGCTTGAATTGGTGCTTGGGAGTATGATGTTATTGCAATCACAGAGACTTGGTTGAAGGAAGGGCATGATGATTGGCAATTAAATGTTCCGGGATATAGACGTTTCAGACATGATAGGAAGGGAATTAAAAGGGGAGCTGGAGTTGCATTGCTAGTCAGGGATGATATCACGTCTGTGCTAAAGGAGGACACTATGGAGGTCTTGCGTAGTGAGGCATTATGGGTGGAGCTGAGAAATAAGAAGGGTGCAGTTACATTGTTGCGGCTGTATTACAAACCTCCCAGCAGTGAGCATGAGGTAGAAGAACAAATAGGTAAACAGATTATGGAAAGATGTAGAGGCAATAGGGTAGCGGTGATGGGAGATTTTAATTTTCCCAACATTGACTGGGATACACTTAGCATCAGAGGTCTGGATGGGGTAGAGTTTGTATGAAGCATCCAGGAGAGTTTTCTAGAGCAGTATGTCAATAGTCCGACAAGGGAAGGGGCCATATTGGACCTGGTACTGAGGAACGAGCCAGGACAGGTGGTAGAAGTTGCGGTGGGGGATTTTTTGGGGAACAGTGACCATAACTCTGTAAGTTTTAGAATACTCGTAGATAAAGAATACAGTGGTCCTAAGGGAAGAGTACTAAACTGGATCAAGGCCAATTATATCAAAATTAGGCAGGAGCTCGGAAATATGGATTGGACACAGCATTTGAAGGGAAATCCACATTTGATATATGGGAGGCTTTCAAAGATAGTGCAGGATAGGCATGTCCCGTTGAAGGCAAAGGATAGGAAGGGCAAGATTTGTGAACCGTGGATGACAGGAGAAATCGTACAACTAGCCGAGAGGAAAAGGGAAGCGTACATAAGGTCGAGGCAGCTAAGAACAGAATGAGCCCAGGAGGAATATCGGAAGAGTAGGACAAGTCTTAAACGAGGAATCAAGCGGACTAAAAGGGGTTGTGAAATAGCTTTAGCAAGCAGAATTAAGGAGAATCCCAAAGCCTTTTATTCTTATATAAGAAGCAAGAGGGTAACTAGAGAAAGGATTGGTCCACTAAAAGATAATGAAGGAAGGCTGTTTGCTGAACCTGGGCGAATGGGTGAGATTCTGAATGATTACTTTGCATCAGTGTTCACTGAGGAGAGGAACATGATGGATCTTGATATTAGAGATAGATATTTGATTAGTCTGGATCATGTTGACATAAGTAGGGAAGATGTGTTGGGTATGCTAGAGGTTATTAAGGTGGACAAATCCCAGGTTGCTGAGGGAGGTGAGAGAGGAAATAGCCGGGGCTCTGACAGATATCTTTGTGGCATCCTTAAATACAGGTGAGGTGCCGGAGGACTGGAGGGTTGCTCATGTTGTCCCCCTGCACAAGAAGGGTAGTAGGGATATTCCAGGTAACTATAGACCATGGTGGGAAAGTTGCTGGAGAGGGTATGGCGGGATAGGATCTATTTATATTTAGAAATGAATGGGCTTATCAGTGATAGGCAACATGGTTATGTGCAGGTGAGATTGTGCCTTACCAACTTAATAGAGTTCTTCGAGGAAGTGACCAAGTTGATAGATGAAGGAAGGGCTGTTGATATCATATACATGGACTCTAGTAAGGCATTTGATAAGGTTCACTATGGTAGACTAATGGAGAAAGTGAAGTCACGTGGTGTGCAGGGTGTTCTAGCAAGGTGCATAAAGAACTGGTTGAGCAACAGGAGACAGAGAGTAGTAGTTGAAGGGAGTTTCTTGAAATGGAGAAAGGTGACCAGTGGTGTTCCACACGGGTCAGTGTTGGAGCCACTGTTGTTTTGTAATATACATAAATGATCTGGAAGAGGGCACTGTTGGTATGATCAGCAAGTTTGCAGATGACATGAAAATTGGTGGAGTAGCATAAAGCATAAGGGGCTGTCAAAGAATACAGGAGGATATAGATAGACTGGACAGTTGAGCGGAAAAGTAGCAGATGGATTTCAATCCAGTCAAATGTGAGGTGATGCATTTAGGAAAGACTAATTCCAGAGCGAATTATACAATGAATGGAAGAGCCTTGGGAAAAGTCGATGGGCAGAGAGATCTGGGAGTGCAGGTCCATTGTAACCTGAAGATTGCTGCACAGGTGAATAGAGTGGTCAAGAAGGCAAATAGTATGCTTGCCTTCATTGGACAGGGTATTGAGTATAACAGCTGGCAAGTTATGTTAGAAATATACAAGACATTGGTTCGGCCGCATTTAGAATACTGTGTACAGTTCTGGTTGCCACATTACTAAAAGGATGTGGATGCTTTGGAGAGGGTGCCGAGATGTTTTACAAGGGTGTTGCCTGGTATGGAAGGTGCCAGCTATGAAGAGAGGTTGAGTAGGTTAGGTTTGTTTTCACTAGAAAAAAGGAGATTGAGGGGGGACCTGATTGAGGTTTAAAAAATCATGAAGGGTATAGACAGGGTGGATAGAGGCAAGCTTTTTCCCAGGGTGACGGATTCAATAACAAGAGGTCACGTTTTCAAGGTGAGAGGTGGAAATTTTAAGGGGATACACGTGGCAAGTACTTCACACAGAGGGTAGTGGGCGCCTGGAACGCGTCGCCAGCAGAGGTGTTAGAGGCAGGGCACGGTAGATTCATTTAAGTTGCGCCTGGACAGATGCATGAATAGGTGGGGAGCAGAGGGATACAAATGCTTAGGAATTGGGCGACGGGTTTAGAGAGTAAATTTGGATCGGCTCAGGCTTGGAGGGCCAAAGGACCTGTTCCTGGGCTGTAAATGTTCTTTGTTCTTTGTTCTTAGGAAGCCTGGTGCCAGTTAATGACCACTGACGCCTCCTTGAGAGGCTTGTTCTGGTGTCAGTCTAGAACGGAATTGTATTGTAAATCCTTTTTTTCTGTGATGAAGCTGAACAGACTGTTGCACATCATCTGTGGGGCAAGACAAAATTCGTACAAGGACATAAGAACTAGGAGCAGGAGTATGTTATCTGGCCCTTTGAACCTACTCCCCTATTCAATAAGATCATGGCTGATAGTATTGTTGACTCATATCCACTTACCCACCCTCCCAACGTAACCTTTCATTCATTTTCCATGATTTGCACAACTTGGTGAAATTTGAGGTATCACCTAGTGCATAGGTGAACTCTTTAACTCACTAGGCACCAGTGAGGACATTGCTCCAACATTATCCTGCCTGGTCCTTTTGTGAAACTGCCTGCTTTCCTCAGTAGGCAGCTTCTAACGTGAGGACAGTGCTGATTGGTGAGTTGAAGCAGTTGAGTGTAAAGATGTTGAGTATTAAGATACTGGCAGCCGTTTTTCAAGGAACTCAAGTTTATGGAGGGCGAAACATAGAATTCTGGATAGAAAAACATTAAAGTAGCTGAATCTATTGATAACAACCCCACATTAAAAGATTATAAACTGTTCAAAATTCTTAATCATCTGCAAAATTATACCTCAGATTTGTGAGTGTAATTGTGGTAATATTCCAGTACCATGTAGTGATTGATTAATGTTATTATTACCTATCATTTCCAGGCATACCTATGTTTTCCCAAAAACTGGAAAGTCATATTTCTCAAATAACATTCAACCATTTCATGATAAAAGACTCAGATGCTGGCTCAAGGCCAGATGATGATTTACTTGCCACTGACTTTTTCTGTGAGAATACAGGTTAAACACCTAATTGTAATAGTTAATGTGCGCTATTAAGACTAACAAAGATCATTCCTATCATCAGACATCCAGTCTTTATTGCGCGGATCATAAGAATCAATGCATATCACAAACCATTTGCTGTCTGGTCTGTTGGCTCTCAAAAAAGGAATGCATCTGCCAGCCTTCTGGTATTGGTGAATCAATTATTTCTTGAATGTAGGTGGACATGTTGTTTTGACTAATGAGGCCAAAATCAAACTTTGGAACAACCTATAGTAAGGAGATTATTGAGTACCATTCATAAATTATCTACAGAGCGAATAGTTGACTCATGACCTCTTTGCTAAAATCAAATCTCTAGAGATACTGCTTTTCTAACAATTGCTGATCATTCCTCCCCATAGAATATGTCTTGTTTTTATCTTCTTCATGGATTAACTTAAACTAAAATTAATAAAATGCATAAAATAAACTGATCCATCCATTGTATCAAAGCATTCTTGACTTCAGAGCTGGTAATAATCACTGGTTGAAATGCATTTTATAACACAGGTGGCATTATGCTATTGGAATAGCCAGAAAAAGTCCAATATTTCAGTTGATGGTTACATCCTTTTACATTCGGCCCGATTTGTGTTTCTCATCCAATGTTGAGAACCATCAGCAAAATCACTTTGTATTGTTTAAATATCAGGGAAAGAAATGTCAAAAACATGATTTGGTACAACAATGTCTAGACATACCTTTAAGCCAAATGCATTATTTTCCAACTGGCACTGCTTCAATTTAAAAACTGATAGTTATAAGTTGGACCATAAGGTTGTAAATAAAAACAATACCATAAGTTGTAGTATTTTAAATCCATTTAGCATATGAATAAATAAACAATTCTGACATCAGATTCACAACTTGGCATTGTAGGTGGTACTTAGTCATCACCATATTTCAGTAATTTCAATGAGGATCTGTTTCAGGAGTGCTCATCACTGAGGGTTGCAATTTAAGTACACTTATTATGTCTCTTGTAAAAATTGTTATAGTCAATGATAATAGTGCAAACAGCTACTCTACCTATAGGCTAAGAAATTCCAAAGCCTCCATTAGATGCATGAAACAGGAGTATAAACACTACGTAGACCTTGAGGTCAGGGAGATGACCCAACACTATCTCAGTGCTATTACAAGTGGACCTTAGGTATAGTCACATCTTTAGAATTAACAGACCAAAAAGGAAGAACAACGCAAATCACAAACTGCTAGCAGGTTGATCCTTCAGTGCTTACCTTTTTAGTCATTTTACAGCTTTCACAGTATGAATTCATAAGAATAATTATGCCAGTATTTTCATATTTCCTTTGCCATATGGGAGATTATTTTCTCAAATGAGGCTGGGAGACATTGGCTGCTAGTGAAGACTCGTATAAGTTTGAATGCCCATTCTATACCTTCCCGCACTCTTGGGAATGTGAACTGTGAATGATATGGTTCAATTCACCAACGTAAAGCTCTCAGCTTATAACAGATCACCAATATATTGTCTGGGTATTTATACCTAGAATGCAAATAATCAACAATGTAAACCAAAGGTCAGACTATTGTGTATAGGAGTTGGGAGGTCATGTTACTACTGCACAGGACATTGGTTAGGCTACAGTTGGAATATTGTGTGCAATTCTGGTCTCTTTCCTATTGGAAGGATGTTGTGAAACTTGAAAATGTTCAGAAAAGATTTACAAGGATGTTGCAAGGGTTGGAGGATTTGAGCTATAGGGAGAGGCTGAATAAGCTGGGGCTATTTTTCCTGGAGCATCGGAGGCTGAGGGGTGACCTTATAGTGGTTTATAAACTCATGAGGGGCATGGATAGAGTAAATAGACAAAGTCTTTTCCCTGAGGTGGGGGAGTCCAGAACTAGAGGGCATACGTTGAGGGTGAGAGGAGAAAGATATAAAAGAGACCTAAAGGGCAACTTTTTCATGCAGAGGGTGGTGCATGTATGAAATGGTGGAGGCTGGTATAAGTGCAACATTTAAAAGGCATCTGAATGGGTATATGAATAGGAAGGGTTTGGAGGGATATGGGCTGGTTGCTGACAAGTGGGACTAGATTAGGTTAGGACATCTGGTCGGCATGGACGAGTTAGACTGAAGGGTCTGTTTCCATGCTGTACATCTGTAATGCTCTATGACTCTATAACTGCAGATGCTGGAGATCTGAAACAAAAATAGAAATTTCTGGTAAGACTCAGCAGGTCTGGCAAAATTTGCATTCTGAAGAAGTCACCAGACATGAAATGTTTACACTGCTTTCTTCCCACAGATGCTGCCAGACCTGCTGAGCTTTTAATGCAAATAAGCAAACTGGTCTGGGCAGCCATTTTCTAGAGTGGAAGTGTCAGGACCTGTAGTAGCAGGATTGTCAATATATAACAGGCATACAAAAGGAGACTATCCATGGGAATGGTCCTGTCAAAAGACCACAGCAATCAAAGCACATGCAGACCAGTGGAGTCAATGCACGATATCCAGACATTGTACCTGAACTGGAGTGACATGGTTGAACTCGAACATGTTGACATAGCACATCACCCCAAAGAAAGGACTATTAATGTTCCAGAAATATCTGTACATATTCAGGAAGAACTGAATAAATGACATGAAGGGATAATGCATGTTTGTGGAGTGCAACAACATGTGGATTCCTATAGGTACATGACCCATCATCATTGCAATCCAATCATATTTGGACCAAAGAAGGCAGAACAAAGTCTTGAAGAGATGTCTTGACAGACCTCTTTGTATCCTCTTTGGCTATAGGTGAGGTCCCAGCATACTGGAGTATGGCCAATGTTGTCCCATTGTTTAAGAAGGGTAGCAGGGATAATCCTGGAAATTATGTGAGTCTCACATCAGTTTTAGGGAAATTATTGGAAATTATTGGAAAACTGTCTTAGGGACAAGATCTACATGCATTTAGAAGCAAATGGACTTATTAGTGATAGACAGCCTGGTTTGTGTGGGGGAGGTCGTGCCTCACTAACTTGATTGAGTGTTTTGAGGAGGTGATGAAGACGATTGAGGCAAAAGTGGTTGATGTTGTCTACATAGACTTCAGTAAAGCCTTTGACAAGGTCCCTCATGGCAGACTGGTACTAAAGGTGAAGTCACATGGTATCAGGGGTGGGCTGGCATAGGACACAGGGGGTCATGATGGATGGATGTTTTTTGGGAATGGAGGGTAGTGACTAGTGGTGTTCCAGAGGGATCAGTGCTGGAACCTCTGTTATTCTTGATCTATATAAATATTTTGGAAGAAAACGTAGCTGGTCTAATTAGTATGTTTGCAGATGATACAAAGATTGGTGGAGTTGCAGATAGTGAGGAGAATTGTCAGAGGATACAGCAGGATATAGATCCTTTGGAGACATGGGCAGAAAAATAGCAGATAGAGTTTGATTCAGAGAAGTGTGAGGTGGTGCATTTTGGAAGGTCAAGTACAGGTGGATATTATGCAGTGAATGGCAGAACCCTTAGGAGCATTGAAATGCAGAGGGATCTGTGTGTGTACATCCATAAATCACTGAAGGTAGCAGTGCATGTAGATAAGGTTGTAAAAAAATGCTAATGGCATAATTGCTTTCATTGGAAGGTGCTGGGAATGCTACCTGGGCGAGGATACCTTCCTCCACCAGCCACCATTCACCGCCCACCAGCCCCCTGTTTATCTCTCACCCCCCTCAGGGATCTGATGCCTGAAATGGCAACTCTCCTGCTCCTTGGATGCTGCCTGACTGGCTGTGCTTTTCCAGCGCCACACTTTTCGACTCTGATCTCCAGCATCTGCAGTCCTCACTTTCTCCCAGGTGGGTACAATAGCAGAAATACAGTGAGTGTGACGAATCAGAAAGAGGAAGGTGACACTTAGAATCATAGAATACAGATGAGGCACTTCAGCCCATCAAGTTTGTACCACCGAAGCTACATTTCAGTTATACAAGTCCCATCTTCCAGATTGAGGCCCATTATCTTGAATGTCAAAACATTTCAAATGCTCATCCAAGTACTTTTTAAAGATTATGAACTTTCCCACCTCAACTTTCCTCCCAGGCATTAGCGTTAGCACACAAGTCGCAGAAGTGACTGGTAGTTCTGGAAGTCACTGTTGGCACATGGAGCTCAGACCCCCATGCAGCCAGAAAGAAAATTGAAGGGACCACTGCTCACAAGTAGATCCCACATGCTCAGAAAGAAATGATGCTCACTTCCTCTGCCTACCCTGGGTATGGTCACATACATTTTCCATTTCCATTGCCCATTTATAATTTGTATGAGAGTGGAAGGCAGTACAGGTCACACTTGACAGACTGGGTTGCATGTTGACCCTTGTCGTCAGCTGGCCTCCCCAAGCCTCCATGTTCCTTTCTTCCTTGCACTTCCTTGATTCCATTGGTTTTGAGCTTCCACATGTTCGTGCCCACATGTTGGGGATATAAATCTTCATCTCCAACATTACCCCCTGAGCTATACCTTAGCCATGCCAACTATTAATGTTGCATTGACTTTGTGTTGATGGCCACTCTGCAGTAGGAGCTCACATCTTCCTATGAACTATTGTCTCCCACTCTTAAATATTGCATTCCCCCTCCTTCATTATGATTGTCCACCTGCATCTCAGCCTCCAAAGCCCACTATTGACTTCTTTAACTTCCTAGGTAAAAACAATGACTGCAGATGCTGGAAACCAGATTTTTGATTGGTGGTACTGGAAGAGCACAGCAGTTCAGGCAGCATCCGAGGAGCAGCAAAATCGACGTTTCTGGCAAAAGCCCTTCATCAGGAATAAAGGCAGAGAGCCTGAAGCGTGGAGAGATAAGCTAGAGGAAGGTGGGGGTGGGGAGAAAGTAGCATAGAGTACAATAGGTGAGTGGGGGAGGAGATGAAGGAAGATGAGGTGTTCTTCCTCCAGGCGTCTGGTGGTGAGGGAGTGGAGGTGAAGTAGCCCCAGGACCTCCATGTCCTTGGCAGAGTAGGAGGGGGAGTTGAAATGTTGGGCCACAGGGCGGTGGTTGATTGGTGCGGGTATCCCAGAGATGTTCCCTAAAGCGCTCTGCTAGGGGGCGTCCAGTCTCCCCAATGTAGAGGAGACCGCATCGGGAGCAACGGATGTAATAAATGATATTAGTGGATGTGCAGATAAAACTTTGATGGATGTGGAAGGCTCCTTTAGGGCCTTGGATGGAGGTGAGTGAGGAGGTGTGGGTGCAGGTTTACTTCCTTCCTTCCCCTCCCCCACCCCTCTGAAATTTTGTTGAGCTGACCCCGAGGGCAGACGGGAGCCCAACCCCTTTACTGACTGAATGGATAATGCTGAGGAATGATTAGACACTTGACTGATCTTTGTGCAGCTCCCCAACTGACTTATCACAAATTCCAGGACTGATTGCACTGCGTCTATAAGACTGACAGAGGCTCATTACTGAGTGACAGGGAAGCCCTAGCCGTGACCACCCCAAATGCCCAACTGACTGTATCTGAACCCCTGTATGAGATTGGACATGGTCCTTGATCAACTGGCTGACTGACAAATTGACTTGACCTGACCGAAGACAACTCCCTTTAGACTTTGAGACACGGCAACTTGGTTGAAGCATATGAAGTGTGTTTAGTTTGTAATATGCTTACATATATTGTAAGTGTAACACTGACATAGAACATTGCTATATAACAGCTTGTCTACCCCTTGACTGCTCACAACCAGGTCAAGCTGTCTGGCTTTATGTCTGTACTAAATGACAAGGTGAGACAGAAGTACAGTGAGTTTATAAGTTCTAAATGAGGCAGCAAAGGACTGAAGATGCTAGAGATCAGAGTTGAGAGTGAGATGCTGGAAAAACCCAGCAGGTCAGGCAGCATCGAGCAGCATGATAATCAACGTTTCGAGCAAAAGCCCTTCATCGGGAATCTTGCCTGAAACATCGATTCTCCTCCTCCTCTGATGCTGCCTGACCTGCGCTTTTTCAGCACCACAATCTACCTAATCTATACATCTCTGAACTGTGGGAGAAACCTCAATCACCCAGAGGAAACTCACATGACACAGAGAGAATATCCCAACTTCACACTGACAGTCGTCTGAGGGAGAATCAAACCTGGGTCCCTGGTGCTGTGAGGTAGTAGTGCTAACTATTCAGCCACTGTGCCACCCAGTGTTGGGAACTGCTGCGCAAGATGGATGCCTGGAGGAGCAAGCAGCAAGCTGGAGGTGCCAGCTTTCCGCTCAAACCTCCATGTCTGTTGGAAAAAAGACTGTCAAGATTGTCACCATCTGAGAGAATAGGAACCTGCATGTCATTGAGGCATGATTGGACACTAATGAAATGTAAATACATGCAAATAGGCCTCTCATTGCTCACTGGTGAGATTCTTGTCTTGCAGTTCAAAGTCTGGTTGCAGAATCAATCTTCATTTTCTTGATGTTGAGGATATCATTTTTCTGAACTCGCCATTTTTTTCCCAACTGACTTGCCATTGCCCACATTTTTCATGGGGGCTGGGAGAATTCCGATGATGATTACAGGGAAGAATAGGCAGAGAGCAGGTGAGCGCAAAAGAACTAGTGGCCTGAAATGCATCTACTTTAATGCAAGGAGTATAGTGTGTAAGGCAGATGAACTTAGGGCTTAGATTGGTGCCTGGGAGTATGACGTTATTGCCATCACAGAGACTTGATTGAAGGAAGGGCATGATGATTGGCAACTAAATGTTCCAGAATATAGACCTTCAGATAGGACAGGGAGGGAAGTAAAAGAGGGGGTGGAGTTGCATTGCTAGTCAGGGATGATATCACGTCTGTGCTAAAGGAGGACACTATGGCGGTCTTGGGTAGTGAGGCATTATACGTGGAGCTGAGAAATAAGAAGGGTGCAGTTACATTGTTGGGGCTGTATTACAGACCTCCCAACAGTGAGCGTGAGGTAGAAGAGCAAATAGGTAAACAGATTATAGAAAAATGTAGAGGCAATAGGGGAGTGGTGATGGGAGATTTTAATTTTCCCAAAATTGGCTGGGATACACTTAGCGTCAGAGGTCTGGATGGAGTAGAATTTGTACGAAGCATCCAGGAGAGTTTTCTAGAGCAGTCTGTCAATAGTCCGATGAGGGAAGGGGCCATATTGGACCTGGTACTGGGGAATGAGCCAGGACAGGTGGTAGAAGTTGCGGTGGGGGATTTCTTGGGGAACAGTGACCACAATTCAGTAAGTTTTAGAATGCTCGTAGATAAAGAAGAGAATGGTCCTATGGGAAGAATACTAAACTTGGCCAAGGCCAATTATATCAAAATTAGGCAGGAGCTGGGAAATGTGGATTAGACACAGCTATTTGAAGGGAGGTCCACATTTGAGATGTGGGAAGCTTTCAAAGATAGGTTAACGGTAGTGCAGGATAGGCATGTCCCGTTGAAGGCAAAGGATAGGAAGGGCAAGATTCGTGAACCGTGGATG
>NC_057718.1:33393962-33409468 GCF_004010195.1 Chiloscyllium plagiosum | reverse complement strand
TGGATAAAGAACTGGTTGAGCAACAGGAGACAGAGAGTAGTAGTTGAAGGGAGTTTCTCGAAATGGAGAAAGGTGACCAGTGGTGTTCCACAGGGGTCAGTGTTGGGGCCACTGTTGTTTGTAATATACATAAATGATCTGGAAGAGGGCACTGTTGGTATGATCAGCAAGTTTGAAGATGACACAAAGATTGGTGGAGTAGCAGAAAGCATAAGACACTGTCAGAGAATACAGGAGGATATAGGTAGACTGGAGAGTTGAGCGGAAAAGTGGTAGATGTCTTTCAATCCAGACAAATGTGAGGTGTTGCATTTAGGCAAGTCTAATTCTAGGGCAAATTGTACAATGAGTGGAAGAGCCTTGGGAAAAGTCGATGGGCAGAGAGATCTGGGAGTGCAGGTCCATTGTACATTGAAGGTTGCTGCACAAGTGAATAGAGTGGTCAAGAAGGCATATAGTATGCTTGCCTTCATTGGACAGGGTATTGAGTATAAGAGCTGGCAAGTTATGTTAAAATTGTACAAGACATTGGTTCGGCCGCATTTTGAATATTGTGTACAGTCCTGGTTGCCACATTACCAAAAGGATGTGGATGCTTTGGAGAGGGTGCAGAGAAGGTTTACGAGAATGTTGCCTGGTATGGAAGGTGCTAGTTATGAAGACAGGTTGAGTAGGTTAGGTTCATTTTCACTAGAAAAAAGGAGATTGAGGGGGGACCTGATTGAGGTTTACAAAATCATGAAGGGTATAGACAGGGTGGATAGAGGCAAGCTTTTTCCCAGGGTGACGGATTCAATAACGAGAAGTCACACTTTCAAGGTGAGAGGTGGAAAGTTTAAGGGGGATACACAAGGCAAGTACTTCACACAGAGGGTGATGGGCGTTTGGAACGCGTTGCCAGCAGAGGTGTTAGAGGCAGGGCACGGTAGATTCATTTAAGATGCGTCTGGATAGAAGCATGAGTAGGTGGGGAGCAGAGGGATACAAATGCTTAGGAATTGACTGATTGGTTTAGACAGTACATTTGGATCGGCTCAGGCTTGGAGGGCCGAAGGGCCTGTTCCTGGGCTATAAATTTTCTTTGTTCTTTGTACATCAAGAATGATGAAAATGAAGATAATTTCAGCATTGTGTACTTTCTTATGCTAAATCTATAAAGATTTTTTGCGCCCAGCCAAACACAAATGAGATGAATTTTTAAAAATCCCAATTATTCTTGGCTGTAGTGAGTTTGACATTATGACTGAACAAGTCTTTGGGGATGGAAAGTGTCTGCTATTTGTGAGAAATGTTGAATGCCTGATGATTAATGATTTAGTCCTGAGTGCCATGATCAAATTACAACAGTTGTCAGGGTGGAATGCTCCATTAACAGGGAAATCTGTCCTTATATTTCAACATTGGCACTGGTGTTGCATCAGATTTTTCCGGAATGTTGTTGATCAAACAATAGAAAAGGGGTAATAAAGCTCTGCCTGATTTCACACCTTAATTTCAACAATTTATGTTTTCATTATTTAAAATTTACCCTTTCATGGGATGTGAGCATCGTAGGCAAGGCCAGCATTTGTTTCTGTTCCCATTTGTCCTTGAACTGAGTGGCTTACTTGCTATTTGTGGAACAAAGCTGAGTTAATTAGTTATGAGTCTTGAATCATATGTAGGCCAGACTGGGTATAGATGGAGAAGATTTCCTTCTCCAAAGTATATTAGTGAACTAAATGAGTTGTTATGATAATTGAAGATACGTACAAACATAAGAATTAGATGTAGGAGTAGGCTATTTGACTCCTTGACCCTTCTGTTCCATTCAATTTGATCAAGTCTGATCTGATTACTTCACATTCCTGTCTAACCCTGATAACTTTTCAAACTTTTGCTTATCAAGAACCTATTCACCTCAATCTTACATTTAAACAACATCCCTAAATTATTGATTCTCTCACAGGAGGAAGCAATCTTTCAAATTATCCCTGCCAAGACTCCTCAGGATCTTACATGTTTCAATTAAGTCTTCTATAACTCTTCTAAACTTTATGGACACGTGCCAAGCCTGCAACCTTTCCTCAAAAAGACAACCAACTCATTCTAGGTATTATTCTGATAAATGTTCTTCAAACTGCTTCCAATGCATTTACATCTTTCCTTAAATAGAGAGATCAGTACTGATGTTCTCCATAGCCTCCCTACTTCTGCACTAAACTCCCTTAAAAAAAACCATAATATTCTATTAGATTTACTATATCTGCATACAAACCTTTTTCAAATTACACTGTAAGACACTCCGATCCCTCTGCAGATTAGAGCTTTGTAATCTCTCACCCTTTGGGTTAAATATCTTTTTTCATCCTTCATGTTTTCCTGCCTGGAAGTTTGAGGTCACTTTTACAGACAGAATGTAGGTGTTCTTTAAAGTGGTCACCCAGTCTACATTTCATATCGTCAATGTAAAGGAGAGCACATTGTGAACAGAGTAAAGTGCAGGTAAATTGCTGTTTCGCTTGACAGGTACAATTTCCCTTCCCACGTGGTCGACGATGCCCTCCAGTGCATCTCCTCCACTTACTGCACCATCACCCTTGAACCCCATCCCTCCCAACACGACAAAGACAGAACCCCACCAATCCAACATCCATCCCACCAATCTCCACATACATCGCATCATCCTCCACCACAAACAGACCCCACCACCAGAGATATATTTCCCTCCTCAGCCCTTTCAGGTTCCGGAGAGACCATTCCCTCCGTGACTCACTCACCCCCCCCACCAGCTCACACCCCACTCCTGGCACCTTCCCTTGCCACCTCAGGAAGTACAAAACCTGTGCCAACACCACTTCCATCATGTCAAGGATCCTTCCACATCGGACAGAAATTTGCCTGTACCTCCACCAATGTCACCTACTGTCTCCGTTGCACCTGAGGTGGTCTCCTCTACATCGGTGAGACAGGATGCCTCTTTGCGGATTGTTTCAGAGAACATCTCTGGGACACCTGCACCAACCAACCCCACCGCCCCGTGGCTAAACACTTCAACTCCCCCTCCCACTCCACCAAGGACATACAGATCCTGGGCCTACTTCATTGCCAAACCCTTACCACTCAATTCCTGGAGTTAGAACACTTCATATTCTGCCTTGGGACCCTGCAACCACACCGGATCAATGTGGATTTCAACAGTTTCCTCATTTCCCCTCCTCCCACATTATCCCAGTCCCAAGCCTCCTACTCGGCACCGCCCTCCTGACCTGTCCATCACCTTTCCCATCTATCCTCCTCTCTGGGCTATCACTTTTTTTCCTCACCTTCAGCTACCTAATGCACTCATCCACAAACTCCATCAACAAACACATCGACCTGGACCCAATATACCGGCCACTACAGCGGACAGCTGAAACTGACAACCGGAAGCGGCAGGGACATGCCACTATAAATGCCGGAGGAAACACCACAGAAGTGCTTCACAGGAGGCTCCCAAGCACTGAGGATGTCAGCTAGACAGGGGACGAAACGTTTGCAACAAAAACTTCCAGTTCGGCGAACAGAACCACAGCAGTACCTAATGCATTCTTTAACCACCTTCCCCCCAACCCCAACCCCTACCATTTACCTCTCAACCCCCCAGCCCACAAGCCGTATTCCTGATGAAGGGCGTATGCCCGAAACACCGATTCTCCTGATCCTCAGATGCTGCCTGACCTGCTGGGCCTTTCCAGCACCACACTTTCAACTCTAATCTCCAGCATCTGCTGTCTTCACTTTATACTACCTGCTTTCAGCATAGCCAACCATTTTCCTCCCATTATCAGCTCTCATTGTCATTTATTCTCTTTGGTACTGGTTTACTATCCATACTCCCCTCATCTGCTTATCCCTTCCATATCTCTTTCGCTATATCTATCTATCTATCTGCTCCATCTCCAACTATCTACTGTCCTCTCCCTTACCCAAACCCCATCCTCAGCTTCAACATAAATGACGCTTTTTCCTATCTGATATCTGTTCTGATGAAGAGTCACTGGACTTGAAACATTTTCTCTGCTTCCTCTCCACATAGTTAGAGATAAAATAAACTGGAGACACTGGAGTCCAAAGGAGACAAGCAGGATGCTGGAAGAAGATACCCGAAATGTTGACTTCTCCACCTCCTGATGCTGCCTGGCTTTCTGTGTTCTTCCAGCCTCCTGCCTGTCTACTCCTATCCACAACTACTCCCTGACCTGCTGAGTTTATCCAACAATTTCTGTTTTTGTTTCAAATCTCCAGCATCCAGAGTTTCTTTTTTCAGTTTTAGGTTCATAGAGTCATAGAGATGTACAGCATGGAAACAGACCCTTCAGTTCAACTTGTCCATGCCAACCGGATATCTCACCTGCCAGCACCTGGCCCAGATTCCTCCAAACCCTTCCTATTCATATACCCATCTAAATGCCTTTTAAGTGTTGCAATTGTACCAGCCTCCACCACTTCCTCTGGCAGCTCGTTCCAGACACGTACCACCCTTTGTTTGAAAAAATTGCCCCTTAAGTCTCTTTTATATCTTTCCCCTCTCACCCTAAACCTATGCCCTCTAGTTCTGGATTCTCCTAACCCAGGGAAAAGACTTTGTCTATTTATCCTAGCCATGCCCTTCATGATTTTATAAACCTCTATAAGGTCACCCCTCAGCCTCCCACGCTCCAGGGAAAACAGCCCTAGCCGATTCGACCTCTCTCTATAGCTCAAATCCTCCAAGCCTGGCAACATCCTTGTAAATCTTTTCTGAACACTTTGAAGTTTCACAACATCTTACTGATAGGAAGGAGACTAGAATTGCACACAAAATTCCAATAGTGGTCTAACCAACGTCCTGTACAGCTGCAACATAATCTTCCAACTTCTGTACTCAATACTCTGACCAATAAAGGAAAGCATACCAAATACCTTCTATCCTATCTACCTGCGACTCCACTTTCAAGGAGCTATGAACCTGCACTCCAAGGTCTCTTTGTTCAGCAATACTCCCCAGGACGTTACCATTAAGTGTATAAGTCCTGCTAAGATTTCCAAAAATGCAGCACCTCACATTTATCTAAATTAAATTCCATCTGCCATTTCACAGCCCATTGGCCCATCTGATCAAGATCCCATTGTAATCTGAGGTAACCTTCTTCGCTGTCCACTACACCTCCAATTTCGGTGTCATCTGCAAACTTACTAACTATATCTCTTATGCTCACATCCAAACCATTTACATAAATGATGAAAAGTAGTGGACCCAGCACCGATCCTTGCGGCACTCCACTGGTCACAGGTCTCCAGTCTGAAAAACTGGATGGCACGGTGGCACAGTAGTTAGCACTGCTGCCTCACAGCGCCAGAGACCCGGGTTCAATTCCCGACTCAGGTGACTGACTGTGTGGAGTTTGCACATTCTCCCCCTGTCTGCGTGGGTCTCCTCCGGGTGCTCCGGTTTCCTCCCACAGTCCAAAGATGTGCACGTCAGGTGAATTGGCCATGCTAAATTGCCCGTAGTGTTAGGTAAAAGGGGTAAATGTACGGGAATGGGTGGGTTACGCTTCGGCGGGTCAGTGTGGACTTGTTGGGCCGAAGGGCCTGTTTCCACAGTGTAAGTGATCTAATCTAAAAACCCACCACCACCACTCTTTGTCTTCTACCATTGGGCCAGTTCTGTATCCAAATGGCTAGTTCTCCCTGTATTCCATGAGATCTAACCTTGTTCATCAGTCTCCCGTGGGGAACCTTGTCGAATGCCTTACTGAAGTCCATATAGATCAAATCTACCACTCTGCCTCATCAATCCTCTTTGTTGCTTCTTCAAAAAACTCAATCAAGTTTGTGAGACACGATTTCCCATGCATAAAGCCATGTTGACTATCCCCAATCAGTTCTTGCCTTTCCAAATACATGTATATCCTGTCCCTCAGGATTCCCTCCAACATCTTGCCCACCACCGATGTCAGGCTCACTGGTCTATAGTTCCCTGTCCTTACCACCCTTCTTAAACAATGGCACCACGTTAGCCAACCTCCAGTCTTCTGGCACCTCACCTGTGACTATCGATGATACAAACTATCTCAGTAAGAGGCCCAGCAATCACTTCTCTAGCTTCCCACAGAGTTCTAGGGTATACCTGATCAGGTCCTGGGGATTTATCCACTTTTATCCGTTTCAAGACATCCAGCACTTCCTCCTCTGTAATATGGACATTTTTCAAAATGTCACCATCTATTTCCCTACATTCTATATTTTCCATGCTCTTTTCCACAGTAAATACTGATGCAAAATACTTGTTTAGAATCTCCCTCATCTCCTGTGGCTCCACAGAAAGACCTTCTTGCTGATCTTTGAGGGCCCCTATTCTCTCCCAAGTTACCCTTTTGTCCTTAATGTATTTGTAAAAACCCTTTGGATTCTCCTTAATTCTATTTGCCAAAGTTATCTCATGTCCCCTTTTTGCCCTTGTGATTTCCCTCTTAAGTATACTCCTTCTGCCTCTTTACTCTTCTAAGGATTCACCTGATTTATTCTGTCTATACCTGACATATGTTTCCTTCTTTTTCTTAACCAAACCCTCAATTTCTTTAGTCATCCAGCATTTCCTATACCTACCAGCCTTTCCTTTCACTCTAACAGGATTGGACTCTCTGGACTCTCGTTATCTCATTTCTGAAGGCTTGACATTTTCCAGCTGTCCCTTTATCTGCGAACATCTGCTCCCAATCACCTTTTGAAAGTTCTTGTCTAATACCATCAAAATTGGCCTTTCTCCAATTTAGAACTTCAACTTTTAGATCTGGTCTATCCTTTTTCATCACTATTTTAAAATTAATAGAATTACAGTCGCTGGCCCCAAAGTGCTCCCCCATTGACACCTCAGTCACCTGCCCTGCCTTATTTCCCAAGAGTAGGTCAAACTTTGCACCTTCTCTAATAGGTACATCCAAATAATGAATCAGAAAATTTTCTTGTACTCACTTAACAAATTCCTCTCCATCTAAACCCTGAACACTATGGCAGTCCCAGTCTATGTTTGGAAGGTTAAAATCCCATACCATAACCACCCTATTATTCTTACAGATAACTGAGATCTCCTGACAAATTTGTTTCTCAATTTCCCTCTGACTATTAGGAGGTCTATAATACTATCCCAATAAGGTGGTCATCCCTTTCTTATTTCTCAGTTCCACCCAAATAACTTCCCTGGATGTATTTCCGGGAATATCCTCCCTCAGTACAGCTGTAATGCTATCCCTTATCAAAAACGCCATTCCCCTCCTCTCCTGCCTCCCTTTCTGTCCTTCCTGTAGCATTTGTATCCTGGAACATTAAGCTGCCAGTCCTGTCCATCCCTGAGCCATTGTTTCTGTAATTGCTATCCCACTCCCATGTTCCTAACCATGCCCGGAGTTCATCTGCCTTCCCTATTAGGCCTCTTGCATTGAAATAAATGCAGTTTAATTTATTAGTCCTACCTTGTTCTCTGCTTTGTCCCTGCCTGCCCTGACTGTTTGACTGACCTTTGTTCTCAACTGTACCAGTCTCAGATTGAAATCTTTCCTCACTATCTCCCTGGGTCTCAACCCTCCCAACCTACTAGTTTAAATTCTCCCGAGCAGCTCTAGCAAATCTCCCAGCCAGTATATTAGTCCCCTTCCAATTTAGGTGAAATCCATCCTTCTTGGACAGGTGACATCTACCCCAAAACAACTTCCAATGATCCAAAAATACGAATCCTTCTCCCGTACACCAGCTCCTCAGCCATGCATTCATCTGCTCTATCTTGCTATTCCTGCCCTCACTAGCTCGTAGCACCAGGAGTAATCCAGATATTACTACTCTCGAGGACCTCCTTTTTAAATTCCTGCCTAACTCTTTGTAATCTCCTTTCAGAATCTCAACCTTTTTCCTTCCTATGTCGTTGGTTCCAATGTGGACAATGACCTCCTGCTGGCCCCTCTCCCCCTTGAGAACATTCTACGCCCTCCCTGAGACATCCTTGATCCTGGCACCAGGGTAGCAACATTCCATTCTGATTTTTCGCTGCTGGTCACAGAAATGTCTGTCTGTACCTTGGACTAGAGAGTCCCTTAACACAATTGATTGCTTGGAACCTGATGTACCTCTCATTACATTAAAGCCAGTCTCAATACCAGAAACCTGACTATTCACACTATGTTCCCCTGAGAATCCATCATTTTGGTTAACTCAGTTGACGGAAGGCCGGTCTGCGATGCGGTTTAGCAGTTTGGGTTGAATTCTCGCACTGGCTGAGGTTACCATGAAGGACTCTCCTTCTCAACCTGAGGTGAGGTGACCCTCAAATTCAAGCATCACCAGTTGTTTCTTTCTGTCATGGCCTGAAAAGACTATGGCAACTTTAGCTTTTACTACCAAGACCAGCCAGAAGAATGAGAGGGGATCACATAGAAACATATAAAATCCTGATGGGTCTGGACAGGCTAGATGTGGGAAGGATGTTCCCAATGTTGGGGAAGTCCAGAACTAGGGGTAAACTGTCATAGAATTAGGGATAAACCATTCAGGACTGAGATGAGAAAGAATTTCTTCACTAAGAGAATTGTGAACCTGTGGAGCTTGATGTAGCCCTTGTAGCTGAAAGGTTCAAGGGGTATGGAGAGAAAGTAGGAATGGAATACTGATCAGCCATGTTCGTATTGAACGGTCATGCAGGCTCAAAGGGCAGAATGGCCTACTCCAGCGTCTATTTCCTATGTTTTGATTTTCAGTTCCAACTTGTTAATTGAATTCAAATCCTACCAGCGATTATAATAAGATTTGAACTCACATTTGCAGAGGATTAGCTTGGACCTCCTGGGTCACTAACGTAAAGACAGTCACACTGCACCATTTTGTCCCATAATGCAATTATTTGTATTCCAAGTCATAACTATGATGTATGATTTTCAAGATCAATATTTATTTCCTATTAAAACTTCAAAGAGGTTATGTTTTCTCATTGACAAGATGCCCAATTTTCTGAAAATTTCCCTTTTTGCTGAAATTCAGGATGGCTGGAATTATCATTATTGATCATCTCTGTACACTGAAGCATAATAATACTCCAATACCTTGTCCAATACTTTTGGAGTAGCACTAGCTGCTATCATGGAGGAACTGCTGGTTTGTGTCACTCTCGCCTACATAGTGGCAAACAATAAATCTGGAGAGAGTTGTCTGGAAAGTTCTCCATTAGGCTGTCAGGAAAGAAGACAAGCAGACTGAAAGGCAACTTAAACTGTGCAGCCAGAGAATCGGATTCCTTTTCCACACTACATTATGAGTGCAAGTCATGAATGCAGTTTGACTGTAGGGACATACCCTCTCAGTATTCAGAGTTCACCTCGCAGACTCTTTCCTGTATTATTTATCAGTGTCACTTCATTTTAAATCAGAAGCTGCCTGGCTTAACGATTTCACAGTCAATAGAACAAATGATAGATACAAACATTGTGACAATCCATTACTTCATTATTATAATTAAAAGTACAAATCACATAAAAGGAGGTCAAAAAGTGCAGCTACTTCTTCAAACAGAATACCTTATCATTCTCCTCAATAAACTGGCAGGTAGCGGTTTGACCCAGCGCTCAGCTCCTTTCACAAGCAAGCTGTCAAATTCTTTCTTGGAGGCCCATCACTCAATTAATCTTCTCCATTACCATCACTAAGATGCCAGTGGATTTAAATGTTGGAATCCTCCAGACAGTTAGAGAACTTGAGATTACGCTGCCACAGAAAGCATATCATTAACAGAAGAGAAAGGCCCATATTTTACAGAAAAATCCCTCCTTTGCAGTTACTGTTAAACTAGTTTTATTTTGATTTGAAAAAGAGTGAACAAATGAGACACTCTCCCATTTGTGCCTTCTTAGAGATATTGATTTAGTAAAATTGGCATGTCATACATTATACTGTATGGTACTTTCCAGATATATATATATAGTCAGCGTGTTTTAGGTAGCTTTCCATTTTTTGCTCAAAGTATTGATGATTTAGCATGGGTCTTTCCTTCACACAGAAACTTAGTCACTGTAGGTAGGAAAGTTTGTTGAATCATCAGGAGTTGCAAAAAATTAATTGTAACATTAAAATTTACAGGGATCCAGGTTTTGACCTAATTTTAATCAGTTCAGATTTAGAAAATGATTAGGTTGCTCATAGATTCATAGAGTCATACAGCATGGAAACAGACCATTTAGTCCAACCAATCCAAACTGACCATAATCCCAAACTAAACTAGTCCCACCTGCCTGTACTTGGCCCATAAATCTTTCTTATAAATGTACTTCCCTAGATGTCTTTGAAATGTTTTAACTGTACCTGCAACTATCACTTCCTCTGGAAGTTCATTCCACACATGAACCACTCCCAGCGTAAAGAAGTTGCCCCACATTTCCTTTTTAAATCTTTTCCCCTCTCACCTTAAAACTATGGCCACTAGTCTTGAAAGCCCCCACCCTAGGGAAAAGACATTTGCCATTCACCTTATCTATAGCCGTCGTGAAATTAATTGGCGTTTTATGAAATTGACAGTTTGCAATTTCATTTCAAAGCATTTCAAGCATATTAACTATTATAAATCAATGGGCTTGACTATTGTTACATATTTACCATTAGACTATTAACACAAGAAATAGGAGCAGGAGCAGGCAATGTGATTCCTCAATTCCAATCCATTTTTGATAAAAGTTTTGATTGAATTTTTAATTTCTTTATTTTTACTTTCATGGGATGTGGCCATTGTTGGTAGGACAGCATTTGTTATTGATTCCTATCTCCCTTGAGAAGGTGGTGGTGAGCTGCCTCAGAGTCATAGAGTCACAGAGATGTACAGCATGGAAACAGACCCTTCTTTCCAACTCGTCCTTGCTGACCAGATATCCCAACCTTATGTAGTCCCATTTGCCAACACCTGGCCCATATCCTTCTGAACCCTTCCTATTCATATACCCATCCAGATGTCTTTTAAATGTTGCAATTGTACCAGCCTCCACCATTTCCTCTGGCAGCTTATTCCAGACACTCACCACCCTCTGCGTGAAAAAGTTGCCCCTTAGGTCTCTTTTATATCTTTCTCCACTCATCCTAAACCTATGCCCTCTAGTTCTGGACCACCCGCCCCAGGGAAAAGACTTTGTCTGTTTACCCTTTCCATGCTCCACATGATTTTAAACCTCTATAAGGTCACCCCTCAGCCTCCGACACTCCAGGGAAAACAGCCCCAGCCTATTCAACCTCTCCCTATATCTCGAATCCTCCAATCCTGGCAACTGCCTTGTAAATCTTTTCTGAACCCTTTCAAATTCATAACATCCTTCCGATAGGAAAGAGACGAGAATTGCATGCAATATTCCAAAAGTGGCCTAATCAACAACCAACATGACATCCCAGTTCCTGTACTCAATACTCTGACCAATAAAGGAAAGCATCAAATGCCTTCTTCATTATCCTATTTACCTGCGACTCTCCTTTCAAGGAGCTATGAACCTGCCTTTTTGAATCTGTGCAGCCCATGTGCTGTAGGTAGATCCACAGTGTATTTAAGGAGGGAATTCCAGTATTTTGACCCAGCAACACTAAAAGACCAGTGGTTTATTTCCAAATCAGGATGATGTGTCATGATTTGTTGTTTGTATTTGCTGTCTCGTCAAAACGATGATTTATTTGAAAACGTGCATTCATAATAGACTGAACTGCTAATTAGATAAGAAAGTTAAGTGTTAGCTCAAAATGTCAAACTTTTTAAAGTTATAATTGGCCATCAAAATATAATTGGTGAGATTAGAATGCCATATTACCATGCATTGTAACAGTCTTTTATGTAATCTCACTGTGAAAATTATAAGGAAAAGTTGGAAAAATCTTCATGGATTTTTTATACGATGAGTAACAATAGCATAAAGATAATTTTATCAATGAACTATTTTTCACTTGTCCAGATATAATAAGCATGGGTATTATCTCCACCGTTCAATACAAATTCTTCAACAAGAGCAATCAGGGAAAAAAGGCTTGAAACTTACCAATACCGCAATAATGAAATATATACGATAACAATTAAAAGTATGATATTAAAAATTTCACTGATGATGGGGATCCTGGGTCATAGAATTTGTCAAATGCTAACCTAATTTCCAGTAAACTCGTACTGAGAAACTGTGAGCTGGATGTTGGTTACCCAAAAAACTAATCCTGTTTAGGACATTGTGTTTCACAGCAAGTCAAAGTCCTTGTCACAACACCAGCCTTTATACTACTGACAAAATTGCAATCATGTGACCATATGGAGTTCCTGTATCTCTGCATGTTGATGTGCATTGATATAAAGGAATGTCGTGGTTTCTTGGCTCACACAGTATCATATGGTCTGACTACTGCCCTATACAATAACTCACCTAACAAAGACTGGATTCTTGTTGAGATAGATATCTTTATGTTTATTAATTACACTAACTTTTTCCATTATTTGAATATCAGATACTTAAATACTGTTTGGGGTCTGTGCTTACTGATTTTACTGTCTGTTGCATAATGTAACTAACTGATTGAAAACAGTACACTGGCTCTATTACGTTGAGAGCCTGACTGAAGGTAAGGCAAATACTTTTCTACCAGAATATCACAGGTCATGATCCTATGTCTTAAAGGGACACTGCCTTTATAGTCTGGAAACTATTCAATAGCAAGTAGGTACTCCCTCCCTTTAAATTTATAAACTCCAGGTATAAATAGGAAAACTATGGATTGGAGCAAGGGATCCCTTGTGCCACTACATTGACCAGCTTTTGAATCTAACCAGTCTGAATGCAATGACAACTTTGTCACGTGTATTATACAATCAGTGTGCTATTAATCAATCATTCATTACTCATCAATGTGCTATTACCCCAGGACTCATGTGGCGTTCACCAATACAGTATTAGTTTGTAGTAAACAGGCAGTTACTTGTTCCTTAAATGTTTATGTTGTCCCTGAAGGAATTTCATAGAGAACATTTTGTTCTTACATTTTTTTTTAGAACTGATATGAAGTTACCATCTGTCATTGGTCTGTCTTTCTTTATATCATATCAGCTTTTAAGAATTCACACTTGGGTCTGTTACTTTGTTAATGGGCAATTCCTCCTTGTGAGCAGGCATGATGAGAATTCTTAACACATGGCATATTTTAACTCAAACAAATGAAAAAACTGCTGGTTAAACTCCGCAGGTCCAGCACCGTCTGTGGGGAGAAAGCAGAGTTAACACTTTGCATCTGGTGACCCTTCATCAGTACTGCTTTGAAGAAGAGTCACCAGATTTGATATGCTAACTCTGCTTTCTCGTTTCCATGCCTAAGAACTGCCAGCAATTTCTGTTTTTGTTTCAAATCTCCAGCATCCGCAGTCCTTTGTTTTATATTTGCACGTTTTAACTCCTCTGAACGAAACAACTTTCTGAGCGAATTTTTAAATAGTATATAAATATCTATTCCAATGGCATGCAAAATGGTGGCACGGTGGCACAGTGGTTAGCACTGCTGCCTCACAGTGCCAGAGACCCGGGTTCAATTCCCGACTCAGGCGATTGACTGTGTGGAGTTTACATATTCTCCCCGTGTCTGCGTGGGTTTCCTCCCACAGTCCAAAGATGTGCAGGTCAGGTGAATTGGCCATGCTAAATTGCCCATAGTGTTAGGTAAGTGGTAAATATAGGGGTATGGGTGGGTTGCGCTTCGGCGGGTCGGTGTGGACTTGTTGGGCCGAAGGGCCTGTTTCCACATTGTAAGTAATCTAATCTAAAATATAGATCAAAAGTGACACAAATAACACCAACTATGGTCATTGATGAATTATGACATATCAAAGCACTGAGGTTTGGTGTCTGCTAAAGTATTCAATCACCAGAGAAGTTAGAGCTATTTGTAAAACTTGAACTGTACATGAGCTATTTGATGGCAACCTGAAAGCTTGTTAACAGAAGACAACCAGAACTTAAATTGCTCACTTTCCAATACTGATAATGCAAACAATTTAGAATAGTTGCCTCTCTCAATGATTAATTCCATAACAATTTTGCATAAGGCCAAAATACTACTTTTCTGCCTTGACTGACGTACGCAGAAAATGACAAGACTTTATTCTCAACAATTGATCTTGCCTGTAGGTTTTCCTGAAACGTTTAATAAAGCATTTGTGACCAAATTATCACAGGAGAAAGTGAGGATTGCAGATGCTGGAGATTAGAGTCTAAAGGTGTGGTGCTGGAAAAGCACAGCCGGTCAGGCAGTATTTGCGGAGCAGGAGAATCAACGTTTTGAACATGAGCTCTTCATCAGGATGAAGAGCTTGTGCTTGAAACATTGACCATCCTGCTCTTCAGATGCTGCCTGTCCAGCTGTGCTTTTCCAGTGCCACACTTTTCGACCCCAAGTTATTGTGGCAAAGTTTCCTCAGAAGGTAGTCAATCCAGCATCAATTGATATCTTAAAAACAAAGAAATAGTTTGATGGGTATTTGGAACTAATACTGTGAAATGGTAGAGATATTTAACAACCTTGTTTTTTTCACTAAATTTGAGGATCAGCAGATGGGGATAATTTTGGCTTTGTGCCATAGTGTAATACAACTGGAGCTGGTAGAATGATAATCCATTTTGCATCTCTCATGATGAGGCTCTTAGCTGGCTGATGATTGACCACTAAAGAGACATAATTGTTGGCAAATCAAGCTGCTTAATTGACCTTCATGGCCAGGAAGTTACGGAGTTTACAAGGGAACGATTATCTCTACAAGATCAACTCACCCAAATATTTCTCACCACCATCAGGAGGGGAAATGGCATCACATATATTGTAGTTTGCAGTGGGTCAGCATTACAAAATAAATTATTGTGCAAAGCTGTTGGGTCAGGGCATATCAGTGATAAATCGGCCCATGGAATTGTCATTTTATGATGTTTTCATGATGCAGATAATGCAGGAAATGCCACTGAGATACAAAATATAGAAGACAAGTAAATCATATCAACTTTATTAACTTTACCAAATAAAGATATCCTTGTAAGGAAAATGATGTACTTTTGGAAGAATACCAAGGCCTTGCACAGACAACGGATTAAATCTACTGATTAGAATTGTATATCCAGTTGTTTGGTGTTTGATTACAAGTCTCATAACTGATGCATGTTCATTGTGCTTGATTGATTAAGCCTGGATATAGAATAAGAGCAAAATAAACGACCACTGAAGCTATTAGAAGTTGAGCTATAAGCATAGGTTATTGCAAATATGTTTTAAAACTGAACACCTAAAAACAGTTGGGAGAGTGGTCCAGGAATTGGCTGATGGAATTCAATGTAAGCAAATGCGAGGTCTTGCACTTTGGAAAAAAGAATACAAGCATGGACTACTTTCTAAACGTGAGAAAATTTGGAAAGCCAAAGTACAGAGGGATCTGGGAGTGCTAGTTGAGGATTCTCTAAAGGTAAACATGCAGGTTGAGT
>NC_057718.1:33374989-33393839 GCF_004010195.1 Chiloscyllium plagiosum | reverse complement strand
TAGGACCCGTGGACATAGCCTTAGAATTAGAGGGGGTAAATTCAGAACAGAAATGCGGAGACATTTCTTCAGCCAGCGGGTGGTGGGCCTGTGGAATTCATTGCCACAGAGTGCAGTGGAGGCTGGGATGCTAAATGTCTTCAAGGCAGAAATTGATAAATTCTTGATATCACAAGGAATTAAGGGCTATGGGGAGAATGCGGGTAAGTGGAGTTGAAATGCCCATCAGCCATGATTGAATGGCGGAGTGGACTCGATGGGCCGAATGGCCTTACTTCCGCTCCTATGTCTTATGGTCTTATTGTCTTATGATCTCTGTATTACTCTGAGATATATAAAATATACTATAATCAGGTGAATGTACAATAGGCACCAGAAATTTAACTTCTTCAGGGACAATTGAATAATTGGGGTTATTCTCCTTAGAGTGGAGATGCTGAAAGGGGAATTTCCAGAATCATGACAGGACTTTTTTCTTTGTAGAGTAAATATAAAGAAATTGTTTCCAGTGGCAGGAGGGTCAGTAATACAATTAAGGAGATTGGCGAAAGAACAAAATATTACATAAGGAAAACATATGTTAGGCAGCAAGTTATGATGAATGGAAAGCACAATTTGAGAGTGTTGTAGAAGATTTAGCAGTAACTTTCACAAAGGAATTGCAGAAATAATGGAGAAAAAATATTTGTACAATTTTAGTTAAAAGCAAAAGAATGGGATTAATTGGATAATGCTATCAAGGACAGATAGCAGAGGCCGATGAACTAAATAGTCGCTTTCTGTGCAGTATCATCTTATAATTCTATCAAAGATGACTTTCCCAATCTTCCAATTCCACCAGGTTAATGAGTTTAATGCCCAGCATCAAGGAATTGGCTTTCCTCTAAGTAAGCAATTAACATTATATAATATTAATGTCACCTCACCAGTCAAATAGAAAGGTGTAGACTTATATATGGCATTTAAGTTAATCAGTTTTCTTCCTGGAAAAGGTGACATTCTTAGTAAAGTGACAATTCTTTCCATATACTTGCTGCTGGGGTTGAATATCAGTCTCCACGTAAATCTGTGATCATTAGTGCTACGATATTAATTCCTGGTCTTAAAATAGCCTTTATTAAATATAGTACAGAACACTAGAGATCACTGTAATAAGATCAAATCTCACTGGAGAAACTTTTTAAAGTCCTAGGACACAATATTTTTCCATTCAGTAAAATATTGATCCCATACATTTGTGATAGTGTTCCTCCATCATCTGCTGTAACTTTAGCAGAGGTTCCTTTGCATAAACTGTGTACACACCATCAATTTTCCCATGGAACTTTGTCCAAAATCACAACAGACAAGGACCTCTGCCGAAATTTTATTTTAAAATTTCATATTAAAAAGATTAGTTCTAGCAGATGAAATCTTGCTTGAAATTAAATTTCAAATAAGCTGATAGTTTCCATAAAAACTCCCCCTTCCCATCATGTAAAAATTAGGATAAATTGGAAGAGATTAGAGAAACATGTAAAGTTCATCGTCGGGAATGTAATTGATTTAACCAGCTATGGCTGCCAATAATAACAGTTTCTTTGTTTCAGTTTTCACTGCCCACTTGTAATTATGTCATCCAGATTCACTGCTTTGCTCTACGATTCTATCAAGGAACTACAACATGCTGGCAAAGCAGTCGCACTGCTGTACCAAGTTTTCAGCTCTGGGTAATAACTCAAAACTACTGCTGAGTAGAATCAGACTGTAACAGCTACTATGAGATGTAAACATAGTGCTCTCCACCCTTTTAACCTCCACATGTGAGTCTGCTTCCAGTTGATTAAATTCCAGAGCATTTTTGGATCTGCATGTCATTTAACATTGTGTTCTTTTGGCAACAGACTAACCAGGGCAGAATTCCATGCGTCACCACCCAATGCCAGTCAATAGTTGTAATACTAAATGTTTTAACTATTAGAGTGGCTACTGCACAGTTTACAATACTACATAACTGGAGTCAGAATTAGAAAGGCATGATAAAACAATTAATATATTTGAGTACACTATAAGGTTAATTAATATTCAACAATATGCACGGGCAGCCCTGGAGTTGCAGTTTTTCCTTCTGAACTATCTAAGCAGGTCTGAATTTCTACTGAAACGATTTCTAGAGAAAAAGTTTTGACTTTCAGGGAATGCTGAAGGCAGTTGCAGTAATCATGTCTTCACTCTAACGCTAGCTATCTACCTTTAATTTACATAGTATTTGCAGGTTTTACATTATCAATAATGCACACAGTGTTTTTTCTGGGTTTTTTTTTATATCCAGAAGTGCTCTTAGATATAACTGACTTTCTTTTCCCTACCACCAAATCATCCATGCTACTTTCGTTCCATCTGTTAACCAACTCAATAGTGCATGTTAAAAGTAATGGCCTCAAGCAATCATGAATGTTACATTGTGTGCACAAGTTACTTCTTTGTCATGCAAACTAAACAAGTTTCATAAGATTAAGATATTTAAAACGAAATCTGAAGTTCCCATTTGTCAACCACATTTGTCAACCACATTTCATGACAAGTTTTGCAAAGATTTATTATGGTGAATAAAAGATTTCACTCTAAAGAAAACTATTCGGATGGTGAGTAAAGCTGAAGAAAGGAATCAAGACAAATGAATCCTGAGAAAACGTCAACCTTATCACAGGGGATCATCAGAATCCATTCCACGCTGAGGTACAGGGTCACGCACGAGAAGCCAAAACAGCGACTGGGACAGATATCAGATATTGACAGTCATTGCCATTGCTATGGAGTAAGGAAGCCTCACAACTCCAAGGATTACCCAACTATATAAAATATAGAAGACAATAGGCCATTTTCAGAAAATGTGACAAATTAAGACAGTCACAGAGCAGCAAATATTTGAAAAGTTACTCATACAAGAATTTTATGAGGTAGAACAATTTATACAATAGGGAAAAGTCAAAAGGTATTTCTGGAAGGAATAAGGGATTAAATCCTAGCCTTTTGGCAAGATGATATTTATGTCAATTGACATCATACACATTTTAAACTAAATAAACTTTAAATGTCATTATATAATCAGATAGTGTACTATGTTTGAAGAAATACTGTTGAGACCCTATAGCAACACAACTTCATGGTTCAAGAGTTGCAGTACAAAGATAAAATGAATGCTACAAGGAACTTGTGGTTTCAGGTGGAAGAGAATTTATACATTCTTCCCAATCAAGAATTTTCACTCTTAAGCAGGAACACGTGACTTACCTTCAATCTTTTTTGAAAAGCTGAAAACATAAATAGTCCTTTGAACAGGAGTATCTAAATTGCTTAAATGAATGGGAGAAGTACAAGACTTGTTCCAGTATCCTCTAAATAAAGATGCTAAATGAACAAATTGAGAAACAGCTTGAAATGATCAGAATGGGTAACGTTTCCCTAGTAACAAACCAATCGACTGGTATTTGGACATGGATACTGTGCCCAAACCTAATGAGTCCAGCTGAATTTGTGTTAAGTTTACCCAATTCAACAAGGTGGTGGCAAGAAAAATCCACTACGTCTACAGTCAACAGGAGTTTAACTCAGCTACCCAAAATAAGTTTTCATGAACCTTGATACAAGAGATGGTCGTAATTAATGCTATTGGATAAGCAATCAAGATTGTTTACAATCTTTATGACTCCACTTAGGAGCTTTTGCTTCAAACGACTGCCATTCACCATCACCTTAACTCAGATATTTTTCAATGAAAATGTC
The DNA here is from genome assembly GCF_004010195.1 of Chiloscyllium plagiosum. Lineage (NCBI taxonomy): Eukaryota > Metazoa > Chordata > Chondrichthyes > Orectolobiformes > Hemiscylliidae > Chiloscyllium > Chiloscyllium plagiosum. The sequence goes on along the minus strand of NC_057718.1, from coordinate 33,390,074 downwards.
CAATATGCTACTACATGGCTAACACATTCATACAACAAATGACTGAGGAGCATGATCAGAGGCTGTATGCAATTTTTAGGCACCTACAGGTTGAAGATTTCACTCGTAAAAGCAAATGTGAATTCTCTAAGAAACTGGTTCAATTCTTGGGACACATGGTCAACTGTGATGGCAATACAACAATACAGACAAACAGGAAACAAAAGCAATTAAGATGACTCCTTACCCAACACCATTCATGACCTGCAAAGATGTTTAGGGGATGTTAAACTAATTGATGATTTTTTTTTGCAACAACTCCCCAAGGATGATGTTGGAACCAGAACAAGAAGAAATGTAGAAAGAAAATAAACTTTTATCTAGTGTCTTTCACAACTACTGTGCATTTTAAAATGCTTAACAGTCAATGAAGTATTTAACACTCACTCACCTTGAGCTTACTTGGATACCCACAGCATCTCTGCCCTGCCATTTTGCGATTCTCCTCCTCAGCCAGAGACTTAAACTTGCAGTCTCAGTCAGGCCAAAGGAGACAGTATCCAGTGTGTGGTTTACATACATAGCCTCCAATTTAAGTCCTGATGCATTCAGTCACTCAGGGCTGTAAGGTTTAGGATGCTCTCTTTATAAATGGTGAAGAGCCAAATGTGGAGAGCTGATCACCTGCCTTGACATTTTCAGCCTTATTGTGGGCTTTTACCCCTGTGGAATTAGAGAGTGGAAGGATTAAGGGAGACGAGTGGATGGCACAGCTGTTACTTCTGGTAAAGATGGAGAGGTGTCCCAAGCATGTGAGATGGCAATATAGAAGGCATGCAGTGTTAGTGTTGTAGTGGAGGGGTGGGGGGGGGGGGGGGGGGGGGGGGGGGGGGGGGAATATTACAATAGGTGAGAGGGAAGATTATGCAGGCAATCACAAAGTGGTAGAACATGAACCTTTGTGGGAGGTGGGTGCAGTAGCAGAGAAAGAGAGTGTCGGATATCAGAGAGAAAGTGGTGCCATTTACACTGATAGACCAGTGTGACAATGTTGCCCCCTTTAACAAGGTTATGTTTTCCTTGGCATTTTCCAAGAGGGGTTGTTATGTCAGTGGTGCTGAAATGGCTAACAGACACTGCCTAAGTCAACAATCAGAGGATGACTTCAGGGACTTTTTAAAACAATTGTACAATGAAAAGGGAATGGCCAGTTCTCCCAGTTCAAGCTTTTTCTAGTTTGGTTTAGTTTTAGGCAAGCAGTCAGAAAATTGCTGGTAGCAGAGAAGCAGCTACAGTGAGAAAAGGTTCCATGCTTCAATAGAAGTTTTGCCTGAACTTTCTCTCTGAAAACTCTCCTGCCTGTAAGAACCTGTGTTTGAACTTACCATTTGCCAAGGGATGTTTGAGAATTGGAGCAGTTGGTTGAGTTATGCTAAATTCTGCTTTCTTTTATTTATGTTTCATCCATAATGTTTAAATAGATTCTGTTGTGTATAAAGCTGAGTGGCTTGACCAGCTGCATTACTCCTGGAATATCCACTTTACATCTGCCTAAGAACAAAGTTATAGTCTGGCCTACCTTCTTAAAATGTTTTGAGAGGGTCTGGCCTGGCCCATAACAGTGGAGATGGTCATTGACCTTCTTTCTGTAATGCTGGGCATTCCTTCCAATGGCCATGCCTATGTTCTTGGGTGGCTACCTCAGACCACACTGGCAGGGTCTGATACCATGACCTCCACTGGTATTCCTAGGGTGAAGGGATAGAGTCCTGCCTCCTTAGCAATTCACCGATCAGGACCTGTAGGTAAAAACTGAAAAAAAACTGGATGCTGTAAATCAGAAACACAAACAGAAATTGTTGGAAAAGCTCTGGCAGCACCTGTGGAGAGAAGTCAGAGTTAACGTTTTGGGTCAAGTGACCCTTCCTCAGAAGGACCTCAAGCTCCCTGTTCACAATGCAGCACACCAAATTCCTCCTTATCTCCCACGTCCAAGGCATATGTCAGGTACTGTGCAGGGCAGCTTTGATTGGCAATGCTTGAGTATGGGCACAAAGGCCATGTACAGGTGGCAGTGCCAGGGATGCCAGTTCATTCTGGGATATCCTAGCAGTGGAGGGTTGTTAATGAGGTATGTTCAGTGAGATGCACTGAGAAAAGTTGATCAGCCTCGCAGAGAGTAATGCTCCAAGAAACTTCACAAAATTGACACTGCCAAAAAGTGTGAGATTCAGCCCAATGCTTCAGTCATTAATGTCCATCAGAGACACATACTTCGAAAGTACTTTTGACCTGTAGTCACCTCTGTATTGCAGAGAACATGACACAAACAGTTATATAGCAAGGTCCCACAAATAGTGATGTTAATGATCAACTGATCTGTTCTAGTAACATTGATGGAGGATAAATATTGACGAGGACACCAAGAGTAGTTCTCCATGCCTGTCTTAAAAATATCTCCATGGAATCTTTTGCAAGAGGAGGGGCTGCATTGTGGTAATATCATTGGACAAGTAGTAATCACTGCTCAAAGTCTAAAGAAAGGAATGAAACTGGATGGATCACTCAGCATCCACCTAGGGACTGGAAAGGCTAACAGTGAACTCAACCAAAAGACCAAAAGCTATAGGAGCAGAATTAGGCCATTCAGCCCATTGAGTCTGCTCTGCTATTCAATCATGCTGAAATTTTTCTCAAAGGCATTTTCCTGCTTTCTCTCTGTAACCTTTAACTCCCTTACAAATCAACAACCTATTTACCTCTATTTTAAATACGCAATGCCTTGGCTTCCACAGTCTTCTGCAGCAGATTCACAACTCTCTGGCTGAAGAAATTCATCATGTGATTATACCCTGCAGGAGAATATTCCAGACACTACCATAACCATCCCTGAATATGTCCTGTCACACTGGCAGGACAGACCACCAACAACGGTGTGACAGTGTGTGCATTTGGAAAGGTAATACCTGGTGTACTGTCAACATTGATGACCCTTCTGGACACAAGGACATGAAGCTACTGAGCCTCAGGTGAAACATAGCAGGAGGTTTCCTTATCCGATTATCACCTACTGCAGCCTCCTCCTCAGCTGCTGAATCTGTACTCTTCCATGTTGAACACCACTTGGAGAAAGCACTAAGGGTGACAACAGCATGGAATATACTCGGGGTAGGAGATTTAATGTCCATCATCAAAATTAGTTTGCTCATACCACTATTGCTGAAAATGTGTTGCTGGAAAAGCGCAGCAGGTCAGGCAGCATCCAGGGAACAGGAGAATCGACGTTTCGGGCGATTCCTGAAGAAGGGCTTATGCCCGAAACATCGATTCTCCTGTTCCCTGGATGCTGCCTGACCTGCTGCGCTTTTCCAGCAACACATTTTCAGCTCTGATCTCCAGCATCTGCAGACCTCACTTTCTCCTCATACCACTATTGACCAAGCTGATCAGGTCTTAAAGTACATAACTGCTAGACTGGATTTGGACAAAGTAATCAACAAGAGAAAAATTTGCATGTTAATGATTTTACCTATTTAATGGTCACAGATGCATCTTTCCTTGATAATTACAGAGTCATTGTGGAGATGAAGTCCTATCTTTATGTTGAGTATACCTGCCATTATATTTTGTGGCATATACCACCATACGAAATGACACAGCAGAGATTTCAAACTGATCTAGCAACCCAAATCTGGCATCCATAAAGCACTGTGGGCCATTAGCAGAACTGGATTCAACCATCATCTACAGCCTCATAATGCATTTTGGCCTCCTCCTAAGATCCACAGCATCACAGATATTAGTCTTCAACCAATTTGATTCATTCCATGTGATATCAAAAAATTGATGAAGGCATTGGCTACTGCAAAGGCAATGGCACTGAAAACATTCCAGCAACAGCAGTGAAGGCATCAATCTACTCTCAATCATCAGCACAGCAGCAGAAAACATCAACAGTGCTATCATGTGGCACATAAAGGAATAAACTGCTCACTGATGCACCATTTGGATTCTGCCATTCAACTCCTGATCTCATTACCTGATTCAAACATGGATAAAAGAGCTGAGATCTAGAGGTGAGATAAGACTGTCTTGACATCAAGAAAGCATTTGATTGAATATGGCATCAAGGAGCCCTTGCAAAACTGAGGCCAATGGGAATAAGGGAAAATGCTCCACTGGTTGGAGTTACACATAACGGAAAGAAGATCATTGTGGTTGTTGAAGCTCAATTATTTCAGCTGCAGAACATCGCTGCTGGTGTTCCTCAGGATAGATATTTTCTAATCAACCTGTTCACAGATGTTATGACAACACTAGAGCAGATGACACTTGAACTCAGGCCACCTGGTCCAGATGTAGGGGCACTAACACTGCACCACAGGAGCACTCAGCTCCTCAGGGTAGTTTCCTAGGCCCAAACATCTTTAGCTGGGTACATAATGTTCAGCACCACTTGCAGCAAGACCTTGAGAACAGCTTCACATGTGAGCAATACTCTAACATCCTCTACCATTTCTGCTACCTTTTCCCTCCCCACTCCTATCTGCATTCTGCAGAGACCATTCCATCTGTGACTCCCTCGTTAGGTTCATGGCCCCCACCAACCCACCCTCCACTCCCAGCATCTTCCCTTGCCACCTCAAGAGGTGTAAAATCTGGCCCACACCTCCCTCTCACCTCTGACCAAGGCCCCAAAGGATCCTTCCACATCCAGCAGAGATTTTCTTGCACATCCAAACACCTCTTCTAATGTGTCCATTGCTCTCGATCTGGTCTCCTCTACATTGGGGAGACAGAACGCCAACTTGCAGAACATTTCAGGGAACATCTCTGGGACATACACATCAAACAACCCCACAGCCCTGTGGCTGACCACTTCAACTCCCCCCTCCCACTCTGCCAAGGACCTGCAAGTCTTGGGCCTCCTCCATTGCTAAATCCAAGCCACCCAATGACTGGAGAAAGAACACCTCATCTTCCACCTTGGAACCCTCCAACCACATGGCATTAACAGCGACTTCACCTGTTTCCCCATCTCTCCTCTTCCCCCCCCCCCACCTCATCCCAGATCCAACCCTCCAACTTGGCACCACCCACTTGACCCGTCCTACATGGCCATTTTCCTTCCCACCAACAGCTCCATCCTCCCCTTTGACCTATCACCATCAACTCCCACCTGTGTCTACCTATTGAGTTCCAAGCTACCATCCTCACATCCACCTTCACCCTCCTATTTGTCTCTCAGATCCCTTTCCACCCCCCCGACATTCCTGATGAAGGGCTTATGTCTGAAACTTTGATTCTTCTGCTCCTTGGATGTGGCCTGACCTACTGTGCTTTTCCAGCACCACACTTTTTGATTCTAATCTCCAGTATCTGCAGTCCTCACTTTCTCCCAATACTCTAATAGTAGCCTGTTGGCATTCAATAAGATTACCTTGCTGAATCTCACACTACCAACATCCTGGGGCGTTAGCATTGACAGAAACTGAACTTGGCAAAAGTGAGGACTGCAGATGTTGGAGATCAGAGTCAAGATTAGAGTGGTGCTGGAAAAGCACAGCAGGTCAGGCAGCATCTGAGGAGCAGGAAAATCGATGTTTCGGGCAAAAGTCCTTCATCAGGAATGAGGCAGGGAGCCTCCACAGTGGAGAGATAAATGGGAGGGGAGTGGGGCTGGGGAGAAGGTATCTAATAGTACAATAGGTGGATGGAGGTGGGGATGAAGGTGATAGGTCGGATTGGAGGGTGGAGCGGATAGGTGGGAAGGAAGATTGGCAGGTAGGACAGGTCATGAGGATGGTGTCACGAGGACTGAACTGGTCCAGCTACATAAATTCTGTGACTGTAAAAGCAGGTCAGGTGCTAGACATACTGCAGTGACTCACTTCCTATCTTCTGTTCACCAATGATAAGGGCACAAGTCAGGGGTGTGGTGGAATACTCTCTGCAGGCCTGGAAGAGTACAGCCCCAAAAACGCAAGAAGCTCAATACCTCTCAGGATCATGCCACCTGCTCAGTTGGCACCCTGTGTATCACCTTCAAAATTCACTCCACTCACCAATGGCAACAAGTGCCAACAGTATGTGCCACCTACAAGATGTTATGCAGTAACTCACCCAGACTCCTTAGACATCACTTTCCAACTCACAGTCTCCATTATCTATAAAGTCAGGAGTACTAAATATATGGGAACACCACACCAGCAAGTTCCTCTCCAAGCTATAAACCATCTACACTTGAAATATATTGCTGTTACATCACTGTCACTGGATCAAAATCTTTTAACCCCAGCCCCCCCACCTAATGCTGGCATATCCTTATCTGAAATACAACACTTAGAACAGTGAAGCACCTACTCAAAACTGCACTTGAGCGTCAGTTTTTGTTTTCTGTAGTGAATGTTGAGTACAGCTTGTGACTCAGAAGCAAGAGTGCAATCAAATGAACTCAAATGTTATGCTTGTTTTTGGGAGTACTAGAGCTGCAAACACACACCAATATGTAAACTCCACTCAGCAGCCGCATTACCTTCTCATTTACTTCTGGAGGTGTCCTTCATAACAGTTGGATTTTGACCCTAAAAGTACAGGTCATAAACATAGTTGCACGTCATCTTAGAATAGTAAACACTTGCAGAAAATCTGCTCTTTCAGACAAAGTCTTAAACCAAGTCTCTGTCTGCTCAGAATAAAAATGATGCATATGTGTAAATCTTAAACAAATGTTGAACCTGAAATGTCAATTGTTTTTCTTATCACAGATTCTACAAGACCTACTGAGTATTTCCAGACTTCTATCGCCAATGGCCCTCTCTTATTTCAAACAGGGGCAGGGGATTTGTATGTCCAGGCCAAAACTTATCCTGGAACCTGCATCATTCAAAACAGATTATCTGGTCATAATCGCACTGCTGTCTGTAAACTGGCTGTTCTTTTCAAACACTAAAACAGTGACAATACTTTAAAAAGTACTTAAATGGTTGTAAAGTATTTTGGCACATTGTGAAGTTGTGAAAAGTGTAAACGTTGCAACTTAGGACTTCTGTTGTTGGTAATCAGTTTTGTAGGAGATCAAGAGATAGATATACTTTATTCAACACTTTTCTTCTATAACATGACACAAACTGATGTCAAAATGAGAACTAAAATTTGAACATAGTTCGGTTTACCAGATTTAATGAGAGTAATACAACATAATTGGCAACTTAATCACCCACCAAACTTGACTGATGGACATTAACAATTTAAACAAATCCTGGCTGGAAGGGCATTTGTGATGCAGTGCTAGTGACCCAGGTTCAAGTCCCACTTGCTCTAGAGTTGGGTATAACATCTCTGAACAGATTGACTAGAATTTCATTAAAATCTTAAATCACTCAGTTGTTGCTTAGAAACTTGTGTTATTCTGCTTATCCTTACCTACCACTTAAAGTAAACAGAAATACGGCCAGTCCATAAATAAACTGGACGCAGTACAAACAAAATTATGCCCTGGAATTATCTGGTTTACAGGCTGTGTGTTCTTTGTCTGCACAAACAAGTAAAATTTGACTTAAAATCTGAATCTCCTACTCGATTCATTTTCCCAGCCGAATGGAAACAATCTCATAGCTGCGACAATTCCATAGAATAAACAGAGCATTACACAAAAATAAAGTAGATGTGAGGCTAGGTTTCAGAAGGACAGTGGTCACGTTTGCACATTTATGGTTAGATAAATCATCATTAAAGTCAACTCTTTGCTGGGTGTGGCTATTCCAACTGTTTTTGTGTTATATATGCAGTAGTGAAACGTCGCGTGCAGCAAAAAATAAATACTTGCATGTGCACTGACCTAGTCCTGGAATTCTTGCTACAGTGGGTCACATTTCTTGATGTGTTGACTACACTGAGTGCAGAAACAATATTCTGTTTAATAATGTGGCAGTAATTTTACATTGATTCAATCAGATAAAAGGATAATCTTTCAGACCAAACAGCCATAATGTGAATTAGTCCAGAGACAATACTTCGTGGAAGTAGTTAATTGGAAAACAAGCAAAAGCCTATTTGAAGATTACCTGCAAATAGAGAGAGAAAATCAAAGTTTCAGAGAACGCTTAAACTTTCGACATCTGTTTGCCCAAGTAACTCCTTTACCCTTGAACCTTTCTTCATCATAGAATACATACAGTGTGGAATCACGCCATTTGGCCCAACAAGACCACACCGACCCACCCAGACCCATTCCCCTGCCCTGGGAGACAGGAAATTTAAGTGCCTGTGAAAGATTGGATGAAACAATTTTTCAGCAACAGCAAAGACAAATTAAAGCTGCAGTAATAGCCAATATTGTTTTTGTGGATCTGGGAGGAAACCTCATGGGGATCCATAAAATAATTAAACCCTACTTTTTAAACTCGTCCTCACAAACAGGAAACAAACACGCAAAACAACTGCAGAGACATTGTGTATTATGCAGAATACTAGAAATAATGGTGCATGTTTGATGTGCTCATAATTATGCACCTAATGGAAGTGGGGCTATTGGTCCAGATGTAGTCTCCCTATCTATGAGCTAGGAGGCCTGGGTTCAAGTCCTACCAGCTCCAGAAGTGTGTAATAACATCTCTGACTATGTTGACTAGGAAATACCTATAATTACTCATTTAATGATATTTTTATATATGGTCTAGCAAAGCAAAACAGGGATGACTGATCTTAACATATGTTCTGCCCAATCATATCCCAAAGTAACAATCAGGATCCCTTGTGGGTAATTAGACCTTGATTTGCAGAGTCATTCATGGTAGACCTTCCTGAAATTCAGATGAGTGCTAGAGAAACTCAATAGGTCTTGCAGCATTGTGGAGAGAGAAACCGAGTAAACGTTTCCAGTCCAATATGACCTCTTCAGAATTGAAAGGGGCTGGAACATTTTTTTTTAATGTTGTCGACAGATAGGGAGAAGGAGTGAGTGGAACAAATTCTGAGAATGCCCAGAGCAAAACACGAGATGTGCTCATGGTGGTAAGGGAAAGATAAAGATGTAAAATGTTGGAAAAAAATGTAAAATGTTTGGGACTATAGTCAGCATGGACTGGTTGGACCGAAGGTAAAAACAATGACTACAGATGCTGGAAACCAGATTCTGGATCAGTGGTGCTGGTCCGGACAAGTCATGGGGACAGTGCTGAGCTGGAAGTTTAGAACTAGGGTGAGATGGGGGAAGGGGAAATGGGGAAGCTGTTGAAGTCCACATTGATGCCCTGGGGTTGAAGTGTTCTGAGGCAGAAGATGAGGTGTTCTTCCTCCAAGCGTCTGGTGGTGAGCGAGCGGCGGTGAAGGTGGCCCAGGACCTCCATGTCCTCGGCAGAGTGGGAGGGGGTGTTGAAATGTTGGGCCACGGGGCGGTGTGGTTGATTGGTGCGGGTGTCCTGGAGATGTTCCCTAAAGCGCTCTGCTAGGAGGCGTCCGGTCTCCCCAATGTAGAGGAGACCACATCGGGAGCAACGGATACAATAAATGATATTAATGGATTTGCAAGTAAAACTTTGATGGATGTGGAAGGCTCCTTTAGGGCCTTGGATAGAGGTGAGGGAGGAGGTGTGGGCGCAGGTTCCTGTGGTGGCAGGGGAAAGTGCCAGGATGGGAGGGTGGGTTGGAGGGGGGCGTGGACCTGACCAGGTAGTCACGAAGGGAACGGTCTTTGCGGAAGGCGGAAAGGGGTGGGGAGGGAAATATATCCCTGGTGGTGGAGTCCGTTTGGAGGTGGCGGAAATGTCGGCGGATGATTTGCTGTTTGACTCTATGAGAGGTATAAGGAGAATCTAGTCATCTCGGCTGTGAGCAAAGTCAACAACACACAAAGAGGAAAATGAGGTGCAGATGCAGTAAAAAATGGAGGTGAGTAATCATGCTCTGAAGTGGAGGAACTCAGTATTCTGATCTTTCTAAAGATGGCATCAGTTAAAGCCGGAACCGGATTTACCGAAAGTGCATCATTAAGCTATTACACTTTGCCATTGTTGTTTTATCTTCACCTGCTTCATTGAAAATCTTGCCTTAGGACTCTAATTGTGATAATCTTCAGGGAAAATTTGGAAAGAAACCTTCCTAACATCGTGAATTCTGGTAAGCAATGACGTGTAGCTACACCCAGGAATGATTTACATCTCAATAATGTATTTTTTGTACCGGAAAGGCTGTTATGCAGGGGAATGGCAGCCAAAAAAGAACTCCATAATTGGTAGCAAGGCAGGGCTGTAACCATTCAGAACATAGGAACAACGGGAGGTTGTTTAGACACTCAAGCCTGTTCCATCATTTATTAATAAACAGAGGTATGTAGCTATGATTCTAATGGCCTTGTCATGCCCTACCTTTGGCCTAGTTGGTCTGGGTTCAAGTCCCACCTGTCCCAGAAATATGTTATAACGTACCTGAACAGGTTATTATTTTAAAATAAAATGATTCAAGCAATGTCGCTATCACAGATCTGGTTTATCGGCAACTTAAAGAATAACATTACACTGACAACCAGACAATATGCTCAACATCATCCTTTCAGCAGAGTCTGCAGGTTACCAAAGCCTCAACAGACACTTCAGTTTTGGCCAGCATTAAAAAATGAGCAGAGAATACTAGCAGGCTGTCTGACAAATGTTTAAAATGTTTAGTTTAGCTTCACTTGGTGAATGGTTTTGCCGCCCTCCCCTCTCATATATTCAATCTGTTCCATGCTGGAAAACACTTAGTAAATATTTCAACATGCAGCATTTGGAGCAATTGGTCTCTGGCATCGAAAAGCAAGTGGTTCATTTCTGAATTAGTAGAAGATTCACTTTTAAGTGTTAAACTTGACAACTACATTGTCTTGAATGAGATACTCATGCCATCTTTAAAGCACCCTTCAAAATGAAATTTGCATTTGGTGTTCAAGATTTTGTGGTGAAATTGGTAGAATAGACTTCATTTTTTGGATTGTTAGTAAAGTTACAAGAGCATATAACACCAAAGATGACAGTGGCAACTAATCAAAATTTAAAACCTAAAGTAATGGTTGGAAATGCTATGCTTTAGTGATGGACTAAACATTATGATGATGTTGGCATGGACTGCACTTGATTTGTAATAGAGTTGTATCTGTGCATCCATCAATACTCTGATCCTATAGACAGACGCATATTCAGTAACAATCCATTAATGTTCCATGTTGTGTCTGAAAGAATTAGATGTTTAGTTTCTGAATACTTTGATTCTGGATTGTCTGAGAATGAAATTAAATAGATTGCTTACAAAATAAGTTTAAATTTGTATTGCTACGACTAATTTGTCAGAAACACTTTTTCCAGTACCCTCTTGGTATACTGGTTAAATGCCAAGCTTGTTATTGTTTATAATAACTAATTGAATTTCCACTTGTGAGAGCTAGTTGAACTTTCTGGGGGCAATTTTTGTCCTTGGTGTTATTAAGCTGTTAAGAGTAAGCATAAACTATGCTATTTTCTAATCACGGGTAGATATTTGGTGGTGTCCTGAAAAGTGTTTCAGCAGATTTACCATGAGGACAGAATTGTTACTGACTCTAATACTGACCACAGTGAAATGGCTCGCCTGTCTCAGGTCATACCAAGACAAAACATTCCCAGTCCCGATCGGGCGGTTTGAAGGCAGGACTGGGAACAAATTTGGGAGCTGAGGGATGCCGAGCGATTTTGCTAGAGGCGGTAAACAACAGCGTTGGCGAGAGGAAGCCACTAATGATCACTTCGAGTCTAATGAGGAGGTGGGGAGCAGCCACCCCGGGATCACACTGACTGGCGACCGAGGCCCGGAGCTCTGTGGGAGCAATTTCCCGAGACCAGAATAGACCCAATGGTCTCATCACGGGTCTGCACCGTGACTCAGCGGAATCCTGCGGCGGGTCTCCCCTCAGACTTAGTGGGGGTGTCTCGGAAGAACCCCCCCAGTATGCACTGCAGGCTGGAAAATAAACACTTTGCTACTCAATTCTGCCTCTTATTTGACAGCTCTTCCACAGTCCGTAGCGTGCAAGGGGCTCCGTGGGCGTCTTGTCTAAGGGTTTGCAACAGGTTAACATAATGTGCTTTGGTGACGGGAAGCAGCAGTAACCAAGGAATAAGTCCACAGTATTTCAGAGGGTGTTAGTGCAATCAGGAAGAGTTCGCTGCAGACTTCAAAACAGCCATAGAAAAGCAGAGAAGAATAACATAGATTGAACGAGGGAGCTGTAAAACGGCTGTTGCGGTCACATCACTGTAACTTCTTTCGTTCTCGATGATGACCAGGTTTTGATAATAACGGTGATGACATTGTTAAAAATCACACAACACCAGGTTATAGTCCAGCAGGTTTAATTGGAAGCACACTAGCTTCCAATTAAACCTGTTGGACCATAACCTGGTGTTGTGTGTATTTTAACTTTGTACACCCCAGTCCAACACCAGCATCTCTAAATCAGGTGATGACATTGGCATTGTCAACACAGCCCCAAAATCGGTCTATTGATTTAGCTTGACACTTGTCAATCATCCATCGGGAAGGCGATTTCCTTTGTGATGGTTATTAGCATCTCCTGCACATTATAACAGAATCTGGGGAATTTAGTGAAAATCCTGTGACCTTTTGCTGCGCCATCTGTCTCCCGATGCAATACATACTCCCTGTCCCGCCTCATTTTAAGGTCCTGCTGTAGGTCTTGAAGAATCATGCGAGCTCGCTGGATTTTCTGATTTAGTTTTCAACATCAGAAAGAACCCCATTCTGAGGGTATTTCGTGCTGCACTGACTGCAAATCCAAGTTAAGGCTGGGCATGAAAGTTGTATCCAATTGATGCCACCTCACGTTTTAACGGTCCCCACTGCGTTTAGATTGCAAATAAAGTTTATCCCCAAAAGAAATTAACATTAATTACACTTGTAGTACGGTGGTACATTACAAAATTCAGCAGTTAAAGACCAATACAAATAAACATTTTGAGTGATATGCAACATATTTCCAAACAGCTGTCAACTTTTATTTTCACTAAAACCCTGCAGATAAGGACATAAAAGAACATAAAACAACTTCGACGGCCCTCTTACAAATTTAACCATACTCTTCACAGAGAATGCTCTGTGAAAAATGTTCCCTGATTCCTGAAACTTTAGAATATTCAATTACAATTCCACTGTTCTGCTCCTATCTACTAATCATCATGGACAACATTCCTCTCGCAATATTCAAATAATTTTCTTGGTTGTTCTTGCAGATGTTTGTAATCAACCTTTTTTTTAGATTAGATTAGATTACTTACAGTGTGGAAACAGGCCCTTTGGCCCAACAAGTCCACACCGACCCGCCGAAGCGCAACCCACCCATACCCCTACATGTCCCCCTTTTTACCTAACACTACGGACAATTTAACATGGCCAATTCACCTGACCTGCACATCTTTGGACTGTGGGAGGAAACCGGAGCACCCGGAGGAAACCCACTGCCTGTCGGGTTTAGATTGCAAATAAAGTTTATCCCCAAAAGAAATTAACATTAATTACACTTGTAGTACGGTGGTACGGTGTTCTGTCATGGTAGTTCACAGATCAAGAACATGTGGAACCTGAAGCTAGGCTTTCTGCCCCAAGGGTAGGGGGGCTACCATTGTATCACAAAAAAACATTCTTAGGTTGCTCTAATACATTGTTCAAGACCCAACTATATTTAGCTATTCTATCAAACACCTTTCTTCCACCATTTGGTCAGAAGTAGGGATGTTCCCTAATGATTGTACAATGTTGAGCACTATTCACAACTCCATCCATTCTGAAGCAACCCATGGCCATTTACACCAAAAACCTAGAAATTTCTGGACTTAGACTGAACACTGGTAAGTAACATTCTTGATATATAAGTGCCAAGGAATGACCATCTCTAACGAAAGATAATCTAACCATCTGCTCTTGCCATTCAAGGCATTACCATCAACAAATTTCCCACTATTAACACTCTTGGGGGGGGGTTACCATTGTCCAAGAGCTAAACTGGACCAGCCATATAAATACTATGGCTCCAAGAGCAGAATAGAGGCTACGAATTCTGTGGCAAGTAACTTATTTCCTATCTCACCAATGCCTATCCATGATCTACCTTGCACACATCAAGAGTGTAGTGGATTACTGTCCAGTTGCCTAAATGAATGCATCCCTCCAAACCTGTGACACTACCATCCAGAAGGGCATGGGAACAGCATCACCTGCATTTCCCCAACAACTTACCTGATCTGAAATTACATTGCTGTCTCTTCACTGCTAGTGGATCAAAGCCTGAAAATCCCTTCCTTATAGCATTGTGGTCATCCCTAAACCCCAAGGATTGGATCAGTTTGAGAAGGTGGCTTTTAAATGGCAATTATGGATGGACAATAAATACTAACTTAGCCAGTCATACCCACATCCCATATGTGAATTTAAAATGTGATTGTTTTGAGTAAGAAAGATACTTTAATTTATATAGTGCTTTTATTAACCAGTGGACAACTCAAAGTGCTTCAGCCAATTAAGTACTTTTGAAATGTAGTTCAAATAGGAGACAATAGGAAACACAGCAGCCATTTTGTATAACATATGCTCCCATAATCAATGATACAATAATGACCAGATAAGGTAGGATTTGTGATGTTGAGTGAGTGATAAATATTGGCCAGAACACAGAAACAATCCCCAATCTTTTTTTTAAATAATGCCTTGGAATTTTTCAGTCTTATGACCACTTTCTTGCAATATGAGCATGTTGTTAATTGAACTTTAAGAACATCTTTTTTTAAGAAGTGAAATATTTTTAATTCAAGTTGTTACATTGCTGATTCTGGATTGGTGGTGCTGGAAGAGCACAGCAGTTCAGGCAGCATCCAAGGAGCTTCGAAATTGACTTTTCGGGCAAAAGCCCTTCATCAGGAATAAAGGCAGTGAGCCTGGAGCGTGGAGAGATAAGCTAGAGGAGGGTGGGTGTGGGGAGAAAGTAGCATAGAGTACAATGGGTGAGTGGGGGAGAGGATGAAGGTGATAGGTCAGGGAGGAGAGGGTGGAGTGGATAGGTGGAAAAGGAGATAGGCAGGTAGGA